>NC_041386.1:365559625-365670972 GCF_002162155.2 Triticum dicoccoides | reverse complement strand
GACGACGGCGGTGGGGAGAGAGAGAGAGGGGAGATGGCTCGGCTCATTAAGTGGGCCTTCTTGGCCGTCCGCTAGCAAGCGGCAAACAGGGCGGCCGTTTAGGGCCGACCCACGTCTCCTCTTTGCCGTACGCCGGCGGACGGCAAAGAACCTGACCTAGCCACCTGGCCCTATGGGGCCCACCTGGCCCTTTGCCATCTGCCTTCTAGCTCTTTGCAGTCAGCTGGCTGACGGCAAAGAAGTAACGGACGAAAAATAGAATTTTTGCCATCTGCACTTTCTTTGCCATCCGCTTTGTGGAAGTGGACGGCAAAGAGGCTCTTTGCCGTCAGCTGGCAGTGGCAAATTGACAGATTCCAGTAGTGTGTTTCCCCTCGTGTTCTTCATTTTCCTCATTGGGATTCGCTCCTTTCGTGAAAGATCGACCATCTAGGGTTCCACCCTACATCATATTAAGAAGTATCTAAATACTTGATTGTGGTTAATTGTTACTCGTAATCATGTTATGATCTTACTTGTGGTAGGACAAGGTTGCATTAACATGTATTATTATGTCATGTCTAGGATAGTTGTTATTCATTTGGTACATGTGTTGTATAGTTTCTTGTTAATTGTTTGACAAATGGATTGGTTTGATTTAATGGATTGGATACTATTTTATTTTAATAATGTTTTAGGGCTAGACCTATATCCAACTTGATTCATGTTGTTTATTGAAGTTTGATTGATTAACTGGTATGCTTCTAGTGTTTGTAGGTTGTCTTATGAACTCTTGCATTTGAATTATTATATAGTTGATCTATATGTGTGATTGTTGTTGGCCATTATAAATATTAAGATTCTACCTAATTTTTTTGTGGTTGATTTTTTCTTTATCATACCATGTTGTGACTCTATCCTAAAATGCATACGCTAGTTCCATTCCATGTGTGTCGTTGTCATTGCATTGGTTATATAGTAGTTTTCTACATAGTTTGTCTGATGTGTAGTGGGCGCTACTTGTGGTCAATAGCATAGTCATATCACGATGTTAGTCTTGTTAGCAAGCCTAGATTATCCACCATCAACATAAACCATGTCACTTTAGTGAATCCTCTCTCTTAAATCCCAATCATGCTACCTCATTACGGAATCTCGATCTTGATCAACATCTTGCTATCCATCCACTCTTAAATTGTTTTGGATGTTATTTGGAGTTTATTGCTTTGGTATTTATTTGTTTGTCTTTTGATATCGTTGTGATGAGTAGGGACTGACGCGGTTGGACATGAAAAGAACTAGGTTACTGAAGAAGGACTCAACAATGAAGGCATGCCTCCTTCTTTGATAATACATATCCTATGTTTTATAAAATTGAATTGTCTTTCATGGTTACTATATGCATGCTATTTTAATTCTCATTACTAGAGTGTCGATTGACACATTACCTTGATCCGCTTGTCGCCTATTCACTTGACACCTCAGTAGAATTATAGTATTCTAACAGTCTAGAAATGCTTAGCCATGCTTATTAGCCCATAGGTGCTTTGTTGAATGACCTTTGAGTCATTGACACTTGAATTTATCGTTGAGCTAGGCCGGTTGGACCTTGGTGATCTCCTCTATCCTTTCTACTATGGGTGAAACTTACCATCTAAATAATGGCGCGAGCAACAGCTGATTCAAGGTTTGAAGGCGATTGGCTACCCTTCACAAGTTGAAGGGTGCAATTAGTCATCCATGCCGCATGATGTCTAATAAGTCTTGGATTTGAAGATTGTGATAATAGTACAACCACATGCTATATGGGCACTGGCTTGGTGGATTAGTTAGTTCACCCTTATTGTCATAAATGTCATACTTCAGATGGGATTGCTACCTTGTGAGGAGTATCCTCACCACAAAAGGGTGGCCCGAACTGTGAACCACAGTTACTTCCATCTTGAAACCTAGTGGGCTTGGCACGGTAAGTATAGGCTAATGGGAAACCTCGTCATGGTCTCTCTCCCAATATATCAAATGGTGTTCTACGCTAGCGACAGCTAGTGGCAACAAGTCGAGATTGTGTCGTGTGGGTAAATTGCACAACTATAGATTGTAAAACTATTTGAATAGTCGTGTCCACGGTCATGGACGAAACATGAATCTTTCTTGGCATACAAGACCTATCTTGCTTATTCCCTCTTTACCCCTATTCTTGGAACCTATGAAGAGAGTGAGTTGATCAAGGATCCTCACTTTGATGAAAGTTATTTTTAGATAAAACATGTTTTCACCAAAAACTACTTTTATCCAACTTCTATATTTTTCAAACAAAATTATCTTTTATGAAAATGAGCCATACACATGTCGTTATTAGGACCTTCTCCGGCATGTTGAGTACATAATGTACTCATGGCAATAATTTTGTTGAATAACAGATATTCATCAAGACAAAGGTGATGACCACGATTACTATGGCAATCGGTATGAGTGATGTTATGTGGACTACATCGACAACCTGTGGCTGAGGTGGAGTTGCTACACATTGTACTTTCTGTTGTTTTCTGAATGTAATTAATTTCATGAGACATTTCCCTATGTATGCCTTGTGGCAAGATTTATTAAATTTGAAATACTTTTACGTATTCTGCAATGATATCATTTCACTTAGTTTTCAACAATGATTCTAGGATTGATGATTAAATACATGATGGTCTAGAAGATAATTTCAGGTTCTCACACTAACTACTTTGGAGAAGCTCTAGATCTCTGTGCTCAGCTCGACATTCTCAGGATCATTTATTTCAACAAAGACTTTGATGCAGAGCTTGTGGCCCAATTATATGCCATGGTCAACTTTGGTACTGATGATGAGAGGACCCTCACATGGATGACCAATGGAAGAATTTTGACTGCAAAAGTGGAAGGATTTCATGAACAATTTGAGCTACAATGATGAGAGGCTCCGATAACCCACAAGTATGGGGGATCGCAACAGTTTTCGAGGGTAGAGTATTCAACCCAATTTTATTGATTCGACACAAGGTGAGACAAGGAATATTCGCGAGTATTCGCAATTGAGTTGTCATTTGAACAACACCTGAAAGATAGGCATAACCTAGGGTGACACAGAACTAGCTCCAATTCATCAATATAATGTAGGCACGTATTCCGTACATACTCATACGTGCTTATGGAAAAGAACTTGCATGACATCTTTTGTCCTACCATATCATGGCAGCGGTGTCCTAATGGAGAGTAAGGCATATTAAGGGCCCCTTTTAATAGAGAATCGAAACAAAGCATTAGCACTTAGCGAATACATGAACTCCTCAAACTACGGTAATCACCAAAAAGAATCCCCATTATTGTCACCTTGGGGTATGCGGATCATAACTCATAATAGGTGTCTACAACTTGCAAGATAGGATCAAGAACACAATTTTATTCATGAAAACATAATAGGTTCAGATTTGAAATCATGGCACTTGCCCCCTAATGAGTAGCATTAAGCATAGCAAAGTCATAGCAACATCAATTTCAGAAGATAATGGATACTACAGATCAAACCTAACAAAACTAACTCGATTACATGATAAATCTCATCCAACCCATCACCGTCCAGTAAACCTACCATGGAGTTACTCATGCACGACGGTGAGCATCATGAAATTGGTGATGGAGGAAGGTTGGTGATGATGATGGCGACAAATCCCCCTCTCCGGATCCTCGAATAGGAGGTGGATATCATAAAACGCGATGAATCCTTCTCTCTGATTTTTTTCTCTACAAATAGGTATTTATAGAGTTTGAGTTAGGGTCGGAGGAGGTCCAAGGGGCCCACAACCTCGCAGGGTGCGCCTGGGGGGGGGGGGGTGGGCGCCCCTAGGGCTTGTGGCCTCTGGGTGTCCCCCCTCTAGTAACTTTTTGTGCCATTATTTTTTATATATTCCACAAAAATTCTCCGTAAATTTTCAGGTCAATAGGAGAACTTTGATTTTTGCGCCATGGCAATTCTGGTGAAAACATCATCAGTCCGGCTTACTTCCATTCTAATCATGCAAATTAGAGTCCAAAACAAGTGCAAAAGAGTTTGGAAAAGTAGATACAATGGAGACATATGAACTCCCCCAAATTTAATCCATTGCTTGTCCCCAAGCAATTCAGTTGACCACCGGAAAGTGACAAAAAAAACTTTTACAAACTACGTTTGCTCTTGTTGTTACCAATAAGTCTAGCTAATGTTCAGGTTTTCGGCAAAGATTATGAACTAACCATATTCACAATAACACTTAGGTCTCACATTTAATCATATCAATAGCATAATCAACTAGCGAGCTATAATTATTACTCTCAGATGACAACTATTTTCCAAAACAATCATGATATAATATGACATAATGGTACCTCGCTAGCCCTTTCTGAGACCGTAAAACATAAATGCAGGGCACCCCTGAAGATCAAGAACTGACTAGACATTATAATTCATGGAAAAGATGATCCGGTCACACTCATACACAACATAAATGAAAAACAAAGCATATAAATGATAATGGTGCTCTCGAGCTAGTGCTTTTAATAAGAGGATGACGACTTAACAATAAAAGTAAATAGATAGGCCCTTCGCATAGGGAAGGAGGGATTTGCAGAGGTGCTAGAGCTCGAAGCTTTTAAAACAGAGATGGATATAATTTTGAATGGTATGCTTTCATTGTCAACATAAAAACAAACAAATCTCACTATCTTCCATGCTAGACACATTATGGGCGGTTCCCAAACAGGATGGTAAAGTTTTTACTCCCCCTCCACCAACAATTACACACCATGGCTAGCCGAATCCACGGGTACCATCTATACCAACGACAGTCCTAGGGGAGTTTTGTTTAATTATTATATTTTGATTTGATTTTGAGCATGGAACTGGGCATCTCGAATACCAGCCATTCTCTCATGAATGACAAGTGAATAAACACTCATCGTGAGAATAACCCACCTAGCATGGAAGATACTAACAGCCCCCAGTCGCTCCATGAGTGATTGGGGCATACAAAACAGATTATGATTTGAAGGTTTAGAGTTCTGCACATGCAAATTTACTTGGAACGACAGGTATATACCGCATATAGGTAGGTACGGTGGACTCATATGGAACAACTTTGGGTTTAAGGAAGTGGATGCACAAGTAGTATTCCCGCTTAGTACAAGTGAAGGCAAGCAAAAAAGATTGAGGAGTCACCAACTAGAGACCGACAACGGTCATAAACATGTATTGAGGTCAATCAACATTGAGTGCAAGCATGAATAGGATATAAATCACCATCAACATAAATATCATGGAGGCTATGTTGCTTTTGATTCAACTACATGTGTGAACATGTGCCCAATCAAGCTACTTGAATCATTCAGAAGAGGATACCGTCCTATGATACTACATCATAACCATTTTAAAAGCATGTTGGCACGCAAGATAAACCATTATCAACTCCTAGCTAATTAAGCATGGAAAGAGTAACTATAGTCTCTAATTGTCATTGCAAACATGTTTCATTCATAATGGGCCAAATCAAGAATGATGAGCTAATCATATTTACAAAAGCAAAATAGGTCGAGTTCATACCATCTTTTATCCACCTCAATCATTTCATCAAATATCGTCATTATTGCCTTTCACTTGCATGACCGAAGAGTGTGGATAATAATAAGAGTGCACATGCGTTGGACGAAGCTGGAATCTGGAAACATTTATTCAAAGGAGAAGACAAGGTAATATGGGGTTTGTGTTAGATCAACAATAATGCATATGGGAGCTACTCAACATTTTCATCATATTCTTCTCCTTATGAACCAAAGAAAAAGAAAGGAATTTCAGAGAAACACACTGAAATATTTTTAGAGTTTTTGTTTTTCTAAAGAAAGTAGAACAAAAACGAGAAAAACTATTTGCACGGGAAATCTCCCAGCAAGAAAATGAAGAACGAGAAATCATTTTGGGTTTTGTTTTAATACTACTACAAATTAAACTAGAAAGAAAAACTAAAAAGAAGCGAGAAAGATTTTTGGATTTTATCAAAGTTTTTCAAACACTCAAGAAGAAAGCAAGAAAAATAAACTAACATGGATTATACAATGCAAAAGTATGAACACCGACAACTGGAATGAATGTGTGAACATGAATGTAATGTCGGTGAGAGATACGTACTCCCCCAACCTTAGGCTTTTCTCCTAAGTTGGTCTAGGGCCACGGGTGGCTCGGATAATATCTGGTGTTGTAGTTGGGGTTGTACTCTATTGCAGCTGCCACCATCTGGCAAGCTGTCTGATGGAGGCGAGCTGCCTCTCTTGCTCCCTCATACTCGTCTGCCTCCTCCCTATGTATAAAATATCTCTGTTTGCCTGAAAGTCAAAGAAGGTAGGAGCAGGAAGGGTAACATAGACGACCCGATGTCTATCAAAAATTGGTCTATATTGGAGAGGCAACTCGCTCCTCTCAAGAAACCGGTAACGTTCCATAGCATCATGATCAAGAAACAGGTGGCAATTGAGCATCGTTTTCTCTTATGGGAACACCAAGATAATGAGCTAAACAAGTGGCATAAATTCCAAAAAAGAAGTTTCCATCTTTATCATTATTATGTAATCGACATGCAATAGTAGCCCCCAAATTAAATTGTTTATCGTTCATCACTTCACTCGTAAGAATGCTAAGATCAGGAGCGCAAAGGTGGCTATGGTCATGTTTACCATTAATGCATCTACCAATGAAGAGAGCAAAATAATGTAATGCAGGAACATGAATGCTCTCTATAATTGCTTTTGTCATGGTCCTGGTTTCACCCACAGTAATGCTGGCCAGGAAATCAACACAATCACACCTACGAGGTTTAGTATATGTGCCCCATTGCAGAATCTTGCATGCATCATTAAATTCTTCAAGGTCCAGACTAAATGATTTATCATATAGATCAAATAAAACAGAATGTGTATTGCGATGGATAGAATACTTAAATCTCGGCACAATAGAATCAGTAAGGTTGTAGTACTGCAAACCCTTATCTGACATGAAGTCCGTTAGGTCGACGTTGCACACATACATATAAAATTCTTCCTTGAAACCTACACGAGCGGGCCTTGCAGATTTCTTATTCGAGGAACCACCTTGGAACATTTTCCTAAACATTTTCTTCCGCTAAAAAAATTCTGAAATTTTTAGTGACTCAAAATAAAAGTGAAGAAAACTCAACAAGATTAATAGCAACTACTCCCACTAGTGTCTAGAGGCTATATCATGCAACAAAACTACTTTGAACCATATAAATTTGACATGGAAGCTTAAGAACATGGTCACCACAACAACAAAAATTTACAATATATAAAGCACTAGAACAAAAACTAGTTGGACCATTGGAGGAGTCACATACCAAAGAACAAGCCCCAAAAAAGTTTCAAAAATGGAGCTTTGAGGAAGGGGATCGAAAATGGCAGAAAGATGAGCAAGAACACGGGTTTCAGCAATGGTGTGATTTTTTCTGGAGGAAGCCGAAGTGGATGGGTGGCTGGACTAAGTGAGGGGCCCCACGTGGGTCCCCCAAGCCCTGTTGGCGCGCCCTGGGGGTGGGCGGACAATGTGGGCTTGTGTTCCACTGATGCACCCCCCTGGGGTGTATTCAGTGCCAAAAATTCTTAAATATTGTATAAAAATATTACTAAAATTTCACGGCATTTGGAGAACTTTTATTTTCTAGTCATTTTCTTATTGCATGGATAATTCAGAAAACAGTTAAATAATACCATTTCTACTTTATTTAATCTAAATAACATAAAGTAAGAAGTGGGTATAGAAGGTTGTGTTTAATAAATTAATCCATTGCATGACCGTAAAAAAGAATCCATTAATAAGGTTGATCAAGTCTTATTAGCAAACTTCTTCCAAATGACATGAAACCGGAGAATCTTCGTATAGCACTAGGTTACCTCAACGGAGATATACATGTCCCCACCAATAAGAAGATCATATTTCTTTTTGACAGTTGGAGTAGGGAATTTAAAACCTCCAATAGCAATAGTTGAAATTTTCCCAATAGAGTTAATGCTATTAACTTGAGGTTGTTTCTTCGAAAAGTGTACCGTATGCTCATTACCATTAACATGAAAAGTGTCGTTGCCTTTATTGAAATCAATAACAACCCCTACATTATTCAAAAAGGGTCTACCAAGGATGATCCACATATTGTCTTCCTCAGGTATATCAAGAATAACAAAGTCCATTAAGACAGTAACATTTACAACTACGACAGGCACATCCTCACAAATACCGATGGGTATAGCAGCTGATTTATTGGCCATTTGCAAAGAGATTTCAGTTGGTGTCAACTTATTCAAATCAAGTCTATGCTATAAAGAGAAAGGCATAACACTAACATCGGCTCCAAAATCACTTAAAGCAGTTCTAACATAATTTCTTTTAATGGAGCATGCTATAGTTGGTATTCCTGGATCTCCTAGTTTATTTCGTATTCCACCCTTAAATGTATAATTAGCAAGCATGGTGGAAATTTCAGCTTCTCGTACCTTTCTTTTATTAGTAACAATATCTTCCATATACTTAGCACAAAGAGACATTTTTAGAATATCAGTCAAATGCATACGAAAAAAGACAGGTCTAAGCATTTCAAAAAAGCGCTCAAATTCTTCATCATCCTTTTTCTTGGATGGTTTAGGAGGAAAGGGCATGGGTTTCGGAACCCATGATTCTCTTCCTTTACCATGTTTCCTAGCAACGAAGTCTCTCTTATCACATCTTTTATTCTTCGGTTGGGGGTTATCAAGATCAACAGCAGGTTCTGTCTCAACATCATTATCATTACTAAGTTGAGCATCAACATGAACATCATCATTAACATTGTCACTCGGCTCATGTTCATCATAACATTGTGTCTCGGCATCATAAATAGGAATATCATTTGGATACTCAGGTGTGTCTATAGTAGGTTCACTAGAAGCATGCAAATTCCTATCATTTTTCTTTTTCTTTTTTGGTGGACTAGGTGCATCAGTATTAATTCTCTATGAATCTTGCTCAATTCTCTTAGGGTGGCCTTTAGGATACCAAGGTTCCTGAGTCATTTTACCACCTCTAGTCATCACTCTAACCGCATGATCATTCATCTTACTGTTCATTTCATTAAGCAAATTATTTTGTGCTTTGAGAACTTGTTCTACTTGAGTTTTTACCATAGAAGCATGTTTACTAACAATCTTGAGATCATAAACATTTCTAAAAATATAATCACTCAAGTGTTCAAGCATAAAAATCATTTCGTTTCAATTGTCTACTAACATATGCATTGAAGTTTTCTTATTGAACAATAAAGTTATCAAATTCATCCGAGCATTGACTAGCAGATTTATTATAAGGAATATCACCTTCATCAAATCTATATAGATAATTTACCTCTACTACATTTGTCGGGGTATTGAGACCATGTCGAGGGAGTCCTGGATTAGGGGGCCTCCGGACAGCCGGACTATATCCTTTGGCCGGACTATTGGACTATGAAGATACGAGATTGAAGACTTTGACCCTTGTCCCGATGTGACTCTACTTGGCGTGGAAGGCAAGCTAGGCAATATGGATATGTATATCTCCTCCTTTGTGACCTACCTTGTGTAACCCTAGCCCCCTCCGGTGTCTATATAAACCGGAGGGTTTTAGTCCGTAGGACAACATACAATCATACCATAGGCTAGCTTCTAGGGTTTAGCCTCTTTGATCTCGTGGTAGATCAACTCTTGTAATACTCATATCATCAAGAACAATCAAGCAGGACGTAGGGTATTACCTCCATCAAGAGGGCCCGAACCTGGGTAAACATCGTGTCCCCTGCCTCATGTTACCATCCGCCTTAGACGCCCAGTTCGTGACCCCCTACCCGAGATCCGCCGGTTTTGACACCGACATTGGTGCTTTCGTTGAGAGTTCCACTATGACGTCACCATAAGGCTTTATGGCTCCTTCGATCATCGCTAGCGATGCGGTCCAGGGTGAGGCTTTCCTCCCTGGACAGATCTTCGTATTCGGCGGCTTTGCACTGCAGGCCAATTCGCTTGGCCATCTGGAGCAGATCAAGAGCTACGGCCCTAGCCATCAGGTTAGGTTCGGAAACTTAAACTACACCGCCGACATCCGCGGAGGCTTGATCTTCGACAAATTCGAGCCCATGTTGGATACGCCGCACAGTCATAATGAGCATGACGTAACTCTGCCGTCGGACAATGTTCGAGAGATTGCATCCGTAGCTACTCCGACCGTTAATCCGGAACAAATCACGCCGTCCGATAGCGGAGGGATAGACCCTGCCATGGAGGCCGCCCTCTCAGTGGCGATAGAGACAGATATTGACCTCACCCCTTATGAGAGCCGTATCGCCAAACCACTGGGTTCATCTCCTGCCACGGACTCCGAGCCGCTCACATCCGTGCCCGTCGACTCCGACTGGGCACCGATCATGGGGTTCACCTCCGCGGTTATCTTTCAGCACTCGCCCTTTAGCGACGTACTAAATTCATTAAGGTCTCTCTCCCTGTCAGGAGAACCTTGGCCGAACTATGTCCGGCTAGAATGGGATGCGGACAACAAAGAAATTTGCTGCCCACCCACCACCCACTTAGTAGCCACTGTCGACGACTTAACCGACATGCTCGACTTCTTCGGTGTGGACGATGAATCCAGAGACGAACAGGAAGCACCGCCCTCAGGGTGCTGGACCGCCACCTCATCATATGATATATACATGGTGGACACCCCCAAAGAAGGCAATGGTGACGAGACAGCGGAGGATGACCCCTCCAAGAAGCAACCCAAGCGCCGACGTCAGCGGCGCCGCTCTAAGTCCCGCCACAGCAAGAGCAGTGATACTGGCACAGGAGATAATAACACTCCGGATAGCGCCAAAGACAATAAAAATCCCCTCCAGCACGATGTAGAGCAGGAGGACGAACAAGCTAGCCCTCCAGAGCACGCAGTAGATGGAGAACCGGAGGAGGACAATTACATGCCTCTCTCCGAAGACGAGGCAAGCCTCGGCGGCGACGAATTTATCATGCCTGAGGACCCCGTGGAGCAAGAGCGCTTCAAGCGCCATCTTATGGCCACGACAAATAGCCTAAAGAAAAAGCAGCAACAGCTTCAAGCTGATGAAGACTTGCTAGCAGACAGGTGGACCGAAGTCCTTGCGGCCGAGGAGCATGAACTCGAGCGCCCGTCCAAGAGTTACCCAAAACGCAGGTTGCTACCTCACCTCGAGGAAGAAGCATTGAAACCTCATTCACCAATGTATGATGCGGCTGGCCGGCTACTACGCGGACGAGCCAGAGAGGCGTTTCAGCCTGAAGTTCAGCCCGCACCCCGTTGCCACTCAATCAAAAATACTAAGGCCCGGGGTAACACAGAGGACCTGCGAGACATATTGGACAGTAAGACAAAAATTGCAAGGTCAATATACGGGACATGGGCGCGCGCGCCAACACGGGACGATGATCGTCACGTCGGATACACCAAGAGTAAATCCGGTCGGGCCAGATATAGCAGACAAGACTCATACGAACTACGTCGGGATATAGCTCGGCACAGATGCGCCGCACACCCCCTATGCTTCACTGATGAAGTTATGAATCATGAATTCCCGGAGGGTTTCAAACCCGTAAATATCTAATCATACGATGGCACAACAGATCCCGTTGTATGGATTGAGGATTTCCTCCTTCACATCCACATGGCTCGCGGTGATGATCTACATGCCATCAAGTACCTCCCACTAGAACTCAAAGGACCAGCTCGGCATTGGCTGAACAGCTTGCCAGTAGATTCCGTCGGCAGTTGGGAGGATCTGGAAGACGCATTCCTTGTCAACTTCCAGGGTGCTTATGTGCGGCCACCGGATGTTGATGACTTGAGCCACATAACCCAGCAGCCAGGGGAATCGGCCAGACAATTCTAGACACGGTTCCTGACTAAGAAAAACCAAATTGTAGACTATCCGGATGCAGAGGCCCTAGCGGCATTCAAGCATAACATCCGCGACGAGTGGCTCGCCCGCCACCTCGGCCAGGAAAAGCCGAAATCTATGGCATCCATCACAACACTCATGACCCGCTTTTGTGCGGGCAAGGACAGCTGGCTGGCTCGCAGCAACAACACATCGAGGAATCCAGTTACCTCGGATACCAAAGATGTTAACAGTAGGCAGCATCATAATAGACCAAAGCACCGCAATAACAGCGATAACACCAACGATACGATAGTCAATGTCAGATTCAGAGGCTCTAGATCCGGTCAGCGGAAAAAGGCATTTAAAAGAAATACTCCAGCTTGTCCAGTCTGGATCGCATACTGGATCGCTCGTGTCAAATCCACGGCACCCCGGACAAGCCAGCTAATCACACCAACAAAGAATGCTGGGTGTTCAAGCAGGCCGGCAAGTTAAATGCCGAAAACAAGGATAAGGGACTGCATAGCGATGACGAGGAGGAGCCCCGGCCGCCGAACACAGGAGGACAGAAGGGGTTTCCCCCACAAGTGAAGACGGTGAACATGATATACGCAACCCACATTCCCAAGAGGGGGCGAAAGCATGCACTAAGGGACGTCTATGCGCTGGAGCCCGTCGCCCCAAAGTTCAACCCATGGTCTGCTTGCCTGATCACCTTCGATCGCAGGGACCACCCCACTAGCATCCATCATGGCGGATCTGTTGCACTGGTCCTAGACCCCATCATTGACGGATTTCACCTCACTCGAGTCCTTATGGACGGCGGCGGCATCCTGAACCTGCTTTATCAGGATACAATGCGAAAAATGGGTATCGATCCCTCAAGGATCAAACCCAGCAAAACCACCTATAAAGGCATCATCCCAGGTGTAGAGGCCCATTGCACAGGCTCAATCACACTGGAAGTGGTCTTAGGATCACCAGAAAACTTCCGAAGCGAAGAATTAATCTTCAACATCATCCCGTTTTGTAGTGGCTATCATGCACTGCTCGGACGGACACCATTTGAAAAATTCAATGCAGTGCCGCATTACGTATACCTCAAGCTCAAGATGGCAGGACCTCGCGGGGTTATAACAGTAAATGGAAACATAGAATGCTCGCTCTGTACAGAAGAGCACACTACGGACCTTGCAGCAGAAGCACAAAGCAGCCTGTTCAGGCAGACCACTCATTCGACATCGCAGCCACCAGACACCTTCAAGCGAGTCCGGAACAAGCTGCAACAGGATCGCCTGGCACGATCAGAGCTCGCCTAGCAGTTCAGCCCCGTCCCAGTCCCAGTGAAGCGACGAAATCCGTGCCACGCGTACATAACTACACATTGAAAATACCATGGACATAGGCGGGGGCACGATCAGGAGACGCCCCACATTGTGGCTTAACCGCACTAGGGGTTGTATACCTTTGTCACTCCTTTTCTCTTTCAGGGCCTAACTCTCTGGAAGCCCTTTTCGGCAGTATGATTGCCGGACACATTCCGGAAGCAACAACCAAGGCGGCAAGAAGCTAAGATGAACACGGGAACCGCCAGGTGGTCTCTAGTAATAATTGATATACCCGCTTTTCACTATTTACGCATAGCTTGCCCTGGGATAGGAGATTTCTAATTGTCCTACTTTATGCTTATTGCACTACTTGTACTAAGTATGCTTCGACATATTATTTAAATAACAATGCATATCATTAATCTGTTATTGCATTATTTAAGTTTTTCTCTTTCTCTTATATGTCCATTTACGACAATCCATACCCGCACGTTCGGGTACGGTCAGTTCGCCAGGGGTTCCCGTTTACCCCATAATACGGCGCAAGAAGTACGAACACTTTCGACAGTGCGGCACCCCGAACTTATAGCATTAGATGCATTAGCTCCGAATCATGTCTTTGGTAAAATGTTGGGTTGCCCGGCTCCCATGCTTTGGTACCTTACGTTCCGCTATATCATCTAAGGTAGCGGTGGGAGAACTACTGCGATTGTGTCCCGATTCTTCTGGACGAGCACCTCAGTAGAGAAAGACAAAAACTGACTGTCATGATAAGGCGAGAGATTGGTCGCTGTTCGAGAGGTCTCAAGTCCTTAAAGACTTTTTCCGCTTTGGGCGAGGAGTCGGCCTTGTCTGGCTTAGGTGTGTATAGCACCCCAAATTCGGCCCTCCGAATACCAGGGGCTTCGCCAAAATTTAAAATCATAGACTTCTATGGCTAAGTGAGAGTGATAGAGCACTATAGTCTGATTGCCTGGTTCGTTGCGCTGAACACCTCCCTTGAAGGACCCAAAATTGGGGTAAAGAGTGTTCAGGTTTATCCCAAACACCCCAGTACTAGTTACATGGGGATAGAAGCCGACGACTAGCTAACTCTCAGATTTTATAAACGGCCGCACAGAAGGTAATATTTTAAATTAAGAAAGCGTCGCATGGCGCAAATGAACTCGTTTCATATTACAGGATCACATGAGCATGTTCATTCAAAAATTACATCCTTGGCACACTCATCTGCCACTAGGCGGGAACCCTTCAGGACACTCTCATAATAATTCTCGGGGCAGCGATGCTCCTTGCCCTCCGGCGGCCCCTCCTTCACCAGCTTCACGGCGTCCAGCTTCGCCCAGTGCACCTTTGCCCGGGCAAAAGCCCTGCGTGCACCCTCGATGCATATGGACTGCTTGATGACTTCAAGTCGTGGGCAGGCTTCCACAAGGCGCCTCACTAGACCGAAGTAGCTGCCAGACAGGGGCTTGCCAGGCCACATCCGGACTATAAGGCCCCTCATGGCCTGTTCGGTCGCCTTGTGAAGCTCGACCAACTACTTCATCTGGTTGCTCAAGGGCACAGGGTGTTCGGTCCCAGTATACTGAGACCAGAACAACTTCTCCGTTGAGCTCCCCTCCTCAACCCGGTAAAACTCCGCAGCATCCAGTACACTGCGGGAAAGATCTGCAAATGCTCCTGGAGAGCTCCGAACTCGGGTAAGAAAAAGGAAAGTCTCCTTCATGTGCTTGCTTTGCATAATGAATGCCTTACCCGCTGCTATCTTCTTCACCGCATCAATCTCCTGGAGGGCCTTGTGGGCTTCGGCCTTGGTGCTCCGGACGCTTTCAAGCGCCTGCGCGAGCTCGGACTCTCGCGTCTTAGAGTCAAGCTCCAACGACTCGTGCTTTTTGGCGAGAGCCTCGAGCTCTTGCTGCACCTCGCCTACTCGGGCTTCTTGCTTCTCCCGTTCAATGCGTTCTTTGGCCGCGTTGTCTTCGGCCTCGGACAACGCCTTCCTCAGGGTCGCCACCTCGGTCGTGGCCCCTGACAAACCCATGATGATCCTATTACTTTACACCCGAACTTCTTTTTAACTATATAGACAGGGGTATTTATTACCTTTTCTCTCTTCGAGTTGCCTCTTAGTAAGTCCGAGTTCGTCCTCGGACCGCTTCAGGTCCTGCTTCAATGTAGAGACCTCCGCAGTACGTGCGGCAGCGGCCAGCAGTGAATCCTGCACATACACATAGACATACTCTAATTAGACTCCTGAGTTATCATTTGATCCTCTATTTGGCTTTTCTTCGCGAACGCCGAACAGAGCATCAGGGGCTACTATCTATGCGGTAATATTTTCTTATATTTTGATTGCTTACCTCAAAGCCTGTTAGGAGGCTGGCGCAAGCTTTGGTCAGTCCGTTTTTGGCGGACTGAACCTTCTCGGCCACCGCACTCATGATAGTGCGGTACTCTTCATCGATGGAAGCGTTGCGAAGAGCTTCCAACAAGTTGTCCGGTGCCTCTGGTTGGACAGAGGACACCGGCACGGATGGTTGGCCCAGCTTAACGGGGGACCGCCTGCCGGAGTCCAGAACCATCGGAGGTTCCGGTGCAGTGTTCGGCTGAGGGCCAAACTTGGAGCCCGTAGGAGCATGATACGTCTCCAACGTATCTACAATTTTTGATTGCTCCATGCTATATTATCTACTGTTTTGGACATTATTGGGCTTTATCATCCCTTTTATATTATTTTTGGGACAAACCTATTAACCGGAGGCCCAGCCCAGAATTGCTGTTTTTTTCCTGTTTTAGGGTTTTGAAGAAAAGGAATATCAAACGGAATCCAAACGGAATGAAACCTTCGGGAACGTGATTTTCTCATCGAATACAACTCAGGAGACTTGGACCCTACGTCAAGCCACGTAACAGGAGGCCACGAGGTAGGGGCGCGCCTACCCCGCCCCCCCCCCAAGCGTGCCCTCCACCCTCATGGGCCCCCTGTTGCTCCACCGACATACTTCTTCCTCCTATATATACCCACGTACCCCCAAACGATCAGAGACGGAGCCAAAACCCTAATTCCACCGCCGTAACTTTCTGTATCCATGAGATCCCATCTTGGGGCCTGTTCCGGAGCTCCGCCGGAGGGGGCATCGATCACGGAGGGCTTCTTCATCAACACCATAGCCCCTCCGATGAAGTGTGAGTAGTTTACCTAAGACCTACGGGTCCATAGTTAGTAGCTAGATGGCTTCTTCTCTCTTTTTGGATCTCAATACAATGTTCTCCCCTTCTATTGTGGAGATCTATTCGATGTAATCTTCTTTTTGCGGTATGTTTGTTTAGAACGATGAATTGTGGGTTTATGATCAAGTCTATCTATGAATAATATTTGAGTCTTCTCTGAATTCTTTTATGTATGATTGGTTATCTTTGCAAGTCTCTTCGAATTATTAGTTTGGTTTGACCTACTAGATTGATCTTTCTTGCAATGGGAGAAGTGCTTAGCTTTCGGTTCAATCTTGCGGTGTCCTTTCCCGGTGACAGTAAGGGCAGCAAGGCACGTATTGTATTGTTGCCATCGAGGATAACCAGATGGGGTTTTCTTGATATTGCATGAGTCTATCCCTCTACATCATTTCATCTTGCTTAAGGCGTTACTCTGTTTTAAACTTAATACTCTAGATGCATGCTGGATAGCGGTCGATGAGTGGAGTAATAGTAGTAGATGCAGGCAGGAGTCGGTCTACTTGTCTCGGACGTGATGCCTATATACATGATCATACCTAGATATTCTCATAACTATGCTCAATTCTGTCAATTTCTCAACAGTAAGTTGTTCACCCACCGTAGAATACTTATGCTCTCGAGAGAAGCCACTAGTGAAACCTATGGCCCCCGGGTCTATCTTTATCAAATCAATCTCCTACTAATTTGTTCTTTACTTTGCTATTTACATTGCCTTTATTTTACTTTGCATCTTTATCATAAAAATACCAAAAATATTATCTTATCATATCTACCAGATCTCACTCTCGTAAGTGGCCCTATAGGGATTGACAACCCCTATTTGCACTGGTTGCGAGGATTTATTTGTTTTGTGCAGATTCGAGGGACTTGTGCATAGCCTCCTACTGGATTGATACCTTGGTTCTCAAAAACTGAGAGAAATACTTATGCTACTTTGCTACATCATCCCTTCCTCTTCGAGGAAAACCAACGCAGTGCTAAAAGAGGTAGCAAGAAGGATTTCAGGCGCCGTTGCCGGGGAGGTCTACGCAAAAGTCAACATACCAAGTATCCATCACATACCCTTATCTCCCGCATTACATTATTTGCCATTTGCCTCTCGTTTTCCTCTCCCCCACTTCACCCTTGCTGTTTTATTTACCCTCTCTCTCTCTATCCTCCCTCTATATGCCTCTTTTTGCCCGCTTGCTTTTTGTTTGCTTGTGTGTTAGTTTGCTTGCTTGTCACGATGGCTCAAGATAATACTAAATTGTGTGACTTCACCAATACCAACAACAATGATTCTATTAGCACTCCGATTGCTCCTCTTACCGATGCTGAATCTTGTGAAATTAATGTTGCTTTGCTGAATCTTGTTATGAAAGATCCGTTCTCCGGCCTTCCTAGTGAAGATGCCGCTACCTATCTAAATAGCTTCGTTGATTTGTGTGACATGCAAAAGAAGAAAGATGTGGATAATGATATTGTTAAATTTAAGCTATTTCCTTTTTCGCTTAGAGATCGTGCTAAAGCTTGGTTTTCGTCTTTGCCTAAAAATAGTATTGATTCATGGAGCAAGTGCAAAGATGCTTTTATCTCTAAGTATTTTTCTCCGGCTAAGATCATCTCTCTCAGAAACGATATTATGAACTTTAAGAAACTTGATCATGAACATGTTGCACAAGCTTGGGAGAGAATGAAATTAATGATACGTAATTGCCCTACTCATGGTTTAAATTTATGGATGATTATACAAAAATTTTATGCCGGATTGAATTTTGCTTCTAGAAATCTTTTAGATTCGGCCGCGGGAGGCACTTTTATGGAAATCTCTTTAGGAGAAGCTACTAAACTCCTAGATAATATTATGGTTAATTATTCTCAATGGCATACTGAAAGATCTACTAATAAAAAGGTGCATGCGATAGAAGAAATTAATGTTTTGAGTGGAAAGATGGATGAACTTATGAAATTATTTGCTAATAAGAGTGTTTCTTCTAATCCTAGTGATATGCCCTTGTCTACTTTGATTGAGAATAATAATGAATCTATGGATGTGAATTTTGTTGGTAGGAATAATTTTGGTAATAACGCGTATAGAGGAAATTTCAACCCTAGGCCTTATCCTAGTAATCCCTCTAATAATTATGGTAATTCCTACAACAATTCTTATGGAAATTATAATAAGATGCCCTCTGATTTTGAATCTAATATTAAAGAATTTATTACTTCGCAAAAGAATTTTAATGCTATGATTGAAGAAAAATTGCTCAAGATTGATGATTTGGCTAGGAACGTTGATAGAATTGATCTTGATGTTGATTCTTTGAAACTTAGATCTATTCCACCTAAGCATGATATCAATGAGTCTCTCAAAGCCATTAGAATTTCCATTGATGAGTGCAAAGAAAGAACCGCTAGGATGCGTGGTAAGAAAGATGCCTTTATAAAAGCGTGTTCTTCTAGCTCCTATGAAAATAATGATGAAGATCTAAAAGTTATTGATGTGTCCCCTATTAAATCTTTGTTTTGCAATATGAATCTTGATAATGATGGGACTGAATATGATCCACCTTTACCTAATAGGCGTTCCAAGAATTCTGAATCTTTTGATCTTGATGCTAAATTTGGTAAAAGTGGGATTGAAGAAATTAAAACCCTAGATGTTCCTAAACCCACTATTATGAATTTCAAGGAATTTAACTATGAAAATTGCTCTTTTATTGATTGTATTTCCTTGTTGCAATCCGTGCTAAATTCTCCTCACGCTTATAGTCAAAATAAAGCATTTACTAAACATATCGTTGATGCCTTGATGCAATCTTATGAAGAAAAACTTGAATTAGAAGTTTCTATCCCTAGAAAACTTTATGATGAGTGGCAACCAACTATTAAAATTAAAATTAAAGATCATGAATGCTATGCTTTATGTGATTTGGGTGCTAGTGTTTCCATGATTCCAAAGACTTTGTATGATTTGTTAGGTTTCCGTGATTTTGATGATTGCTCTCTAAACTTGAACCTTGCAGATTCCATTATTAAGAAACCTATGGGAAGAATTAATGATGTTCTTATTGTTGCAAATAGGAATTATGTGCCCGTAGATTTTATCGTTCTTGACATAGATTGCAATCCTTCAAGTCCTATTATTCTTGGTAGACCTTTCCTTAGAACGATTGGTGCAATTATTGATATGAAGGAAGGAAATATTAGATTCCAATTTCCATTAAGGAAAGGCATGGAACACTTTCCTAGAAAGAAAATTAAATTACCTTATGATTCTATTATGAGAGCCACTTATGGATTGCCTACCAGAGATGGCAATACCTCGATCTATTCTTGCTTGTTATGCCTAGCTAGGGGCGTTAAACGATAGCGCTTGTTGGGAGGCAACCCAATTTTATTTTTATTCCTTGCTTTTTTCTCCTGTTTAGTAATAAATAAATTATCTAGCCTCTGTTTTGGTTGTGTTTTTGTGTTTAATTAGTGTTTGTGCCAAGTAGAACCATTGGGAAGACTTGGGGAAAGTCTTGTTGAACTTGCTGTAAAAAACAGAAACTTTAGGGCTCACGAGAACTGCTGTCATTTTTATTTGGAAAGTGTTATTTAGATAATTCTTTTGGCAGATGATTAATAGATAAATTCCTCACGTCCAGCAGTTAGAATTTTTGGGGTTCCAGATCTTGCGCTAGATACAGATTACTACAGACTATTCTGTTTTTGACAGATTCTGTTTTTCGTGTGTTGTTTGCTTATTTTGATGAATCTATGGCTAGTAAAATAGTTTATAAACCATAGGGAAGTTGGAATACAGTAGGAATAACACCTATATAAATAAATAATGAGTTCATTACAGTACCTTGAAGTGGTCTTTTGTTTTCTTTCGCTAACGGAGCTCACGAGATTTTCTACTTTAAGTTTTGTATTGTGAAGTTTTCAAGTTTTGGGTAAAGATTTGATGGATTATGGAACAAGGAGTGGCAAGAGCCTAAGCTTGGTGATGCCCATGGCACCCCCAAGATAATCTAAGGACACCTAAAAGCCAAATCTTGGGGATGCCCCGGAAGGCATCCCCTCTTTCGTCTACTTCTATCGGTAACTTATTCGCCACATGATATGTGTTTTGCTTGGAGCGTCTTGTATTATTTGAGTATTTGCTTGTTAGTTTACCGCAATCATCCTTGCTGTAAACACCTTTTGAGAGAGCCATACATGATTTGGAATTTGTTAGAATACTCTATGTGCTTCGCTTATATCTTTTGAGTTATATAATTTTGCTCTAGTGCTTCACTTATATCTTTTAGAGCACAGTGGTGGATTTGTTTTATAGAAACTATTGATCTCTCATGTTTCACTTAGATTATTTTGAGAGTCTTAACATCATGGTAATTTTCTTAAAATCCTAATATGCTTGGTATGCAAGATTAATAATAAAACTTTCTTATGAGTGTGTTGAATACTAAGAGAAGTTTGATGCTTGATGATTGTTTTGAGACATGGATGTAATAATATCAAAGTCGTGCTAGTTGAGTAGTTGTGAAATTGAGAAATGCTTGTGTTGAGGTTTGCAAGTCCCGTAGCATGCACGTATGGCAAATGTTATGCAACAAATTTGAAACATGAGGTGTTATTTGATTGTCTTCCCTATGAGTGGCGGTCGGGGACGAGCGATGGTCTTTTCCTATCAATCTATCCCCCTAGGAGCATGTGCGTAGTACCGAGGTTTTTGATGACCTGTAGATTTTTGCAATAAGAATGTGAGTTCTTTATGACTAATATTGAGTCACTGGATTATACGCACTCTCACCCTTCCATCCTTGCAAGCCTCTTCGGTACCGTGCATTGCCCTTTCTCACATTGAGAGTTGGCGCAAACTTCGCCCGTGCACCCAAACCCTGTGATATGATACGCTCTTTCACACATAAACCTCCTTATATCTTCCTCAAAACAGCCACCATACCTACCTATTACGGCATTTCCATAGCCATTCTGAGATATATTGCCATGCAACTTTCCATCATTCCGTTCATCATGACACATTCATCATTATCATATTGCTTAGCATGGTCATGTAGTTGACATAGTATTTGTGGCAAAGCCACTGTCACTCTTGGTCCATTGCATATCCCAGTACACCGCCGGAGGCATTCATATAGAGTCATCTTTGTTCTAGTATCGAGTTGTAATAATTGAGTTGTAAATAAATAGAAGTGTGATGATCATCATTTTCTAGAGCATTGTCCCAAGTGAGGAATAAATAAATAAAAGGGAAAGGCCATAAAAAAAAGAGAAGGCCCCCCAAAAAGAGAAAGGCCATAAAAAATAAAAGTCCCAAAGAAAAAAAAGAAAATGAGAGAAAAAGAGAGAAGGGACAATGTTACTATCCTTTGCCACACTTGTGCTTCAAAGTAGCACCATTATCTTCATAGTAGAGAGTCTCTCATGTTATCACTTTCATATACTAGTGGGAATTTTTCATTATAGAACTTGGCTTGTATATTCCAACAATGGGCCTCCTCAAGTGCCCTAGGTCTTGGTGAGCAATCAAGTTGGATGCACACCCACTAGTTTCTTTTGTTGAGCTTTCATACATTTATAGCTCTAGTGCATCCGTTGCATGGCAATCCCTACTCCTTGCATTAACATCAATCGGTGGGCATCTCCATAGCCCATTTATTAGCCTCGTTGATGTGAGACTTTCTCCTTTTTTGTCTTCTCCACATAACCCCCTCATTATATTCTATTCCACCTATAGTGCTATGTCCATGGCTCGCGCTCATATATCGCATGAAAGTTTATAGGTTTGAAATTACTAAAGTATGAAACAATTGCTTGGCTTGTCATTAGGGTTGTGCATGATGATATCATTCTTGTGCGACGAAAATGAAACATGACTAAACCATATGATTTTGTAGGTATGAACTTTCTTTGGCCATGTTATTTTGAGAAAACATAATTGCTTACTTAGTATGCTTTAAGTATTATCATTTTTATGTCAATATGAACTTTTGTATTGAATCTTTCGGATCTGAATATTCATACCACAATTAAGAAGAATTACATTAAAATTATGCCAAGTAGCACTCCGCATCAAACTTTTATCATTTACCTACTCGAGGACGAGCAGGAATTAAGCTTGGGGATGCTTGATACGTCTCCAACGTATCTATAATTTTTGATTGCTCCATGCTATATTATCTACTATTTTGGACATTATTGGGCTATATTATCCACTTTTATATTATTTTTGGGACTAACCTATTAACCGGAGGCCTAGCCCAGAATTGCTGTTTTTTTGCCTGTTTTAGGGTTTCGAAGAAAAGGAATATCAAACGGAGTCCAAACGGAATGAAACCTTCGGAAACATGATTTTCTCATCGAATACAACTCAGGAGACTTGGACCCTACGTCAAGGCATGTAATAGGAGGCCACGAGGTAGGGGGCGCACCTACCCCCCCAGGCGCGCCCTCCACCCTCATGGCCCCCCTGTTGCTCCACCGACGTACTTCTTCCTCCTATATATAGCCACGTACCCCCAAATGATCAGAGACGGAGCCAAAACCCTAATTCCAGCGTCGTAACTTTCTGTATCCACGAGATCCCAGCTTGGGGCCTGTTCCGGAGCTCCGCCTGAGGGGGCATCGATCACGGAGGGCTTCTTCATCAACACCATAGCCCCTCCGATGAAGTGTGAGTAGTTTACCTCAGACCTACGGGTCCATAGTTAGTAGCTAGATGACTTCTTCTCTCTTTTTGGATCTCAATACAATGGTCTCCCCCTCTCTTGTGGAGATCTATTCGATGTAATCTTCTTTTTGCGTTGTGTTTGTTGAGACCGATGAATTGTGGGTTTATGATCAAGTCTATCTATGAATAATATTTGAATCTTCTATGAATTCTTTTATGTATGATTGGTTATCTTTGCAAGTCTCTTCGAATTATCAGTTTCGTTTGGCCTACTAGATTGATCTTTCTTGCAATGGGAGAAGTGCTTAGCTTTGGGTTCAATCTTGCGGTGTCCTTTCTCGATGACAGTAAGGGCAGCAAGGCACGTATTGTATTGTTGCCATCGAGGATAACAAGATGGGGTTTTCTTGATATTGCATGAGTCTATCCCTCTACATCATGTCATCTTGCTTAAGGCGTTACTCTGTTTTTAACTTAATACTCTAGATGCATGCTAGATAGCGGTGGATGAGTGGAGTAATAGTACTAGATGCAGGCAGGAGTCGGTCTACTTGTCTCGGACGTGATGCCTATATAGATGATCATACCTCGATATTCTCATAACTATGCTCAATTTTGTCAATTGCTCAACAGTAATTTGTTCACCCACCGTAGAATACTTATGCTCTCGAGAGAAGCTACTAGTGAAACCTATGGCCCCCGGGTCTATCTTTATCATATCAATCTCCTACTACTTAGTTATTTACTTTGCCTTTATTTTACTTTGCATCTTTATCATAAAAATACCAAAAATATTATCTTATCATATCTATCAGATCTCACCCCTATTTGTGTTGGTTGTGAGGATTTATTTGTTTTGTGCAGGTACGAGGGACTCGCGCGTAGCCTCTTACTGGACCGATACCTTGGTTCTCAAAAACTGAGGGAAATACTTACGCTACTTTTCTGCATCATCCCTTCCTCTTCGGGGAAATCCAACGCAGTGCTAAAAGAGGTAGCAGAGCCCCACTCCCTTGGTACCCAGGGTTCGGGAAGTCGCCTCGAGGCGCCCCCAGGACTACCTCCCCTTGGCTCGGTGCCTTCTGTGACAAAACCTCGGCGTTGTCCGTAGGGCAAGGGGTGGTAGCGGTCGGGAGAGAACCATTTTTCATATCCGACGAGTCCAGAGAGCCGCTCGACGAGGATACGTCGAGACGAGCTCGGGACGGACTGCATAATCATGTTCGGCATGAGGAGAGGCAGTGTAATAAAGCATACCATGAAATACTATGGCGCCCGGACACTTACGATTTCGTCAGGGGCTTGACCCTGGGTAGCCACTCGTCGCCGTAGTTGGCGGCCGCCGTGGCGCAGTCCGGAGGGAGGGTCCTTCCCTTCGTGGACCCTTCGGCCTCCCCGGTGGGGTCAGACTTCCTTTTCTTGTCTCCCCCGGCTGGGGGTGGGGAACTTTCCTCTTCCTCCTCCTCCTCTTCGTGGGAGGAGTGCGCGTCGGAGTCATCGGACGATGAGTCCGATACAACCTTGCGCCGGAGACCCTTTCGGGTCCCTGCGGCCTTCTTCTTGGTCTTCTTTATCGGCACCTTGTAAGGTGCCGGAGACAGCATCTCCGTTAGGAGAGCGCCTGCAGGATCTTCGGGCAGGGGGGCTGGGCAATCAAGCTGCTTCGCTGTCTTTATCCAGTCCTGTTAATGGCATAGAAGCTTAGATCCCGCATATGACTAAACCGGGGCAAATAAATACCCTGAGAGATATAAAAACTTACCGGATTGGTGCGGCGTTTTGCGTTGAGTCCGCGGTCCTCGGTGAGGGAAGGAGGAATCTCGGCGCCCTTGAACAGCACCCTCCAGACGTCCTCGTGCATCATGTCATAGAGCTCTCGCAGCGTCTGGTGCTTGGCCGAGTCGAACTCCCACAAATCGAATGCCCGTCGTTGACACGGGAGGATCTGGCGGAAGAGCATGACCTGGACCACGTTGACGAGCGTGATTTTCTTGCTCGTCATGTTCCGGATACAGGTCCGGAGTTCGGTCAACTCTACCGAAGAACCCCAGGACAGGCCCTTCTCTTTCTAGGAGGTGAGCCGCGTGGGGATTCCGGATCAAAATTTGGGGACCGCCACCCAGTTGGAGTCGCGTGGCTCGGTGATGTAGAACCACCCTGATTGCCACCCCTTTATGGTATCCACATAGGTGCCCTCAAGCCAGGTGACATTAGGCATCTTGCCCGCCATGGTGCCTCCGCACTCTGCTTACATGCCTCGCACACGATGATAAACGCCGAGATGTTCAGGATGAAATTGGGGGCCAGATCATGAAAATCCAGCCCATAGTAGAACATGAGCCCACGGACAAACGGGTGGAGGGGAAATCCCAGTCCGCAGACAAAATGGGTAAGAAAAACTACTCTCTCATGGGGTTCGGGCGTTGGGATGATCTGCCCCGCATTGGGAAGCCGATGCGCGATATCCGCAGCCAGATATCCGGCTTCCCGTAACTTTTTGATGTTCTCCTCCGTGATGGAGGAGACCATCCACTTGCCTCCTGCTCCGGACATGCTTGGAGTGGTTTGAGAATAAGAACGTGAGCTTGGGCGCTAGAGCTCGAGTGTGCGGGAATGGGGCGAGGAGGAAGAAGGCGTGGGTGAAAAAAGTAAATCCTTGTCCCTTTATAAGGGCGGAAGAGGCGATGTGTCTCCCCACTTGCCTGGTAAAACCGCTTATTCCCCAGGCACTGTAATTGATGGCGCGGTTGGGTTACCCACGTCCGTATTGATGAGAATCCCATGATAAGGGGAGCATGATCTCTGCTTTGACAAGACGTGTCAAGAAAACCACCTCGCGATATGTGCGGAGCTGGTCGAGAAAAGCGGTTCGAATAATAACCGGGCCATGGCGTGATTTCATGCTGTCAAAACGTGTTAGTAGATTAGATTTGTGGAAATATTTTTCTCTCTACGATGGTATGTGGAACTTATTTTGCTGGGTCGGACACTATCCTTGTATTCAATCTCTTCCATGGTGTATTCGGAGGAGGAACCTGCCTTGCAATGCCAAACACAATACTGCGTGCCGGACTCATCGTCATTGAAGCCTGGTTCACGGGCTACTGAGGGAGTCCTGGATTAGGGGGTCTCCAGACAGCCGGACTATATCCTTTGGCCGGACTGTTGGACTATGAAGATACGAGATTGAAGACTTCGTCCCGTTTCCGGATGGGACTCTACTTGGCGTGGAAGGCAAGCTAGGCAATACGGATATGTATATCTCCTCCTTTGTAACCGGCCTTGGGTAACCCTAGCCCCCTCCGGTGTCTATATAAACCGGAGGGTTTTAGTCCGTAGTACAACATACAATCATACCATAGGCTAGCTTCTAGGGTTTAGCCTCTTTGATCTCGTGGTAGATCAACTCTTGTAATACTCATATCATCAAGAACAATCAAGCAGGACGTAGGGTATTACCTCCATCAAGAGGGCCCGAACCTGGGTAAACATCATGTCCCCTACCTCCTGTTACCATCCGCCTTAGACGCACAGTTCGGGACCCCCTACCCGAGATCCGCCGGTTTTGACACCGACACATGTATTTCCTCAATAGGTGGTAAATTCTTAACATCTTCAGCTTTAATACCTTTTTCTTCAACAGATTTCTTTACCTCTTGCATATCTTCAGGGCTGAGAAATAGAATACCTCTTTTCTTCGAGTTGGCTCAGGAGGTGGTTCAGGAAGAGTCCAATCATTATCATTACTCAATATATTATTCAATATTCTTCAGCTTGTTCAACAGTTCATTCCCTCAAAACACAACCAGCACAACTATGTAGGTGGTCCATAGAAGCATCGGTTAGTCCATTATAAAAGATATCAGGTATTTCATTTTTCTTGAGAGGATGATTAGGCAAAGCATTAAGTAATTGGAGAAGCCTCCCCCAAGCTTGTGGGACACTCTCTTCTTCACTTTGCACAAAGTTAAATATTTCCTGTAAAGCAGCTTGTTTCTTATGAGTAGGAGAATATTTTTTAGAGAAGTAGTATATCGTATCCTGGGGACTACGCACACAGCCACAAGCAAGAGAATTAAACCATATCTTAGCATCACCCTTTAACGAGAAAGGAAACAACATAAGAATAAAGTAATAGCGAATTTTTTCCTCATGAGAAAATAGGGTGGCTAGGTTATTCAATTTAGTAAGATGTGCCACAACAGTTTCAAATTCATAACCACTGAAAGGATCAGATTCAACCAAAGTAGTGAACTTAGGATCGAGAGAGAATTCATAATCCTTATCAGTAACAAAGATAGGTGAAGTAGCAAACTTAGGATCATATAGCATCCTATCATTCAAAGATTTTTCTTTCAACTTGACTAGTAATTTCATAGATCCTCTCTATCCTTACAAGAAAGAAAGTCCCTAGCTACCTCTCCATCCATAACATAACCGTCAGGTATAATAGGAAGTTCATATCTAGGAGAGCTAGGTCTAATAGGTGTTTCAAAGTGCTCAATTTCAATAATTTCATCAGTTTCAGCATTCTCAATATCTTTAGCTCTAGCAAGTTGTTCATCAAGAAATTCACCCAGTGGCACAGTCCTATCAAGCAAAGTAGTAGTATCATCATAAAGATCATTCATAGCAGAAGTAGCATCATCAATAACTTGCGACATATCAGAATTAATAGCAGGTGTAGGTGTCGCAAGCTTACTCGAAACAGAAGGTGAATCAAGTGTAGAGCTAGATGGCAGTCCGTTTCCTCCCCTCGTAGTAGAGGGAAAAATCTTGGTTCTGGTATCTTTAAGATTCGTCATAGTGATCAACAGATATAAATCCCAAGTGACTCACAAAATAGAGTTATGCTTCCCAGCAACAGTGCCATAAAATGGTCTTGATAACCCACAAGTATAGGGGATCGCAACAATTTTCGAGGGTAGAGTATTCAACCCAAATTTATTTATTTGACACAAGGGTAGCCAAAGAATATTCGCGAGTATTGGTAGTTGAGTTATCATATCAACCACACCTGAAAGACTTAATATCTGCAGCAAAGTATTTAGTAGAAAAGTAGTATGGAAGCAACCGTAATGGTGGCAAAAGTATCAGTAGCAGTTTTGTAGTAATTGTAACTGTAGTAGTAATGACAGTAACTTAGCAAAGATAAATATGTGAAAAGCTCGTAGGCATTGGATCGTCAATGATAATTGTGTTGGATAATATTCATCATGTAGCAGTCATAACCTAGAGTGACACAGAACTAGCTCCAATTCATCAATATAATGTAGGCATCTATTCCGTATATAGTCATACATGCAGCGGGGTCCTGATGGAAACTAAGGGATATTAAGGCCTCCTTTTAATAGAGAATCGGAACAAAGCATTAGCACTTAGTGAATACATGAACTCCTCAAACTACGGTAATCACCAGAAAGAATCCCAATTAGTGTCACCTTGGGGTATGGAGATGATAACTCGTAAAAGGTGTCTACAACTTGCAAGATAGGATCAAGAACACAAATTTATTCATGAAAACATAATAGGTTCATATCTGAAATCATGGCACTCGGGCCCTAGTGACAGGCATTAAGCATAGCAAAGTCATAGCAACATGAATCTCATAACATAGTGGATACTCGGGACCAAACCCTAACACAACTAACTCGATTACATGATAAATCTGTACCGCCCTCGATGCGGCTATATCGACCACGTGCTGAAGCACGACTTAGAGGCATAACCACATTGAAAGCAATGTCGCAAGTGAGGTAATCTTCACACAACCCATGTAATACATAAGGGAAAGAGATACATAGATGGCTTACAATCGCCACTTCACACAATTACATGAATAAAGCATTACATTATCCAGATACAATCAAAGGTATGACTACGGAACCAAAATAAAAAGAAGACTACCCCAAATGCTACACAGATCCCCGATCGACCCCAACTGGGCTCCACAACTGATCAACTAGAAATGAAACAAGACAAAGTACAAGATCTTCATCGAGCTCCTCCTTGAACTTGGTTGCGTCATCTGCACGGTATCATCGGCACCTGCAAACTGGTTTTGGAAGTATCTATGAGTCATGGGGACTCAGCAATCTCACACCCTCGCGATCAAGGCTATTTAAGCTTATGGAAGGGTAAAAGGTATGAGGTGGAGCTGCAGCAAGCGACTAGCATATATAGTGGCTAACATACGCAAAAGAGAGCGAGAAGAGAAGGCAAAGCACGGTCGAGAAACTATGATCAAGAAGTGATCCTAGAACAACCTACGTCAAACATAACTCCAACACCGTGTTCACTTCCCGGACTCCACCGAGAAGAGACCATCACGGTTACACACGCGGTTGGTGCATTTTAATTAAGGTCAACTTCAGGTTTTCTACAACCGGACATTAACAAATTCCCATCTGCCCATAACCGCGGGCATGGCTTTCGAAAGTTCAAATCCCTGCAGGGGTGTCCAAATTAGCCCATCACAAGCTCTCACGGTCAACGAAGAATATTCCTTCTCCTAAGACAATCCGATCAGGCTCGGCATCCAGGTTACAAGACATCCTCGACAATGGTAAAACAAGTCCAGCAACACTGCCTAAATGTGCCGACAAATCCCGATAGGAGCTGCACATATCTCGTTCTCAGGGCACACTCAGATGAGCCAGATGTCGGGTAGGCCAGCCCAGAGTTGCCCCTGGTAGCTCCGGACATCGCTCAGTTGGACCAACACTTAGAGAAGCACTGGCCCCCGAGGGGGGGTTAAAATAAAGATGACCCTTGAGTCTGCAGAACCCAAGGGAAAGAAAAGGCTAGGTGGCGAATGGTAAAACCAATGTTGGGCATTGCTGGAGGAGTTTTATTCAAGGCAAACTGTCAAGGGGTTCCCATTATAACCCAACTGCATAAGGAATGCAAAATCTGGGAACATAACACCGATATGACGGAAACTAGGGCGGCAAGAGTGGAACAAAACACCAGCCACAAGGCCGAGCCTTCCACCCTTTACCAAGTATATAGATGCATTAATTAAATAAGAGATATTGTGATATCCCAACAAAATATCCATGTTCCAAACATGGAACAAGCTTCAATCTTCACCTGCAACTGACAACGCTATAAGAGGGGCTGAGCAAAGCGGTAACATAGCCAAACAATGGTTTGCTAGGACAAAGGTGGGTTACAGGCTTGGTTCAACAATATGGGAGGCATGTTAAGCAAGTGGTAGGTATCACAGCATAGGCATAGCAAAAGAGCGAGCAACTAGCAAGCAAAGATAGAAGTGATTTCGAGGGTATGGTCATCTTGCCTGAGATCCCGCAAGGAAGAAGAACAAGTCCATGAAGAAGACAAACGGACTTAGTCGAACGAATCCTCACAACGCGACGTTACCGGAACCAACCCTGAGAAGCCACACCGGAAAGAAACAAACAACATAGTAAACAAACAACACATAAACATGGCATGATGCACAACCAAGTATGATGCATGTCCGGTTTAATGAAGCATGGCATGGTCAAGTGCACAAACAATACTACAAATTAAGTGGAGCTCAATATGCTACGAGTTGCATATTGATGAATCACCACATGACTTATTCAGTTCCCTCTCGGTTAGGTACTCAACAATATTAAATGTTGGTTAACATGGCAAGAGGTGAAGCATAACAAAACTATATCATCTAAACAATTTAAATTGGGCCGGATATAACAAATAACAAATCCGGTAAGTCCCCATATGCATTAGCAATTTTAATGCAACAACAAATTTTAACCATCTTAAAGTTGTTAACATGATGCGGATGACATGTTCAAGTTTATGCAATTTTTATTAAAAGTTGACACGAGCATTAAGAAGCATTTGTCACCGTGGTGGAAAGGAAAAGGGTGCCACGACAACGATAACGAAACGGTGCCACGACAACGTTCCGGTTCTGGTAACTCGATTGAGGTACCGATGCAAACGAGAAGTGTGCGGATGCGTGCAAAAGATGGTGGGGCACTCCTGGATACCGGGTGTCCCATGAATCGACGACTGTGTCAAACGAGGGAACAACTAACGTTCACGGGCGGATTACGACAAACAACATGCATACGTTCACGGACGTCGTCTCGAGGTTATACCTTCGAAGCATGCAAGCGGGATAGTTCTCGTTCGGTGCAAAGTAGAGGAGGTAGACGTTCTCGCGACGGTGGTAGTGGAAGTAGTCGTTCTCGCACGCTCTAGGGTCGACGGTAGAGGTTCTCGCGATCTCGGCGGCGGTAGTGGTACATGTTTATTGTTGCACGAGTTTCCGTAGACGTTCATGTCATCGGTGTCGTGGTACTTCTGGTCTTCGGACTTTCCGGTCCCGTTCTTGCGACGGTAGTCATTCATGTTCATTCGGAGAGGTACTTGATGACTCCAATGTCTTCGGGGCGATGGTAGTTGTACACGGTCCACGAGACGTCGATCGCTCAGGATCCGACTTGCAGGTCTTGCCGACATGAGTGGTACTTGGCGTTTCCGCGCCATCGGTCTTGCCGGTCTCGGTCTTGACAAAGTAGTTGTACAAGTGCGCCTTCGGACTTGTCGAATCTGAGCTCTTCAAGGACCGTCGTGGTACTTGGCGCTTGCGGGGTGGTGTTTGCCGAAACCAGGGGAACTAGACAAAATCTCCAACGATGGAACTTGGCGATAATCTTTGTCCGGTAGTCATCTGACTAGACAGCAATGGCAACAGCAAGCGGAGGAGGTCCTGGGATTCGGGCGCGCGATGCCACAAGGAGGAGACAAGAACTAGGTGGCATGTGGAGAGGGTCGTGGTCGGGCTCAACCACGTCGAGGAGGTCGTGGCGGAGCAAGCAGGAGGCACTGGACATGGGAACCCCCGCGCCCAGCGGGGCACACGGGATGTAGGAGGCGAGGCAAGGCGAGCTCGGCGGCCTGGACTCGCCGGCCGGAGCGGCGGCGAGGCTTGCCAGCGAGGCAGCCATGGGTGGCGCTGAGGTAGAAGAGACCATGGCACGTTGGAGGCGCGGAGGAGGCGACCGGAGAGGATGTCCGGGAGCAGGGGCACGAGGCGCGCGGCGCGAGGGTCCTGCTTCTCTGTGTATGACGGCGCAGGAGAACGAAGGGGAGAGGGACAAGGCTGGCGGCGCTCCGGTGGCTTTGGTTGCCGGCGGGGGAGAATCGAAGGGAGGCGGCGTGCGGTGGATCGGGGAAAGGGAGCGAGGTGTGAGGGAGCGATGGGATCGGGGGTTGCTGCGCGAGGGAGATGGGTCTCGGCCCCTGGCGGCGCTGATGGGAGCGAGAGGGGTGAGGGATCGATCGCGATGGGGGTGCGCTAGGGTTAGGTGGCTGGGCTGCGGGAGGCCTTGGCCAAATGGGCCGCAGGAGGCTGCGGGACCGGGCCGGCTGGATTCAACGTAAGAAGAGAAGAAAGAAAAAAAAGATCTCTCTCTTCTCTACTTTCCATTACAGAGAAGAAAACAAGAAAGAAAGAAAAGAGAGAAAATGAGATGGAGTATTTTGGATCGTCCGATCAAAATTGGACGGTCGGAGCTGAGTGGCTTAGGAAGTCCAAACAAGGCAACGGTGATGTTTTGTAGACGTTTGGGGATGATCCGGACACAGCGGTAACGACTATCCGGGTCAGGTCCAGGACAGATTTCGGACGCGCGCGGGAGGAGGTCCGCGGGCTGACGAGAGAGGTTAGGTAGGTCCTGGTGGTGGGTAGAGGACTATGCAGAAGGCCTCAGTCTGAGAGAAGAGAAGAGAGGCCCGGCAACTGTTTCCGGAGACCGAAAATGTCCGATGAAAAGACCGGCTATAATGCCGCTATAGTTATCCGTTGGGGCGTCAAACGGACTCCGAATGAGATGAAACTTGGCAGGCGGCCTACCTACACTATAATAAGACCACACGCCAACTCTCATCCCATTTTGAGAACATTTTCCGGCCACTTATAAAATACTATTTCGGACATGCTGCGGGCGCGTGCAAGGGTGTCTGGGCTCAGAATGGACAACGGACGGAACGAGGAGACCGGGACGGATGCAAGTTTTGAAAACATGCAGATGCAATGCGGATGATGACATGGCAAGATGCAACACGCAAGCAAATGACAAGGCAACAACAGTGAATAACTGGAGGACACCTGGCACATCGGTCTCGGGGCATCACAACACTCCACCACTACGAGAGGATCTCGACCCGAGATCCTAGGGATGGCACCGGAGGGAAAAGGAAAAGGAAGATAGGAGGTAAAACTAAGTTGCTTCTTTGACAAACAAGTGAAAACAAAGAACCTTGAGAAGTTGAACAACTGGAAAGAAAGAATACAACGGAGATGAACAAAGTTGAAAACACTCCGTTAGCGAAGAGGATCAAGGAAGATTACGGGAACCATGTAGGTTGAAAGACATAAGTAAAGGGTTGCAATGGACAAGAAGTACATCCAAGCACTCCGGTAGAAACGAGATGTACAAGGAACAATAAGGATCAATTACGATAACACTCCGGTTAAAACAAGATAGAGAAGGAAAAAGACTGACACAATTTGGACAGCACTCCGACTATAAATGGAAGGAATTGCACAAGATCTTGACAAACAAGATGATGGGTCGAAGAGAGCATCATCACAATGCCTCCGGAAGAAATGAGAGAAAGGCATGGAATGAACGAAGGAGAAAACAAGATCTTGAGAGAGCACGCTTACAACATATGCTAGAATGGAGTTTTTGGGTTAACAACAACGAAAAAGATAAGCTTGATATGGACTTATAGAAGCCATCTCAAAATTATGAGGTGAAATTCTGCCACTAACAGAAAACAATGGATTGGATTGATATCAACAAGAATACGAGAAGCTATTTCACCGGGAGGATAAAAGACGAACTTGGGTCATTTATAAGCACCAAAATTAGCAACAATCCTTAGGGAAAGCTTTAGGTGAAATATAATCCAAGATAACTCCAAAGAAGAAATTGATGGATTTAAAATATTTCATTCTTGATAACATGTGAATCATGAAACATGAACTCAAATTATCAAGAATGACATAATACCACCTCCAATGATACAGTAGAAAGAATTGCACTCCGGATTGCAAGATGAAGAAACTTGAGCTCCCTTGAAAAGAATCTTGATGAATACTTCGAGAAGGAAATTAAATCCTTGATGAACCATCATGTAGAACCTTGATGAAGAACTCCGGTAAACAAAAGGATGACGAAAAGAAAGGGAAGTTGAAAACACAAGGTGAAACCTTGTAATGATTTGGATGGATCTCCGTGATGATATAATTGAGAGAACTTGGAACTCCGGGAAAGAAAAGATAAAGCCTCTCGAACCAAGAATGTGAAATGATGAACCACTCTAGAAAGTAGGAAATTAGATCACTTGGATGAAACAAGAATAAGAATTACATTATGCTTATCCTTCACCAATTAAATCGATGACCAACAAAGGATTTGGCATACTACTTATCCTTGTAGAAAGGATTAGAAGAGATATAGCGCAAACTTGAGAAAGTCTTCCACGAACCACCGGAAGGATTGAAACAACGAATAAATTGATATGATAATGAAGGAAAAGAAATCTTTGAAGAACCACCGTAAGAATTGAAAAAGAACGAAGTAAAAGGGACGGGTAAGAATTGTGAAAAGAACGAAGATACTTGAGACAATCTAGATACAAGTGAACGAAGAGATCCCGAGCTGATTAGACAAATTTGAATGATGCACCGGTAAGATTTAGATTATGAGAGCTGAAAGCTGAGAATGACTAATTATGAGATGATGGCCTCCGGAGAATCAAACTGAAAAGACTCCTGAATTACATCGGATGGGTGAAAAGAATTCCCACAATCAAAAACAATTATGAGAGGATGGCCTCAAACTAGAATCACGAATCTTTGAGAGAAGGATAAGATTGAGAGAGAAATCTTCTTCGGTCTTCAAAATCCGAGAATGATGACGAGAAACACCACCAAGAATTTATTTAGACACTCCAGAAGAATCAAAACGAAGAGGTTGAGCCAATGATGAAAAGAATTTGAAAGATCTTGGAGAAAGACATTTGACTGATGATAAACCATTCTTACGTCAAACTTCGAAAATAAATTTGAGGATAGCTCTGGGAAAATAAGAAGAGTCAGATAAGATCCTGGAAAAAGATCTGTGATTAGGGCCCACTCAAAAGAAGCACCGTAGAACGATTACTAGAAGAGGAGCTTGCACCGGTTGATTTAAATGGCTTGAAAGAGATAACATCCTCGAAAGAGTTTGAATGAAAGTAGAGTGTAAACACGAATCTTTGAGATATCTTCAGCACTCCGGAATAATAGAATAGTGAGAAATGGATGATTATGAGGCGCACCAGCATGAGAAAAGCATTTGGAACGAGGAAAAGGATATGATCAACAAAGCTTGACTTGAGTCCACCGGAGAAGAAAACGAGTGAAGAGCGACGAACTTGAAGCTCCGTTAGAATCTTCATGAGAATCGCCGGGTAAGAACATGAAGGAAAAGAATGGAGAGATTTCGCATGAATCAAAGGATACTTGATTAAGAAATCTGAGTCCTTGAAGAAAAAGGGTGGGTGGGCGGGGAAAACAAAGGCAACTTGGAGACGGATGAAACAAACACCGTTGAGAAGAACTGATACTTGATCTTGCGGATGTTGAAATGTTCGGATCCACTTGAAGAGAAACACACCGGTGAAAAGGATTGACATGACAATCTCGATGATCATGAAGGATTGGTATTCCCAGAGGAGTATGAGAACACCGGTTCGAAAAGGTATGGAATCAACACTTGACTTCGAAGCAACTCGAATACCACAACTCAAAACAAAACAAAGGATTGGCTTGCGGAATAAGCCGGAACAAACATATGATAGAGATTTCGTCCAAAGTTTTCGTGGTGGGGCCTACGCGGGCTCGATCGTACAGCACCATCATGTACAAGGCAGTGCACATGACATACGAAGCATCCCCGAGTCGGCATAGCCAAGGACTCTTTAAGACACAATGAGACCACTGTAAAACCAACCATGAATAGGCAGACCACTAGATGTCGAACCCCAATTTCAAATCATACATCTGTCGGAAAGATATCCTAAGAGCTACTTGAATTCCCACTTATAAACTCCCAAAATTTTCCGGTTATGCAATCAGGTGTTGGGGATACATGGGAAGCATAATATCTCACCCAAAACTAGCAAATCCTACATCCAGTTGTATCCATCCTTCAACACATAACCAAGAAACCTTCGGAAATCGTTTACCTCAACCTTCGAAAAGCATCCGTTATACGAGTTATGGAAATACTCCCGAACTCCCGCCCCAGTACTGGGTGGCTTCAAGGTTATCTCACCAACAACTGCATAAAAGAGATTTTCGATGTCGGCGAAACTAATCTCAGGTATTCCAGAACTGCAACGATAAAATTGTGACGACAACACCTCGGAGCTCAACTCCCCGGGACACTGCCACAACCCCTAAATGATAGGAGGCACCAAGAATAATGTTCTCGTCACAAAACCATCGGAACAATTCCAAGATACCCGTGTGATCCTAATTTTTTTAGTGAAATTTGAGAAGAGAAGTCAAAACTCTACGCCAGGATGCCTCACCAGAGCGACGAAGGGACTGAGGAGTAAAAAGAAGTCCTACTCTTCGATATATATAATCCTAAATGACTCAAAACATTTTTCTAGACTCAATAACGCCAGCGATTCGATCAAGCAGGGGGCTCCTAAGGTCGGGGAAGGCTCTGATTACCAACTTGTAACGCCCTCGATGCGGCTATATCTCCCACGTGTCGAAGCACGACTTAGAGGCATAACCGCATTGAAAGCAATGTCGCAAGTGAGGTAATCTTCACACAACCCATGTAATACATAAGGGAAAGAGATACATAGATGGCTTACAATCGCCACTTCACACAATTACATGAATAAAGCATTACATCATCCAGATACAATCAAAGGTCCGACTACGGAACCAAAATAAAAAGAAGACTACCCCAAATGCTACACAGATCTCTGATCGACCCCAACTGGGCTCCACTACTGATCAACTAGAAACGAAACAAGACAAAGGACAAGATCTTCATCGAGCTCCTCCTTGAACTTGGTTGCGTCATCTGCACAGTATCATCGGCACCTGCAAACTGGTTTTGGAAGTATTTGTGAGTCACGGGGACTGTCGGTGTCAAAACCGGCGGATCTCGGGTAGGGGGTCCCAAACTGTGCGTCTAAGGAGGATGGTAACAAGAGGCATGGGACACGATGTTTTACCCAGGTTCGGGCCCTCTTGATGGAGGTAAAACCCTACGTCCTGCTTGATTAATATTGATGATATGGGTAGTACAAGAGTAGATCTACCACGAGATCGTAGAGGCTAAAACCCTAGAAGCTAGCCTATGATATGATTGTTGTATGTTATCTATCGACTAGCCTGGCCTCGGTTTATATAATGCACCAGAGGCCTAGGATAACAAGAGTCCTAGCCGAATACGCCGGTGGGGAGGAGTCCTTGTCTTGATCGCCAAGTCTTGTGGAATCTTCCTTGTATGCGGCAGCCGTCCGAACTGGCCCATGAGTATACGGCCACGGGGGTCCTCGACCCAATCTAATAGATCGGGAGATGACGTGGTGAGTACCCCCTAGTCCAAGACACCACCAGGGACTCAGCAATCTCACACCCTCGCGATCAAGACTATTTAAGCTTATGGAAGGGTAAAAGGTATGAGGTGGAGCTGCAGCAAGCGACTAGCATATATAGTGGCTAACATACGCAAAAGAGAGCGAGAAGAGAAGGCAAAGCACGGTCAAGAAACTATGATCAAGAAGTGATCCTAGAACAACCTACGTCAAACATAACTCCAACACCGTGTTCACTTCCCGGACTCCGCCGAGAAGAGACCATCACGGTTACACACGCGGTTGGTGCATTTTAATTAAGGTCAACTTCAGGTTCTCTACAACCGGACATTAACAAATTCCCATCTGCCCATAACCGCGGGCACGGCTTTCGAAAGTTCAAATCCCTGCAGGGGTGTCCCAACTTAGCCCATCACAAGCTCTCATGGTCAACGAAGGATATTCCTTCTCCCAAGACAATCCGATCAGGCTCGGCATCCAGGTTACAAGACATCCTCGACAATGGTAAAACAAGTCCAGCAACACCGCCCGAATGTGCCAACAAATCCCGATAGGAGCTGCACATATCTCGTTCTCAGGGCACACTCAGATGAGCCAGACGTCAGGTAGGCCAGCCCAGAGTTGCCCCTGGTAGCTCCGGACATCGCTCAGTTGGACCAACACTTAGAGAAGCACTGGCCCGAGGGGGGGGTGTTAAAATAAAGATGGCCCTTGAGTCTGCAGAACCCAAGAGAAAGAAAAGGCTAGGTGGCGAATGGTAAAACCAATGTTGGGCATTGCTGGAGGAGCTTTATTCAAGGCGAACTGTCAAGGGGGTCCCATTATAACCCAACCGCGTAAGGAACGCAAAATCCAGGAACATAACACCGATATGACGAAAACTAGGGCGGCAAGAGTGGAACAAAACACCAGGCATAAGGCCGAGCCTTCCACCCTTTACCAAGTATATAGATGCATTAATTAAATAAGAGATATTGTGATATCCCAACAAAATATCCATGTTCCAAACATGGAACAAGCTTCAATCTTCACCTGCAACTAACAACGTTATAAGAGGGCTGAGCAAAGCGGTAACATAGCCAAACAATGGTTTGCTAGGACAAGGTGGGTTAGAGGCTTGGTTCAACAATATGGGAGGCATGTTAAGTAAGTGGTAGGTATCACAGCAGAGGCATAGCAAAAGAGCGAGCAACTAGCAAGCAAAGATAGAAGTGATTTCGAGGGTATGGTCATCTTGTCTGAGATCCCGCAAGAAAGAAGAACAAGTCCATGAAGAAGACAAATGGACGTAGTCAAACGAATCCTCACAACGCGACGTTACCGGAACCAACCCTGAGAAACCACACCGGAAAGAAACAAACAACATAGTAAACAAACAGCACATAAACATGGCATGATGCACAACCAAGTATGATGCATGTCCGGTTTAATGAAGCATGGCATGGTCAAGTGCACAAGCAATACTACAAATTAAGTGGAGCTCAATATGCTACGAGTTGCATATTGACGAATCACCACATGACTTATTCAGTTCCCTCTCGGTTAGGTACTCAACAATATTAAATGTTGGTTAACATGGCAAGAGGTGAAGCATAACAAAACTATATCATCTAAACAATTTAAATTGGGCCGGATATAACAAATAACAAATCCGGTAAGTCCCCATATGCATTAGCAATTTTAATGCAACAACAAATTTTAACCATCTTAAAGTTGTTAACATGATGCGGATGACATGTTCAAGTTTATGCAATTTTTATTAAAAGTTGACAAGAGCATTAAGAAGCATTTGTCACCGTGGTGGAAAGGAAAAGGGTGCCACGGCAACGATAACGAAACGGTGCCACGGCAACGTTCCGGTTCTGGTAACTCGATTGAGGTACCGATGCAAAGGAGAAGTGTGCGGATGCGTGCAAAAGATGGTGGGGCGCTCCCGGATACCGGGTGTCCCATGAATCGACGACGGTGTCAAACGAGGGAACAACTAACGTTCACGGGCGGATTACGACAACCAACATGCATACGTTCATGGACGTCGTCTCGAGGTTATACCTTCGAAGCATGCAAGCGGGACAGTTCTCGTTCGATGCAAAGTAGAGGAGGTAGACGTTCTCGCGATGGAGGTAGTGGAAGTAGTCGTTCTCGCACGCTCTAGGGTCAACGGTAGAGGTTCTCGCGATCTCGACGGCGGTAGTGGTACATGTTTATCGTTGCACGAGTTTCCGTAGACGTTCATGTCATCGGTGTCGTGGTACTTCTGGTCTTCGGACTTTCCGGTCCCGTTCTTGCGACGGTAGTCATTCATGTTCGTTCGGAGAGGTACTTGATGACTCCAACGTCTTCGGGGCGACGGTAGTTGTACACGGTCCACGAGACGTCGATCGCTCAGGGTCCAACTTGCAGGTCTTGCCGACATGAGTGGTACTTGGCGTTTCCGCGCCATCGGTCTTGCCGGTCTCGGTCTTGACAAAGTAGTTGTACAAGTGCGCTTTCGGACTTGTCGAATCTGAGCTCTTCAAGGACCGTCATGGTACTTGGCGCTTGTGGGGTGGTGTTTGCCGAAATCAGGGGAACTAGACAAAATCTTCAACGATGGAACTTGGCGATAATCTTTGTCCGGTAGTCGTCTGACTAGACATCAATGGCAACAGCAAGCGGAGGAGGTCCTGGGCTTCGGGCGCGCGATGCCACAGGGAGGAGACAAGAACTAGGTGGCATGTGGAGAGGGTCGTGGTCGGGCTCAACCACGTCGAGGAGGCCGTGGCGGAGCGAGCAGGAGGCGCTGGACATGGGAACCCCAGCACCCAGCAGGGCACACAGGATGCATGTGGCGAGCCAAGGCGAGCTCGGCGGCCTGGACTCGCCGGCCGGAGCGGCAGCGGGGCTCGCCAGCGAGGCAGCCATGGGTGGCGCTGAGGTAGAAGAGACCATGGCACGCTGGAGGCGCGGAGGAGGCGACCGGAGAGGATGTCCGGGAGCAGGGGCACGAGGCACGCGGTGCGAGGGCCCTGTTCCTCTGCGTATGACGGCGCAGGAGAACGAAGGGGAGAGGGACGAGGCTGGCGGCGCTCCGGTGGCTTTGGTCGCTCGCGGGGGAGAATCAAAGGGAGGCGGCGTGCGGTGGATCGGGGAAAGGGAGCGAGGGGTGAGGGAGCGATGGGATCGGGGGTTGCTGCGCGAGGGAGATGGGTCTCGGCCCCTGGCGGCGCTGGTGGGAGCGAGAGGGGTGAGGGATCGGTCGGGATGGGGGTGAGCTAGGGTTAGGTGGCTGGGCTGCGGGAGGCCTTGGCCAAATGGGCTGCAGGAGGCTGTGGGACCGGGCCGGCTGGATTCAACATAAGAAGAGAAGAAAAAAAAGATCTCTCTCTTCTCTACTTTCCATTACAAAGAAGAAAACAAGAAAGAAAGAAAAGAGAGAAAAGGAGATGGAGTATTTTGGATCGTCCGATCAAAATTGGACGGTCGGAGATGAATGGGTTAGGGAGTCCAAACAAGGCAACGGTGATGTTTTGTAGACGTTTGGGGATGATCCGGACACAGCGGTAACGACTGTCCGGGTCAGGTCCGGGACAGATTTCGGACGCGCGCAGGAGGAGGTCCGCGGGCTGACGAGAGAGGTTAGGTAGGTCCTGGTGGTGGGTAGAGGACTGTGCAGAAGGCCTCAGGCTGAGAGAAGAGAAGAGAGGCACGGCGACTGTTTTCGGAGACCGAAAACATCCGATGAAAAGACCGGCTACAATGCCGCTATAGTTATCCATTGGGGCGTCAAACGGACTCCGAATGCGATGAAACTTGGCAGTCGACCTACCTACACTATAATAAGACCACACGCCAACTGTCATCCCATTCTGAGAACATTTTCCGGCCACTTATAAAATACTATTTTGGACATGCCGCGGGCGCGTGCAAGTGTGTCTGGGCTCAGAACGGACAACAAACGGAACGAGGAGACCGGGACAGATGGAAGTTTTGAAAATATGCAGATGCAATGCGGATGATGACATGGCAAGATGCAACACGCAAGCAAATGACAAGGCAACAACAGCAAATAACTGGAGGACACCTGGCACATCGGTCTCGGGGCGTCACAAAATCACATCCAACCATCACCGTCCAACAAACCTACGATGGAATTACTCACGCACGGCGGTGAGCATAATGAAATTGGTGATGGAGGAAGGTGGGTGATGATGATGGCAATGAATCCCCCTCTCCAGAGCCCCGAACGAACTCCGGATCAGCCCTCCCGATGAAGAATAGGAGGGCGCGGCGGCTTCGTATCGTAAAACATGATGAATCCTTATCTAATGATTTTTTTCACCGCAAATAGGTATTTATACTGTTGGAGTTAGGGTCGTAGAAGGTCCAGGGGGCCACAAGCCTGGTGGGCACACCCTAGGGGGGTGGGTGCGCCCCCAGGGCTTGTTGTCTCTAGGTGGCACCAATCTGGTAACTTTTTGTGCCATTATTTTTTCTATATCCCGCAAAAATTCTCCATAAATTTTCAGGTCAATCCGAGAACTTTGATTTGTGCAGAAAAATAACACCATGGTAATTCTGCTGAAAACAACGTCAATCCGGGGTAGTTCCATTCAAATCATGCAAATTAGGGTCCAAAACAAGGACAATAGAGTTAGGAAAAGTAGATACGATGAAGACGTATTAGGTTGTGCCCTCACAAGGAGGAGGAGGCCATGCACAAGTGTGACACCCCTGACTTAATCGTGCACTAATCATACACGCAAATGCGCATGATCAAGATCAGAGACTCATGGGAAGATATCACAACACAACTCTAGGCACAAATTAAAATAATACAAGCTTTATATTACAAGCCAGGGGCCTTGGGGGCTCGAATACATAAGCTCAAATACACAAGAGCCAGCTGAAGCAACAATATTCGAATACAGACATAAGTAAACAAGTTTGCCTTAAGAAGGCTATCAAAACAACGACATCTGGATCGAAAAGGCACATGACTCCTGCTTGGGAGCCTCCTAACTACTCCTGGTCGTCGGCGGTCTCTATGTAGTAGTAGGCTCCGTTGGGGTAGTAGTAGTCATTAGCAAGATCCGATGGCTCCTGGGCTCCGTCATCTAATCGCAGCAATCGGGTAGAGGGGAAAAAGGGGGTAGCAAAGCAACCGTGAGTACTCATCCAAAGTACTCACAAGACCTATATCAGATCTATGCTAAATATGCATCGGTATCAAACAAATGGGGCTATGTCTTTAGACTGTACTACAAAAATGCCAGAATAGACGGGAAGGCCCAGCCTATCAAAGACTAGCATCTTGCAGCATTAGAAGAGTGCAGATTAGCATAATACAAGTAACAAGTATTGTTTAGTAACAACCAGAGATCATTCCTCGACTCCCTGCGAGAAACTAATCCCGGAGCCATCGTATCCATCTAGTGTCTCAAGTATCCAGTTCTAGTTGTATAGATCGGGATACAACTCCAAGCGTTCGTTACCGTGGACATGGCTATTCGAATAGATATACTTCCTTGCTAGGGACATGCTCGATTAACTCCAGCCAAATGATACGTCTCCAACGTATCTATAATTTTTGATTGCTCCATGCTATATTATCTACTGTTTTGGATGTTTATGGGCTTTATTATACACTTTTATATCATTTTTGGGACTAACCTATTAACCCAGAGCCAAGTGCCAGTGCCAGTTTCTGTTTTTACCTTGTTTTAGGGTTTCGAAGAAAAGGAAAACCAAACGGAGTCCAATTGACCTGAAACTTCACGGAACCCATTTTTGGAAGGAAAGAAGCCCAGAAGACTTGAAGTGCATGTAAGGGAAGCTTTGAGGAGGCCACGAGGTAGGGGGGCGCGCCCACCCCCCTAGGCGCGCCCTCCACCCTCGTGGGCCCCTCGTGGCTCCACTGACGTACTTCTTCCGCCTATATATCTCCATATACCCTAAAAACATCCGGGAGCACAATAGATCAGGAGTCTCGCCGCCAGAAGCCTCCATAGCCACCGAAAGCCAATCTAGACCCGTTCCGGCATCTTGCCGGAGGGGGCAATCCCTCTCCGGTGGCCATCTTCATCATCCCGGTGCTCTCCATGACGAGGAAGGAGTAGTTCTCCCTCGGGCTGAGGGTATGTACCAGTAGCTATGTGTTTGATCTCTCTCTCTCTTTCTCGTGTTCTTGAGATGATACGATCTTGATGTATCGCGAGCTTTGCTATTATATTTGGATCCTATGATGTTTCTTCCCCCCTCTACTCTCTTGTAATGAGTTGAGTTTCCCCTTTGAAGTTATCTTATCGTATTGAGTCTTTAAAGATTTGAGAACACTTGATGTATGTCTTGCCGTGGATATCTGTGGTGACAATGGGATATCATGTGATTCACTTGATGTATGTTTTGGTGATCAACTTGTGGGTTCCGCCCATGAACCTATGCATAGGGGTTGGCACACATTTTCGTCGTGATTCTCCGGTAGAAACTTTGGGGCACTCTTTGAGGTTCTATGTGTTGGTTGAATAGATGAATCTGAAATTGTGTGATGCATATCATATAATCATGCCCACGGATACTTGAGGTGACATTGAAGTATGTAGGTGACATTAGGGTTTTGATTGATTTGTGTCTTAAGGTGTTATTCTAGTAGGAACTCTAGGGTTGTTTGTGACAACTTTGAGGTGGTTTCGTACCCTACCATAATCTCTTCGTTTGTTCTCCGCTATTACTGACTTTGGAGTGACTCTTTGTTGCATGTTGAGGGATAGTTATGTGATCCAATTATGCTATTATTGTTGAGGGAACTTGCACTAGCGAAAGTATGAACCCTAGGCCTTATTTCCTATCATTGAAATACCGTTTATGCTCACTTTTATCACTTGCTACCTTGCTGTTTTTATATTTTCTGATTACAAATACCCATATCTACTATCCATATACCACTTGTATCACCATCTCTTCGCCGAACTAGTGCACCTATACAATTTACCATTGTATTGGGTGTGTTGGGGCCACAAGAGACTCTTTGTTATTTGGTTGTAGGGTTGCTTGAGAGAGACCATCTTCATCCTATGCCTCCTACGGATTGATAAACCTTAGGCCATCCACTTGAGGGAAATTTGCTACTGTCCTACAAACCTCTGCACTTGGAGGCCCAACAACATCTACAAGAAGAAGGTTGTGTAGTAGACATCAAGCTCTTTTCTGGCGCCGTTGCCGGGGAGGTGAGTGCTTGAAGGTATATCTTTAGATCTTGCAATCAAGTCTTTTAGTTTCTTGTTTTATCACTAGTTTAGTTTATAAAATAAAACTATAAAAAATGGAATTGAGTTTGTCTCATACGGTTCACCTTTTTAATATCTTTCGTGAGTATGATGGAAAGGATAATTGTGTTCAAGTGATAGAAGAAGAAATTGATAAAATGTTTGGCACTAAATATTTGAATGATGAGCATGATTGCAATGTTGTTAGTATGAATTCCTTGAATATCCATGATGCTAATGATATGCAAAGCCACAAGCTTGGGGAAGCTATGTTTGATGAAGATGATATGTTTTGTCCCCCAAGTTTTGATGAGCAAATTTATTATGATGAAAGCATGCCTCCTATCTATGATGATTATTGTGATGACACGTATGCTTTAAAGAATAATGATAACCATGAAACTTGTCATATTGATCTTAATTTTCAATCACATGATAGTTTTTTTGTTGAGTTTTCTCCCACTATTATTCATGAGAAGAATTTTGCTTGTGTGGAGAGTAGTAAATTTTCTATGCTTGTAGACCTTGAAAAGAATGCTTTAGGTGCTGGTTATATTGTTGAATTCACTCATGATTCTACTGAAAATTATTATGAGGGAGGAATATATGCTTGTAGGAATTGCAATAATATCAAGTTCCTCTCTATGTGCTTAAAATTTTGAAGTTATGCTTGTTTTACCTACCTATGCAAGTTGATTCTTGTTACCACAAGTTGTTTGCTCACAAAATCCCTATGCATAGGAAGTATGTTATAGTTAAATGTGATAGTCATATTCTTCATGATGCCCTCTTTATGTTTCAATTCTTATCTTTTATGTGAGCATCGTTGAAATCATCATGCCTAGCTAGGGGCGTTAAACGATAGCGCTTGTTGGGAGGCAACCCAATTTTATTTTAGTTCCTTGCTTTTTGTTCCTGTTTAGTAATAAATAATTCATATAACCTCTGTTTAGATGTGGTTTTATGCTTTTAATTAGTGTTTGTGCCAAGTGGAACCTTTGGGAAGACTTGGGGAAAGTCTTGTTGATCATGCTGTAAAAAACAGAAACTTTAGTGCTCACGAAAATTGCTGCCATTTTTATTTGGAAAGTGCTATTTAGTTAATTATTTTTGCAGATGATTAATAGATAAATTACTCAGGTCCAGCAATTTATTTGATAATTTTATGAGTTCCAGAACTATACGTTTTATCCACATTACTACAGACTGTTCTGTTTTTGACAGATGCTGTTTTCTATGTGTTGTTTGCTTATTTTGATGAATCTATGGCTGGTAAAAGAGTTTATAAACCATAGAGAAGTTGGAATACAGTAGGTTTAACATCAATATAAATAAATAATGAGTTCATTACAGTACCTTGAAGTGGTGATTTATTTTCTTATACTAACGGAGCTTACGAGTTTTCTGTTAAGTTTTGTGTTGTCAAGTTTTCAAGATTTGGGTAAGGATTCGATGGACTATGGAATAAGGAGTGGCAAGATACTAAGCTTGGGGATTCCCAAGGAACCCCAAGGTAATATTCAAGGATATCCAAGAGCCTAAGCTTGGGGATGCCCCGGAAGGCATCCCCTCTTTTGTCTTCGTTCATCGGTAACTTTACTTGGAGCTATATTTTTATTCACCACATGATACGTGTTTTGCTTGGAGCATCAATTTATTTTGTTAAGATTTGCTTGATGTTATTTAGAACAATGTTTTGCATCTTTTATTTCAATAAAAGTGGCATTGATAGCCTTTACTATGCCTATTTTAGAATTCCACATGTTGCTGTTTGAAAACAGAAAGTTTACCGCTGTTGCAATAATTCCCTAGAAAATTAAGAATGTGATAAAATGTTCAAACTTTTTGTATTTGAATCTCTGATAATTTAATACAGTGGTAATTTTATTTCATAATTTTTGGAGTTAGGGAAGTATGAATCTTTCTGCACTCTTTACAGACTATCCTGTTTAGGCAGATTGCTGTTATGTTTGCATTGTTTGCATATGTTTTATTCTTTAATGATTCTATTTGAGGATAGGACTATTAAATATGCAGAGACATTTAGTATGCAATGTTGAATAATAGTTTTAGTGATTTGCTACAGTAGAGTATGATTAGGTTTTGGCAATGGTTTATACTAACTTATCTCACGAGTCCTTGTTGTGTTTTGTGTGGATGAAGCTTTTGAGATTTAGGGAGACCGTGATATGAGAGGAATTAAGGAGACACAAAATCTCAAGCTTGGGGATTCCCAAGGCATCCCAATATAATATTTCAAGAAGTCTCAAGCGTCTAAGCTTGGGGATGCCCCGGTTGGCATCCCACCTTTGTTCTTCAACAACTATCGGTTAGTATTGGTTGATCCTAAGTTTTTGCTTCTTCACATGATGTTTGCTATTCTTAGAATGTCATTTTCTTTTGCTTTGCTTGCTGTTTGAATAAAATACCAAGATATGAAATTATTAAATGTTAGAGAGTCTTCACATAGTTGCATAATTATTCGACTACTCATTGATCTTCACTTATATCTTTCGGAGTAGTTTGTTGTTTGCTCTAGTACTTCACTTATATCTTTTAGAGCATGGTGGAAAGAAATAGATGAACTCTCATGCTTCACTTATATTATTTTTAGAGTCTTAATAGCATGGTAATTTGCTTAAAATCCTAATATGCTAGGTATTCAAGATTAGTAAAATCTTCTTATGAGTGTTTTGAATACTAAGAGAAGTTTGATACTTGATGATTGTTTTGAGATATGAGGATGGTAATATTAGAGTCATGCTAGTTGAGTATTTGTAAATTTGAGAAATACTTATGTTGAAGTTCATGATTCCCGTAGCATGCACGTATGGTGAACCGTTATGTGATGAAGTCGGAGCATGATTTATTTATTGACTGTCTTCCTTATGAGTGGCGGTCGGGGACGAGCGATGGTCTTTTCCTACCAATCTATCCCCCTAGGAGAATGCGCGTAGTACTTTGTTTCGATAAATAATAGATTTTTGCAATAAGTATGTGAGTTCTTTATGACTAATGTTGAGTCCATGGATCATACGCACTCTCACCCTTCCACCATGCTAGCCTCTCTAATACTGCGCAACTTTCGCCGGTACCTTAAACCCACCATATAACTTCCTCAAAACAGCCACCATACCTACCTATCATGGCATTTCCATAGCCATTCCGAGATATATTGCCATGCAACTTTCCACCGTTCCGTTTATTATGACACGCTTCATCATTGTCATATTGCTTGCATGATCATGTAGTTGACATTGTATTTGTGGCAAAGCCACCGTTCATAATTCTTTCATACTTATCACCCATGAGTCATTGCATATCCCGGTACACCGCCGGAGGCATTCATATAGAGTCATATTTTGTTCTAAGAATCGAGTTGTAATTCATGAGTTGTAAAGTAAATAAAAGTGTGATGATCATCATTATTAGAGCATTGTCTGAGTGAGGAAAGGATGATGGAGACTATGATTCCACCATAAGTCGGGATGAGACTCTAGACGAAAATAAATAAATAAAAGAGGCCAAAGAAGCCCAAATAAAAAAAGGAGAGAAAAGAGGCCATAAAAAAGAGAAGGCCCAAATAAAAAAATGAGAGAAAAAGAGAGAAGGGGCAATGCTACTATCCTTCAAAGTAGCACCACGATCTTCATGATAGAGAGTCTCCTATGTTGTCACTTTCATATACTAGTGGGAATCGTTCATTATAGAACTTGGCTTGTATATTCCAATGATGGGCTTCCTCAAAATTCCCTAGGTCTTCGTGAGCAAGCGAGTTGGATGCACACTGTAACGCCCCATGACCGATGTTTTTATATTTTCAGATTACAAATACCCATATCTACTATCCATATACCACTTGTATCACCATCTCATTGCCGAACTAGTGCACCTATACAATTTACCATTGTATTGGGTGTGTTGGGGACACAAGAGACTCTTTGTTATTTGGTTGCAGGGTTGCTTGAGAGAGACCATATTCATCCTACGCCTCCTACGGATTGATAAACCTTAGGTCATCCACTTGAGGGAAATTTTCTACTGTCCTACAAACCTCTGCACATGGAGGCCCAACAACGTCTACAAGAAGAAGGTTGTGTAGTAGACATCACCGAACACACTTTTCTGGGTCATGCCCGGCCTTGGTGATCGACACACCGTAGTCCTACCTAGTCTCAACAAAGGGGCCAGCATGCCTGTTTACATCCTAAATGCGGAGGGGTCATGGGCCAATCGTCCTTTGTAATCCTGCATGTTGCAAACGCGGCCTAGAGCAGACCCACCCCCTTATAAAAGGGCAAGTGGTTCCTGTCCAACTGGGCGCTCATTGCTAAATTGCTGGCAAATAGTGCGAAAAAGGCCAGAGGCCTACTCATATCACATATCCAAACCCATTAGTGACTTTGGAGTGCGCAGAGACGACCAATGATCCATGATCTGTTGTCTTGTCGCCCCATCTCGTGGACTTACAGCATGGTCCAAGAATGCCAAACCATGCCGTGTAATTATCTCGCGGGTACCCTCACGGCCAACCTGACTCCACATCTCTCACGGGTAACCCACTACTAGGAAAGGGCTTATATGTGAACTCAAATTAGTGGCTGGCAGGGCGGCGCACCCGCCACAACTAATTTTCAAATCTAGCAGCGGCGGGTGAAAAAGCACACCCGCCAGTGCTAGTGGCCTAGCAATGGCGGGTGCGCCCAAGCGACCGCTACAGCTGGCCTCGCAAAAATTGCAACCCTGGTGAAACCTCGCACTAGAGGGCCCTGCGAAGCACCCGCCACTGCTACATCATATTACAGTGGCGGTCATGGAGTACGCTCGCCACAGACATGGAGGGGTGACCCTCCTCAAATTTTATATTTTTGATATACAGATGTTTGCAGTGGCGGGCAACGGGATACGCACCACTCCTGCAATGCAGTCGGTAGTGCGACAAAATAAGGTTTAGAGCGGTGGGTGCTCTGTAGTGCCCACCACAAGTGTTTATTGCCTTTTTATGCTTGCCCGAAATTCTGGTAATGCCGCGAAAGTAGCAAACCAACTCCAAAAGTTGTCAAATTGTAGTACGGGGCTTCTGATGGCGTATCTTGCACATGGAAATAATTCCAAGTCCAAAATATGTTTAAAAGTTGAGTTCTGTGTGTCAGGTGGTCCTTTCGAAAACCTTTACACTTGGCTGGAGCGTGTCCGAGTTGCACATGACGTGCATCAGGTTTTGGTCGCAACGATCTCTAATTTTATCACACCCTACAAGTGTTCAATGGAGACAACATGGAAAGTTTCAAACATTTCCAACATCATTAGCACGGCCAAAGTTTGTTTTGCATTTTTTAGTTGCCGAAAATTCTGTTAATGCCGTGAAAATAGCAAACCAACTCCAAAAGTTGTCAAATTGTAGCATGGGGCTTTGATGGCGTATATTACACATGGAGAAAATTTCAAGTCCAAAATATGTTTAAAAACTGAGTTCTATGTGTCAGGTGTTCCTTTCGAAACCCTATATACACTTGGCAGGAGAGTGTCCTGTTTGCACACGATGTGCATCAAGTTTTGGTCATAACGATCTCTAATTCTTATCACACCATATAGGCATTCAATGGAGATGGCATGGAAAGTTTCAAGCATTTTCAACATCCTTAGCACGACCAAAGTTTGTTTTGCATTTTTTACTTGCTGAGAATTCAGTTAATGCTGCGAAAATTACGAACCAACTCCAACAGTTTTCAAATTGTAGCACGGGGCGCATATTACACATGGAAAAAAATTCATGTCTAAAAATGTCAAAGTGCGTTGTTGTTTTTGTACGCAATGAATATTTGTAAAAGAAGATTTTATGTACCCTGGCTCTTGGCTGGCGGGTCACCCTGGCTGCCCGCTGTAGCTAATGTTAGCAGTGGTGGGTGCCGCCTATTCCCCGCCGTGTTAACCAAAAACACGCACCACACGCGCATTCTTTCAAAACTTACCTAATCCATTCCTCTCTTCTTCCCCTCTCGCACGCTCATCCACCGCAACCGCTGCCTGCCACCGCGCACCTCTGTATAATCTCGCATGCTCCCGTCTGCCGCCTCTCTCTCCCCTAGCACGGTTCGGTCCACGCACCGCCATCGAAGCCGTCGCCGGTGCTTGTACTCCACCGGCATAGCAGCTGTAGTTTTTTCCCTATGAGATCTCGTGGGTTGGCACCTTGACAACCACGTGGCGGTCGCAATGAACCCCGCCATCTCATCAACACTGTCGTCGGCGTTGCAAATTTCTGATACACATCTGTGTCAAGGTATAATGTAAGTACATTTCACATTTATATGTCCCCCTATTATAGATGTTTGTAACGTGTTCGATGAAATGCCACACAAAGGATTTATATCTTAGATGTTCTTAGATGTTCCTGTACAAACACGTGGATGGGGTGGTGTCATTCGATGTAGAATCAGATGGTGTGTTTGATTTGTAGGACTTAATATAAGTGCAAATGTTTTGACGAAACGTTGATTCATTTCTGTTTCATCAAATTGCTGGTACTCAATATGCCCTACTATTAGCAAGGTCATGCCGAAATTTTCAGTCACCATTTTCTTTCTATGTTCAATCATAACTTTTCATTATTATATTGCAGTTGAACAAATGGATTCTAACACCAGAACATCATCTTAGAAGAAACCTCAGTACACCAATACTGACGTCGAGATGAGCGCCCCAGACGTGGATGATTCGACCGTCCTGATGTCGGTGCAACAAACCCCGGGTCTGTTGCCCAGACTGTGCACAGGCACGGGAACAAGACCACAACTCCAAAGTTCAGATTGAAGCACAAGAGACCAGCCCTTTGAAGAATTCAACATGCGGATCGAGAAGATCAAGAGGAGCCAGGGAAGCAAGATGCACCAAGGAAAAAAGCCTCCCTTGCCGGGCAAGCGAGCCCAGCCAAGACCTGCTGGGACTTACGAAGGCAGAACCAACCCACCGCACCACCTCATCACGACCCTAGTTGTCGATCAGTGCAGTGTCAAGCTCCAAGATGACTAAGTGGCCGCAATCCACCACTTGGCAACCACTTCCTACATGAAATGCCTACAAGTGACACCCCTCCTGCGATGTGTCAGGCAAGCACGTGCAAAGCTGGCGAAATAGCCCGGCAGCCCCTGCCGGGCAAGCTGTGATGTGACGTTGTGCGACGCATTTAATGCGCTCTGCCAGCCCTACAAAGTTAGGTATGATAGCACTATTTGCTATCTAATTAGGGCATAATGACTAATTTTCCATTGTGGTGACCCCTTCTATCTATAAAAGGAGGCCCATGGCAGCCGTAGAAGGGGTTGGAGGATTTAGACCTCTGCACACTCATATGTGTGTGGTCGCTCTCGCCCTAAGGCAACTCTGCTGGGCAAGCGAGTTGCGTCCACCACCATTTTTCCCACATCAAGCCACCAAAGCAGGAGTAGGGTTTTACACCTCACGGCGGCCCGAACCTGGGTAAAATTGGTTGTGTGATCTCTGTCGTGTTGTTCACGTTTTTCCGCTCTTTGTGCAACGTGCCATCCCCTCGCCGAACCAGAAAGGGACTCTTGGTCCTATAGGTGGCTATGGTTTCCCGCGACATCTTTGGCATGCCAGGTAGGGGGATCACTTGCATGAACCCGAAGGCATGAGCAGCGCGCCACCTTCATCGCCATCTTTCGATATCAATGGCTCCATCGACTATGGCGCCCAAGAAGAAGACCGGTGCTGTAGCTCATCCGTCCACCTCGTAGGCTCCACCGCCCGTGGGCGCCAACACCGTAGAGCACTCGGGGCCATAGGAGGATGCAAGTGCTACGGGATACGTGGTGGACACAGGCGGTGTTGTAACCACCTCCCCCGCAACTGAACCAGGAGAGGGAGGCACTAGAGGAGAGCAGCGTCAGGAACACCTCGGTGGCCATGCTCCAAGAGGTACGAACGAAGGGGTTGTGCCGTCCATACCTATTCTCCTTGCCGAAGGGCACAACCACATCGGTGGCACTCGGTCTGGGGCAAATCACCGTCCTTCGACCACCCCCGTCGTCGGAATGGCCGCAGGGCGAGAACCTCCCCCAGAGCGATCGACCCCACCGCTACGCCCAATGGAGCCACTGGCCCTCAAGCGCCTTTGTCACGTCACCGAGCGGCATCCAAGCGGCTGGGTCACCAAAGAGAGGACGCGTCGCTGCCCCGCCGACACCGTCAGAAGACAGGAGACGGCGCGGTCCTGCTACCTCTTGAGCATGCGTTGGTTTTCCCTTAAAGAGGAAATGGTGATGCAGCAAAGTAGCATAAGTATTTCCCTTAGTTTTTGAGAACCAAGGTATCAATCCAGTAGGAGATTACACGCAAGTTCGCCTAGTACCTGCACAAACAATCAAGAACCTTGCAACCAACGAGATAAAGGGGTTGTCAATCCCTTCACGGCCACTTGCCAAAGTGAGATCTTGTAAAGATAATAAGATAAATATTTTTGGTATTTTTGTTGTATAGATTGGAAAGTAAAGGTTGCAAAATAAAATAAATAGTAATCAAGAATTGTAGATCGAAAACTTATATGATATAAAAGAGACCCAGGGAACATAGATTTCACTAGTGGCTTCTCTCATGATAACAAGTATTACGGTGGGTGAACAGATTACTGCCGAGCAATTGAGAGAAACGCGCATAGTTATGAGAATATCTAGGCATGATTATGAAATATAGGAATCACGTCCGTGTTAAGTAGACCAGAACGATTTTGCATCTACTACTATTACTCCACACATCGATCGCTATCCTGCATGCATCTAGTGTATTAAGTTCATAAGAACAGAGTAATGCTTTAGGCAAGATGACATGATGTAGAGGGATAAACTCAAGTAATATGATATAAACCCCATCTTTTTATCCTCGATGGCAACAATAAAAGACATGCCTTGCTTCCCCTACTGTCACTGGGAAAGGACATTGCAAGATTGAACCCAAAGCTAAGCACTTCTCACATTGCAAGAAAGATCAATCTGGTAGGCCAAACTAAACCGATAATTCAAAGATACTTGCAAAGATATCAAATCATGTATATAAGAATTCAGGGAAGAACCAAATATTGATCATAAATCCACAATTCATTGGATCTCAGCAAGCACACCGCGGAAGAATATTACATCGAATAGATCTCCAAGAACATCAAGTTGTATTGAAGATCAAAGAGAGAGAAGATGCCATCTAGCTAATAACTATGGAACTGAAGGTCTGTGGTAAACTACTCACACATCATCAAAGAGGCTATGGTGTTGATGTAGAAGCCCTCCATGATCGATTCCCCCCCCGGGAGATCGCCGGAAAAGGTCTCTAGAAGGGATCTCAGGGGTACAGAAGGTTGCGGCCGTGGAAAAGTGGTTTTCGTGGTTCTCCTAGATGTTTTAGAGTATAAGAGTATATATAGGCGAAAGAAGTACGTCGGTGGAGCTACGAGGGGCCCATGAGGGCGGGGGCGCGCCCTCCTACCTCATGGCCGCCTCGTTGCGTCTCTGACTTCCACTCCAAGTCTCCTGGATTGCGTTTGTTCCAAGAAAGATCCTCGCAAAGGTTTCGTTCAGTTTGATATTCGTTTTCTACAAAACACTGAAATAGGCAAAAAAACAGAAACTGGCACTGGGCCTCCGGTTAATAGGTTAGTCCCAAAAATAATATAAAAGAGCATATTAAAGCCCATTATACATCCAAAATAGATAATATAATAATATGGAACAAGCAAAAATTATAGATATGTTGGAGACGTATCAGCATCCCCAAGCTTAATTCCTACTCGTCCTCGAGTAGGTAAATGATAAAAACAGAACTTTTGATGTGGAATGCTTCCTAACATAATTTTCAATGTAATTTTCTTTATCGTGGCATGAATATTCTGATCCAAAATATTCAAGACAAAAGTTTAAAAATAATAATACTTGAAGCATACTAACTAAGCAATTATGTCTTCTCAAAATAACATAGCCAAAGAAAGCTCATCCCTACAAAATCATAAAATGCTCTTATCATGCACAACCCCGATGACAAGCCAAGCAATTGTTTCATTCTTTAGTATTCTCAAACTTTTTCAACTTTCACGCAATACATGAGCGCGAGCCATGGACATAGCACTATAGGTGGAATAGAATATCATTATGGAGGTTGTGTGGAGAAGACAAAAAATGAGAAAGTCTCACATCGACGCGGCTAATCAATGGGCTATGGAGATGCCCATCAATTGATGTCAATGCGAGGAGTAGGGATTGCCATGCAACGGATGCACTAGAGCTATAAACGTATGAAATCTCAACAAAAGAAACTAAGTGGGTCTGCATCCTACTTGCTTGCTCACGAAGACCAAGGGCATTTGAGGAAGACCATTGTTGGAATATACAGGCCAAGTTCTATAATTAAAATTCCAACTAGTATATGAAAGTGACAAAATAAGAGACTCTCTATCATGAAGATTATGGTGCTACTTTGAAGCACAAGTGTGGAAAAGGGATAGTAACATTGTCCCTTCCCTCTTTTTCTCTCATTTTTTTCTTTCCCTTTTTTGGGCCTTCTTTTTTTTTCTCCTTTATCTATTTTATTTATTTCCTCACACGGGACAATGCTCTAATAATGATGATCATCACACTTCTATTTATTTACAACTCAAAAATTACAACTTGATACTAGGACAAAATATGACTCTATATGAATGCCTCTGGCGGTGTACCGGGGTGTGCAATGATTCAAGAGTGATATGTATAAAAAATTATGAGAGGTGGCATTGCCACAAATACGATGTCAACTACATGATCATGCAAGGCAATATGACAACGATGAAACGTGTCATAATAAACAGAACGGTGGAAAGTTGCATGGCACTATATCTCGGAATGGCTAGGGAAATGCCATAATAGGTAGGTATGGTGGCTGTTTTGAGGAATGTATAAGGAGGCTTATGTGTGATAGAGTGTATCATATCACGGGGGTTGGATGCACCGGCGAAGTTTGCACCAACATTCGAGGTGAGAAAGGGAAATGCATGGTACCGAGGAGGCTAGCAAAGATGGAAGGGTGAGAGTGCGTATAATCCATGGACTCAACATTAGTCATAAAGAACTCACTTACTTATTGCAAAAAACAGTCATCAAAACCAAGCACTACGCGCATGCTACTAGGGGGATAGATTGGTAGGAAAAGACCATCGCTCGTCCCCGACCGCCACTCATAAAGAGGACAATCATAGAAACACCTCATGCTTCAAATTTGTTACATAATGGTTACCATCCGTGCATGCTACGGGACTTGCAAACCTCAACACAAGTATTTCTAAAATTAACAAATACTCAACTAGCATGAACCTAATATCACCATCTTCATATCGCAAAACAATCATCAAGTATCAAACTTCTCATAGTATTCAATGCACTCTATATGAAAGCTTTTATTATACCGATCTTGGATGCCTGTCATATTAGGACTAATTTCATAACCAAAGCAAATTACCATGCTGTTCTAAAAGACTCTAAAAATAATACAAGTGAAGCATGAAAGATTAATAATTTCTATAAAATAAAACCACCCTAGTGCTCTAAAAAGATATAAGTGAACCACTAGAGCAAAATTATCTATCTCAAAAGATATAAGTGAAGCACATAGAGTATTCTAATAAATTCCGATTCATGTATGTCTCTCCCAAAAGGTGTGTAAAACAAGGATGATTGTGTTAAACTAAAAAGCAAAGACTCGAATCATACAAGACGCTCCAAGCAAAACACATATCATGTGGTGAATAAAAATATAGCCTCAAGTAAAGTAACCGATAGACGAGGACGAAAGAGGGGATGCCTTCCGGGGCATCCCCAAGCTTAGGCTTCTGGTTGTCCTTCAATTTTACCTTGGGGTTCCTTTTGCATCCCCAAGCTTAGGCTCTTGCCACTCCTTGTTCCAAAATCCATCAAATCTTAACCCAAAAACTTGAAAACTTCACAACACAAAACTCAACAGAAAATCTCATGAGCTCCGTTAGTATAAGAAAACAAACCACCACTTTAAGGTACTGTAATTAACTCATTATTTATTTGTATTGGTGTTAAACCTACTGTATTCCAACTTCTCTATGGTTCATACCCCCCGATACTAGCCATAGATTCATCAAAATAAGCAAACAACACATGAAAAACAAAATCTGTCTAAAACAGAACAGTCTGTAGAAATATGGAGGTTTCGAATACTTATGTAATCTAAAAATTCTGAAAAATTAGGATGACCTAAATAATTTGTATGTTGATCTACTGTAGTTTGAATTGGTATTTTATCCCTCTCTGGTAAAAAATGAAAATTATTCTCGTGAGCGCATACTTTCTATTGTTTTCAGCAAGATCAAACAACAATCACCCAAGAAAATCCTAAAGGTTTTACTTGGCACAAACAATAATTAAAACATAAAAAACACAAGCATAACAGAGGATAGATGATTTATTTGTTACTAATAGGAACAAAAAGCAAGGAACAAAAATAAAATTGGGTTGCCTCCCAACAAGCGCTATGGTTTAACGCCCCTAGCTAGGCATAAAAGCAATAATAGATCTAGGTATTGGCATCTTCGGTATGCAATTATTCAATTGGACACTTATAACCCTTAGGAGGTTCTATGTTTTTGCTAATGATCAAACTCCTAGGTAGGAAATCAAGAAATTCATTTGTAGCAAAAGGTTCCTTAATGATATCTAAAAAGTTGGGGTGAACACTTATTGATTTGAGATCTTCATTTTTCTTACTAGAAGATTCACCCTTATTTTTAGGAACATAGATAAATTTGGCAACTTTGGTAGAAGGAGTATTTGAGGTGTTTTTAACGACAGAGAAAGCGGATATCTTCGAGTTTATCAATTCTAGTGGAATCTTGATCTATCTTTTCATTGACTATGGGTTCCTTTTCCTTAAGGTTTTTCAGAGTAACTCCTACCTTAGATCCATATTGAGTAATTTGGTTGTGGATCTGTTTATCCAAAATTTCAAATAACTCTACAGTGCCAATTTTATTTTCAATAATATCAAGCCATTGCATCACATCTTCAAAAGTTCAAATAGTTCCATTGACCAAAAGAGGTGGTGGGCCTAATAAATCTATCATAGCATTATAAGAATCAAAAGTATGGCTTCCCAAGAAATTCCCTCCGGTAATGGTGTCAAGAACATATCTATACCAAGGAGTGATGCCTACATAAAAATTGCGAAGAAGAACGAAAGTAGATTGCTTTTTAGTAGATCTATTGTGAGCATTGCAAATTCTATACCAAGCATCTTTTAAGTTTTCTCCCTCCCTTTGTTTAAAATTAAGAACTTCATTATCAGGAGTGTTAACAATGATAGGAGAACTAGCCATAAGGGCAAATAAACGATCTAACACACTGACACACAAGAGGCAAGCAAAAAAGAGGCGAACGGAAAAGGGCGAATAAAACGGCAAGGGTGAAGTGGGGGAGAGGAAAACAAGAGGCAAGTGGACAATAATGTAATGCGAGGGAGAAGAGTTTATGATGGGTACTTGGTATGTCTTGACTTGACTTGAGCGTAGATCTCCCCAGCAACGGCGCCATAAATCCTTGTTGCTACCTCTTGAGCATTTGTTGGTTTTCCCTTGAAGAGGAAAGGGTGGTGCAGCAAAGTAGCGTAAGTATTTCTCTGAATTTTTGAGAACTGGGGCATCAATCCAGTAGGAGATTACACGCAAGTCACCTAGTACCTGCACAAACAATCAAGAACCTTGCAACCAATGCAATAAAGGGGTTGTCAATCCCTTCACGGCCACTTGCAAAAGTGAGATCTGATAAAGATAATAAGATAAATATTTTTGGTATTTTTGTTGTATAGATTGAAAAGTAAAGATTGCAAAATAAAATAAATAGTAAACTCAAATTGTAGATCAGAAACTTATATGATATAAAATAGGCCCGGGGACCATAGGTTTCACTAGTGGCTTCTCTCATGATAGCAAGTATTACGGTGGGTGAACAAATTAATGCCAAGCAATTGATAGAATAGCACATAGTTATGAGAATATCTAGGCATGATTATGAAATATAGGCATCACGTCCGTGTTAAGTAGACCGAAACGATTCTGCATCTACTACTATTACTCCACACATCGACCGCTATCCAGCATGCATCTAGAGTATTAAGTTCATAAGAACAGAGTAATGCTTTAGGCAAGATGACATGATGTAGAGGGATAAACTCAAGAAACATGATATAAACCCCATCCTTTTACCCTCGATGACACCAATGCAATGCGTGCCTTGCTACCCCTACTATCACTGGGAAAGGTCACCGCAAGATTGAACCCAAATCTAAGCACTTCTCTCATTGCAAGAAAGATCAATCTAGTAGGCCAAACTAAATCGATAATTCGAAGAGACTTGCAAAGATATAAAATCATGCATATAATAATTCAGAGAAGAACCAAATATTGTTCATAGATAAACTTGATCATAAATCCACAATTCATAGGATCTCGGCAAACACACCACAAAAGAATATTGCATCGAATAGATCTCCAAGAAAATCGAGGAGAACTTTGTATTGAAAAACAAAGAGAGAGAAAAAGCCATCTAGCTAATAACTATGGTCCCGAAGGTCTGCGGTAAACTACTCACACATCATCGGAGAGGTTATGGTGTTGATGTAGAAGCCCTCCATGATCGATTCCCCCTCCGGCAGATCACCAGAAAAGGTCTCCAGATGGGATCTCACGGGTACAGAAGGTTGCGGCGGTGGAAAAGTTGTTTTCGTGGCTCTCCTGGTTGTTTTTAGTGTATAAGAGTATATATAGGCGAAAGAAGTACGTCGGTGGAGCTACGAGGGGCCCATGAGGGTGGGGGGTGCGCCTACGCCCCTGGGCGCCCCCTCCTCTCGTGGCTGCATCGTTGTGTCTCTGACTTCCACTCCAAATCTCTCGGATTGCGTTTGTTCCAAGAAATATCCTCGCGAAGGTGTCATTCCGTTTGGATTCCGTTTGATATTCCTTTTCTGCATAACACTGACACAGGCAAAAAACAGAAATTGGCACTGGGCCTCCGATTAATAGGTTAGTCCCAAAATAATATAAAAGAGCATATTAAAGCCCATTAAACGTCCAAAACAGATAATATCATAGCATGGAACAATCAAAAATTATAGATACGTTGGAGACGTATCAGGTCCACATCATCATCGCGGATGCCGAGCGCCGCTACAGATGCCATGGCATGGGCACAATTGCTATTGAGGTTCCCACCGGCAGCCGATCAGATGGATGACTGGAGAGCCACCATGCAAAGTATTATTGGCTTCGCCGAGGCTGGGAGCTCACAGTAGGCTGGCCCGCCACGACCTCCCAAAGCGACGATGATAGCCCGCGCTGCTAGCCGTACGGAAGGAGGCACCCCCACTATGTAGTCCCTACTGCGGCTGCCAGCGTGGGAGCCGCGGAATCAAGAACCTAACGACGTTTCGATGGCCTCTTCCAACCCTCAAGCACGTCCAGGCCAACGACAAGCCCCAGAGGACCGACGAAGCGGAGGTGCTCATCATTGAGCAACCTCGCGATGACCACTGTCAGCCCAAGGCGATGGCCTCGGCGTTGACGAGCCTGTGCTCAAGGACGGTGTGTGCCTGCCTTTCGAGGTGGGGTGCCCTGCCTTTACTCATGAGCTACGGCAAGTCCTCTGGCCATGCGCTCGCACGTTCAAGCCAGAGATACCCAAGAATTACAACGGGAGGCTCAACCCCGTAGAGTTTTTGAGCATCTACACTATCGATGTTCAAGCTACCGGGGGAAGAGATGAGAAGGTGTTCGCCAACTACTTCCCTTTCGCGCTCAAATCCAATGTGAGGTCTTGGCTGATGTACCTTCCAGAGAACTCCATTTTTTCGTGGGCTAACCTATGCCATGAGTTAATTGGCACCTTAATGGGCGACCATCAAGAACCGGGATGGCCCAGCGACCTGCTGCTTCTCTAGCGAAAAGAAGGAGAGACTCTATGGAAGTATTTGCAAAGATTCAGCAGAGTCCATAAGAATATCCCAGATATCCACCCGGCAGCAGTGATAGTAGCTTTCCAGTCCATTGTGCGTAACTGCAGGATACGTTCCAAGATGAATGTGCAGTTGCCCAAGATTGTGAAGGAGCTTTACACCTTGGTGGACAAGTGTGCTCGGGTGGAGGAAGGAATGAAACTTCCTGGAGAGGAGGATTGCGTCGACGTCGATTCAGAAGTTGACGTTGAATCCACTAGTCAGAAGACGAAGAACAAGAAGCGCAATAAGATTCGCAAGCATAAAGCAGTGATGACCGTCGAAGGATCAGGCACACCTAGTACTGGCAAGAAGGCTAAGGCTGAAACCCCCAGCAAGGAAGCTGTCGGGTGCTCTGACTGCTGGGAAGCTATGGCTGCCGAGAAAGCTAGGAAAGGTGATGGGCCGTATTGCAAGATTCATCGGACCAAGGGCCATGATCTCCAAGATTTTCGTGAGGTAGAGCAGCTCATTAAGAAGCAGAGGGCTGAGTATGAGAAGCATGACAAGGAAAAGGGTCAGAATGGCGCTAGTGGGAAGGGCCGAGGCGGTGAAGCAAACCGCCCCGGCAAGGCCTTTCGGAATCGAGGAAAACCCGTCAGGGTCTATGAGAAGGAAATCTACAATGATGAGAGTGATGGAGGCGATGAAGAGGAAACCAGCGAGCAGGAATTCCAGCAGGCCACTAACGCCCTGTGCATTCACAGGGGTGCATCTTTGCACTCCTCTCGCCACCAACTCAAATAGTGGGCGCGTGAGGTTAATGTCGTGGAGCCAGCGGTAGAGTTTCGGAAGCCGCTCAAATGGTCATGCATGCCCATCATCTTCGATGAAGAGGACCATCCTGATGGCACCACCGCGGTAGGGTGCTTGCCATTGTTGTTGTCTCCAACAATCCGCAGCCTCAAAGTCACAAAGATGTTGGTTGACGGCAGAGCCGGGTTGAATCTGATTTCCCCAAAGGTGATCAGCAAGCTCTAGATAGCAGAGGAAGAACTAAAGGTCACGAGCACGTTTCAAGGAATTAATCTCGGTAGGAGCAATCATAAGGGAAAGATCACGTTGCCAGTGACATTTGGGGGAGAATTGAACTACCAGACCGAGAAGATTGTGTTCGATGTGGATGACCTCCCCTGCCACACAATGGGATTCCTGGATGCCCAGCCTTGGCAAAATTCATGGTAGCATCTCACTATGCCTACAACATCTTGAAGATGCTAGGGCCAGTGGGAGTCATTGTGATTCCATCAGATGAGCAAGACGCAATCATTTGCATGGATAAGATGTACCGGGACGCGGTCGCGGCAGAGGCAGCGGCAGCGAAAATTCCCGCCAAGGAAAGCAAAGCAAAGAAGAAGGATAGCCGAGACACCGACAAGGTATCCGGGAAGCATACCTCTTCGTAGTGTGCTGCGCCTGTAGATGACTTGCCGGACAGTTCTAATGGCAAGAGATCCAAGGTTGCTGCACCACAAGTGAAGAAGGTCCCAGCAGGGCTGGATGGCATTGATGGTACTTTCACTATCAACACTACCCTTAAAGACAAATAGGAAAGCGCACTCGTTGCCATCCTATGGGAGGATGTTGATGTGTTTTCCTGGCAACTATCTGATATACCCGGCATTCCCCGAGAGGTAATCGATCACCACCTTGTTGTCTGCCCACATGTCTGACCCGTCAAGCAGAAGGTTCGGAAGCAGGCCTTGGAGAGGCAGCAGTTTATTGCGGAAGATATTAAGAAGCTTGAGGCAGCTGGTTTGGTTAGAGGAGTACTAAATCCAACATCGTTAGCAAACCCAGTAGTTGTGCGGAAGGCCGACGGGAAATGGAAGCTTTGCATAGATTTCATAGATCTCAACAATGCTTGCCCGAAGGACCCGTTTCCCTTGCCATGCATCGACCAGATCGTGGATTCCACTTTAGGATGTGATTTTCTCTCCTTTCTGGATGCATATTCTGGGTACCATCAGATCTTCATGTCCAAGGAAGATGAAGAGAAGACCTCGTTCATCACCCCATGTGGTATGTACTGCTTTATCCGCATGCCATTCGGATTAAAGAGTGTCAGGTCCACTTTTGCAATAGCACTCCAAATCGGTTTTGAGCCATAGCTTCAGAGAAACATTGAGGCTTACATGGATGATATTGTGGTCAAAACCAAGGAGAAAGCAACCCTCATCCAAGATTTGGAGGAGACATTTGCTATTCTGCGTAAGATCAACTTGAAGCTGAATCTAGAGAAGTGTGTGAATGGCGTTCCCTCTGGCAAGTTGCTTAGGTTCTTTGTGTCCCACCGTGGGATCGAAGCCAACCCTGACAAGAACAAGGCTATTGAGTAGATCCAAGCGCCCAAGACAGTTAAAGATGTGAGACGCTTGATAGGATGCATTATCGCGCTTAGCAGATTCATCTCAAAGTCTGTCAAGCGCGCCTTGTCGTTCTTCAAAATCTTGAAGAATTCAATGGCCTATAAAGTGGACCCCGGAAGTAGATGCAGCTTTACAAGAGTTGAAGGTCTACTTATCCTTCGTGGCTACTTTGGTCGCACCCAAACCCCAAGAGGCACTGCTGCTGTACTTGGCGACAACTACTCAAGTGGTTGGTGCAACATTAGTGGCACAGCGGGAACTAGAAGAAATAGAGAGTGAGCAAAGCCCAGATGGGTTGGATGAGGATCAGGGAAAGGAAGAGCACGGCAGCAGGGGCAACCCCAAGGACGCGGCAAGGAAGAAAGTGGTGAAGCGCCAAGTGTACTTCATTAGTTCCCTGTTACAGGGGGCTAGGTCGAGGTACTCTGGCATGCAAAAGTTGATTTTTTGGCCTCATCATGTCCTCAAGGAAACCACACACTACTTCCAAACCCATGAGATTATGGTTGTCACTCACTTTCCATTGCAAAGGATACTCCAAAACCCTGATGCTACCGGCAGAATAGTGGAGTGGGCTTTGGAGTTATCCATCTTTGGTCTGATGTTTGAGAGCACATCAATGATTCAAAGCAGGGCATTGGCAGAGTTTATTGTAGAATCGATGCCAACCCCTGATGAAGACGTGCTGGAAATGGTTACCCCCAGCAAGGAAGCACCCCAAGAAATGGATTATGTATTTCGATGGTGCTTTCTCCCTACAAGGTGTGGGAGCTGGCGTGCTTCTCGTTGCTCCCACCAGGGAGCACTTGATGTATGTCATCCAGATGCACTTTGCTCGGGAAGTGGAAACCAACAATACAGTAGAGTATGTAGGGATCCTTGCCAGGCTCAAGATTGCCGCAAAATGGGGAATCAATAAACTGATCATTCAAGGAGATTTGCAATTTGTGGTGAGACAAGTCAACAAGGATTAACAAAGTCCATTGATGGAGGCATACGTTGAGGAAGTGAGGAGACTGGAGGAGTGCTTTGATGGATTGCAAACAGAGCATGTACCCTATGAGGAAAATAGCAGAGCTGATCATCTGTTAAAGTGTGCTACGCAAAAACATCCTATGGAACCAAGAACTTTTGTTCTCCATCTTACTCAGCCCTCCGTATCCTCGACAACAATGTCCAGAAAGTGGAGGAAGTTAGACTCTGGTATGCCTCTCCCGGTAGAGTCTCCCGGGGCACCTGGTAGGGACCCTTCCGGAAACAACTCCTCATCACTTGCCGGACCGCACCCTCCAGCCGGGCCAATGGACCCCGCGAATGAGAAGTGTGTTGCCGTAGACGAGGAGGTGCCGCTAGTCCTTGTTGCCGAGCGTCAGGCTCAAACTTAGGCAAGACACATAGTCCATTTCCTCCCAACTGGAGAACTTCCTGATGAGAAATATGAAGTTGAAAGAGTAGCCCCGAGGGCCAGTATGTATCAGTTTGTCGACGACACTCTGTTGAGAAGGATGCCCAACAGTGTGAAATTGAAGTGCATTTGTCGGGAAGAAGGAAAGGACTACTGGCGGAGATACACAAAGGCATGTGGGGCTCCCACCTTGGATCAAGGGCATTAGTTGGGAAAGCATTCCAACAAGGATTCTATTGGCCCACAACCCTCCAAGATGCGGTTGAGCCAGTCACCAAGTGTGAAGCCTGCTAGTTCCATTCCAAGAACATCCACCTGCCTACCCAGGCTCTTCAGACAATCCCTTTGTCATGGTCATTTTCAGTCTGGGGGCTCGATATCCTCAGCCCTTTCCCCTGAGCTGCCGGGAGCTTTGAATTCTTATTTGTTGCGATCGACAAGTTTACAAAGTGGCCAGAAGTAGCTACCATGAGAAAGGTGACTGCTCAGTCAGCTATCAAGTTCTTGAAAGAATTGGTGTGCCGCTTCGGAGTCCCTGCAAGGACCATTACTAACAACGCTACCTAGTTCACGAGCCGCGCCTTCATGCAATATGTTCATGCCCTCGGAAGCGAGATCTCATTTGCCTCTGTCGCACATCCTAGAAGCAATGGACAAGCTGAGAGGGTGAACACTGAAGTGCCGCGAGGACTCAAGACAAGAACATTTTGATACGCTGCAGAAGAACGGCAAGCGGTGGATCGATGAGTTGCCATTAGTTCTCTGGTCCCTCAGAACGACACCGAATCGAGCAACCGGGCAGACTCCCTTCTCCCTAGTCGATGGGGCAGAAGGAGTTACCCCCACGGAACTCATTTATGGGTCACCTCGAGTGCTTTCCTACGATGAAGTAGCGCAAGATCAGCACCAATGTGACGATGCTGTGCTACTCGAGGAGAACCATCTCCAGGCTTCTACGAGTGCTGCACGCTACCAGTAAGCCCTGCGTCACTATCACAGCCGCATGGTTCATGCCCGGTGTTTTGAGGAAGGCGACCATGTACTTAGGCACATTTAGTCCGCCAAGGGTGCAAAAAAGTTGACGTCGAATATTACTGAGTAGTACAAGTCACCAGGCCTGGCGCAGTCTGTCTGGAGACCGGAGATGGCATTAAATTGCAAAACTCATGGAATATTGAGCATCTCCGTAAGTTCTACCCATAAGTCGCGGCTGTCAGGCCCTGCCCGGCAGCCACCCTTTTTTACAGGCCTTGCCTCAGTTGCATGTAACCCCTTGTACAAAACCAGGCGCAGAACCTGAGAAGTAGAGAAATAAATGAAGCGCTAGGGGCCCCCACCGAGTTGCATGCATTTCATGAGCATTGCATGCATAAGAATTTCATAAGCATTACATATAGATAAGATTGCATCTTGCATCATTTCCATCTGCAGGTTTCTATTGAGAACTTGGTCTCCAAAGGGAGCTGGAAAGATGAACCATCACTGTGATCTTCGGCAAGCCAAACAGATAAGTTCTATCTCTCGTCCATATGTGTTCTATAAATGAAAACTTGTGCTTACAGAAAACCTCGTCGCTTTTTTGAAACTTAGGTGCTCCCATCCTTTGAGTCGAGCGCTGCCACGGTTGCAATGGTTGTAGTGGCCATTTAAAAAAAGGTTGGTGGGGGGCTGGTCCCTCATTTATGCCCAGTAGGCTCGGTTCCTCAATAGCCAAATAGAGAGTACCAACAGGATAGCCTACCGGGGCAAACTCGTTTATTTAAAGATAAAGAGGCACTCCACCTATGCATGGACATATACATGCGCGAGTCCCCTACAAGGTTCATCTTTTTCATTAAATATGCTGAAAAAACAAGTACATACCTCACAAAACACAAACATGGACTCAAGAGATTACATTATTTGAATTAAAATTTGGCAAGTGCCTACAGGTTTAAGATTGAAAAAAGATAAGTGCCCCGTCAACTCCTCTCCCTGTCCCTCTCATCCCAGGTATTGCGATGGGAAGAGAAGAGGGCGGGAGGCAAATGACGGCACAACACCACCCCGATCCCGTCAGGACGTGCCAAGCACAACCTAACAAGATTGGGAGTGGCGAGGCTGCGAAGGAGGAGGACAGAGGGAGCGCCCCAATGATCCCCTGGTCACCACTTCCAGGACTAGTCAAGAGGCTCAAGGACAGGCACCGACAGGGAAGGCCGTTAGAGCTTAGTTGGGGGACCGTCGAAGGAGGCGAAAGTGCCAGGAGGGTGAACCCTTCCCCAGCAACCTAGAGAACAGTGATGACGGTGCCAGGGAGGGGAGGGAAAAGACGAGAAGACGAGGCAGCAGGTCGCCAGTACGAGACGAATGCGTCGATGCTATCGTACTCCGACTGGATGGCCTACCTCTCGCCTTCTCCGTCTTCCCTTGCTTCATCTTCATCAACACCACTCTGGATGAACGCCAGGACCCTAGCCCGACGCCTTCCCCAAAGAAGCTGCTGAAGGCCAACACGGCCAGGGGGCTCGGGGCGCGCACCTCCCCACCTTGGCGGGCAGGAAAGAGCGCCTCCCTTCAACATCAGCCCCGGGTCCACTGAAAGGAGCAGTGCTGGGATTACCTATGATCCCCAACCTTGCCTCCCGGGTGAACATCAAAGGCACCAAGAAACTGGTTACCAAGCTAACAAGTGGCAAGAGCTAGAAGCAAGATCTCGCATTACCCAACGGATGACCAACGGTGGCAGAGGAGACTAGCATTTCACCGCAATGGGAAAGCTTGATATTTCCTGCATCGCGGACGACTCATACCCCACACCTTCTCTGGGCTTGGGCTAGGCTCACTACCTAAGCATCAGAACGAGTGTTGAACACCGCCGGCCTCAAGCTACTTCATGGGGCCTGGCCCCAGGCTCTCGTTGTCAACATGGCCAACAGAAAGCAGAGGATGGAGGAGAAGGGATGAATGACTCCGCTCTTCCTTTGCCCCTCCTTTTACAGGCGGGTTGGAGGAGAGAGCTTATCCTTCAACAGATGACTACCGCCCTCCTCCAACAAATCGAGGAGGCCGGGCCCGTCCCTTGATGCTCTCCCACAGCACGTGCCTCCGTTACCTACCCTGTGCGATGCATGCAACATACGTTGCTAAGGGATAAGGCTGTGGTGGGAAGAGTGAATTGGCAGTTACTCCCCCTGCATTAAAGTCATTCACGGGCCATTACAAGAGTGGCCCCACCGCGATTGGCTTTACGCGACGTGCAAGAAAACTGGAAACTGGCCTGGACCCAATATTAATGAAGATGCAAGGAAAACCTCAAGGGGCCAGCCACATCCACGCCCCTACCCATGCACTTGTTGGGGCCTGCCCTGACGACGCCCGACAACACGTTCGAAACAGGCCCGGGGGCTTCTGTCAGTGCAACAAACCCTGGGTCTATTGCCCAGACTATTCATAGGCACGGGAACAAGACCACAACTCCAAACATCCGATTGAAGCACAAGAGACCAGCCCTTTGAAGAATCCAACATGCGGATCAAGAAGATCAAGAGGAGCCAGGGAAGCAAGATGCAACAAGGAAAAATCCTCCCTTGTCGGGCAAGCGAGCCCAACAAAGATGGGGTTACCCTCAGAAGCAAGCTTTCGAGGCATCTTGGCATGCTTGACGGGACTTACGAAGGCAGAACCAACCCACCACACCACCTGATCGCGACCCAAGTCGTCGATCAGTGCAGTGTCTAGCTCCAAGATGACTAAGTGGCTGCAATCCACCACTTGGCATCCACTCCCTAGAGAAAATGCCTAGAAGTGACACCCGTCCTGCGACGTGTCAAGCAAGTAGGTGAAAAAGCCGGTGAAACAGCCTGGCAGCCCCTACCGGGCAAGCTGTGATGTGACATTGTGCGGCGCATTTAATGTGCCCTACCATCCCTTCAGAGTTAGGTATGAAAGCACTGTTTGCTATCTAATCAGCGCATAATGACTAATTTGCCACTGTGGTGATCCCTTCTATCTATAAAAGGAGGCCCAAGGCAACTGTAGAAGGGGTTGGAGGATTTATACCTCCACACACTCATACACGAGTGATCGTTCTCGCCCTAAGGCAACTCTGCCGGGCAAGCGAGTTGCGTCCACCACCATTTTACCCACATCAATCCACCAAAGCAGGAGTAGAGTTTTACACCTCACAGCGGCCCAAACCTGGGTAAAATAGCCAGTGTGATCTCTGTCATGCTCTTCACGTTTTTCCGCTCTTTGTGCAATGTGACATCCCCCCACCGAACCAGAAAGGGACTTTTGGTCCCATAGGTGTCCGTGGTTTCCCGCGACACCTGACGTCGAGATGGGCACAGACAAATAGGTAGAACTGACCACCGGGACAAGGGACATGGGCCACACGGACGGGACTTTATACAACATGGCCGCCATAAAGAACAACAACTAAAAGTCAAGGGATCCAAACAAGCTTCACAAAGGTAAAATTGCAATCACCGTAGTTGGCCCGAGTGGCGAGCCCGTCACCCCAAAGGATGTAGTAAAAAGGTATACCAAAATGCTAGGTTGCAACTTGCCAAAAACCATCCCGATTGGTAGAAATGATTTGGTCAGACACAAGGAGAATCTACTACTGGCGTTAAACCATAGTTATGAATTTCCACCTGATGTCAACAAGGTAGACAAAAATTATGCTATGTCAAAATGGCCAAAGATGTTAAGGGACTAGAAGAGCTGTGCCCACTGCAATATAGTTGGTAAGGACTTCGAGACCATTAAGAGGCTCAATCCAACTATGGATCACGAAAATTGGATGAAGTTTTGTGAATCCTCTGGTAGTGAGTCAAACAAGGAGATAAGCGATCATTTCCGTAAATTGTTGAAAAATTTGGCAGGTAACCACCATTTGGGCCATGGTGGTTACAAAGCTGCAGAACACAAGTGGAAGAAGGAGGCCGCGGAGTGTATATCCGCCGGTAAACAGATTCTGTTCTGGGAACATCAAGATCGTGCTCGGGACTTCCATTTTCTCAGGGCCCATACAATGCAAGACACAAATAGTATGGAGTTGGTCCTCCTGACGGAGCAACTTCGCTCGACGGAGGAGAACTTGGTAACATCGATTAGCACTAATAATTTAGTCCCCACAACTTATTTATTATGTACCATACTAATATATGTATTTTTTGTAGAGACAAATAAAGCAGGAATTGGGAGCGGGTCCTCATGAATCTCCCCATGGCTGTAGGTATTATGACCCTCTTTCCTGTGTAGTGAATGCGTGTTTTGGGGTTAACAGGAACCCAAGACTAGGCATGTGTTGGGAGGGGGTAAGATGTTGTGGGATGATGCCCACCCCGAAAGCAAATAACTAAAAGAATACCAAAGGAAGTACATAAATAAAACCAAGTTAGATGCAGCAGTCGAGAAAAAAGTTAGCAGAAATGTTTTAGCACGATGCGCCAACTCCTACCCATCAACATAGACCTATCATGACCGATCAGCCACGTGCATCTCACTTTATTCCATGCTGGCTGCAAGCCAACATGGAAGGGGTGAAGACACGGGTTGCCAAGGGTCAAATCATCCTGTTTACGAATGGTAGCAGAATGATGTGTGGGGTCGTCCTGCCACTTGGCATGATGAGGGTTCGGGGTGTAGGAGGTAGTGATGGGCTTTGAATCTTGGTCATTGCCTCACCCCCTGAAGATGGTAGCACTATGTTGTGGCAAGTGACCTAGAGCCGCCTGCTTAGCTGGCCAATGAATGATATAGAGGAGATTCCCCAAGAATATGCCGACATTGGAGACGTAGTTCCAAATAGTCCGCATTAAGGGGAGAAGAATGCACGTGAAAGTTGCAGACCATCCGCCGACATACCACCTATGCCTATTGTCATCCTTGAAGGGCAGAAAATGTACATGTATAAGCCTGGGGAACCGCTTCTATCGAACTCTATGTCGAAGACCCTCTCGACTGATCTTCAAATTATACAAGCCCATGTGGTAGATCAATCAAAAAAAATTCAACATGGATACACGTCCAAGATGATAGAAGGTTATAGTTTTGTCCAGGAGTCTTGGGTAGACAAAATCGACCTGGTCTTTAATGAGGTCATCCATGCAATATCTTCTCTAGCAGCGCAATCTCCCTAGAGTTAATGAGGCTCTGGGTACTTCATCGAGCTACAGATACCCTACTCTGGCATGGTAAAGTTTCCTTACCTGATCCTTTTTACATTCCCTGCCACAACCTGGAAACCACAGAAGGCCAGGAGGTTATCTCGGAATACCTGTTACCGTTCTTTATGCTCAATCATCCACAAGCAGACACCTTTCTAGTGCCGTAATGCGACAAGTAAGTCGTTAACATTCACAAATTTATTTTGAAACATATAAATAGCCTTGTGGTTTGATCTCATCAATGTTAATTTCTTCATTGTTTTGCGCAGCGACATACATTGGATCGTAATCGCATTATTCCCGACGCAAGGGTTGGCTTACTTCTTCAATTCGAAGAGACACTGTAGCACCCAAGATGCAATTCTATCCCAATCACGTGATGAATTCATGATTGGGACACAACCACATTCTGAGCGCATAGGAAGGTGGATATCATTACAACATACGATGCACTGAATAGATGAGAATACCAGATTAAGGCTTACACCATCCACAAGCTAGAACATGAATACATGAATACACCAATACATAACAATCGTCATACAGAAGAAGAAGGATCCAACTACGGATGGAATCAAACATAAAAGAAGAATGACATCCACCCTGCTAATCCCAGGTTCCCGCCCAGGAACCTAACCCTTGAACGAGCAAGAAGAAGAAGAAGAACTCCAAAACAAGCAAGCATCGCTCTAACGCTAGGTCATCACATTACCTGTACCTGCACCTGTTGTTGTAGTAATATGTGAGCCACGGTGACTCAGCAATCCCATTACCATGGGTATCAAGACTAGCAAAGCTTAATGGGTATGGAATGGATAAGTGGTGAGGTGGCAGCAAGCGCTAAGCATTTGTATGGTCTCTAACTTATGAGTACAAGAATAAGAAGAGAAATTACGCATAACGGTCGCAATCTACACTAAAAAAAGACACATCCGTGACATTTTGGCCCGAATGAAAAAAAATTATGTCATGCTTATAACACTTGTATGACGATAATTGTGACAAAACCACGTATCATCATAGATCTGGTGGAATCCTACTTCTATGACAAAAAATCATGACATAAAATGGGCTTTTTGTCATGAGTGGGCCAGGGACGCACCTGTATGACATTCTTTGGGCCGTCCATGATGGAAAAAATCGTGGTAGAAGTGAGGGCGAGGAAAATTTTGGGGAGTTCCTAGTTACGATGGGTGGTCTGGGCTGAGTGATGCATGGTGGTTTGCACGTTTCTCTGGTATACGTATGCGCATGTGTGCGAGGCATTGGGCTCTAACTGAACCTGAGTGAGGTGTTCGCTTACCAGAGCGATTGCACTAGCTACGTTACTTAACATGAGCGATTGATCCCTTGGCTGTTAACTGAACCTGAGCGATTCCTTCGCTACCGCTGCTAACTAAAGACGATCAAACTTCCCTCTTAATGAATAGTGACTGCTGTAGGGGGTTGGATGAACAGTTCCTGGTGGGGGGTTGGATGAACAGGATCTCGTGGTAGTAGAGGTCGTTGCCGCTAGATGAATAGGACCCCAATCGAGGAGGCCGCCACACCCGAGCCAGCTGGTGGTGGATGAACAGGACCCCGTGGAGGCTCCATGAACAGTAGCCGGTGGAAGCTGGATGAACAATAGCCCATGGATGAATAGTGTGATAGCCTGGATTTTTCCTTCTCTCTTTTTCCGGACTTGCCTTCTCTCTCTTTTCCGGACTTAGTTTTTGTCGTGGTTTTTGCCCTGATTTGATTTGGATTTTGGAATCATTTCAAATGGACTTGTCACTTGGGCATATCCTTGGCTTTCACCCAAGTTACCTATGTACTTTATTCCTCTGATAAATTCTCAAAATAATCAAATGAATATTTTTCGTAAAAGAAAAATATTCATTTTTCTCTTTGAAAATCACTGCAGCAACTTGTGCTCCAAAGCAACCCCAATTTTTCTTGCTCAGAAAAATCTGAGATAATTCCTAAATATTCTTAGAACCTTGGAACACCTTCCCATGCAAAAATATTGCACCACTTTTTGGAATATTTTGCTATAGAAAATCCTTTCTATTCAGGCCCAAACTTCCAGTTTGTACAACTAGTACATTTTTCCTTGAGCTTTTAGCCTTGATCTTTCTTGGGCTTAAACACCCTCCTAAGAAACCCTAAAATCCAGGAGATCAGCCCTAATGGCCTTCTAGAAGGTGGCCAAACTTGGCGACCAAGTTTCTGGACAGAAACTTGTCAGCTTAGTAGAGTCACATCTGGTTGGCCTAGGCATGAACCATCACCTCTCCTAGACTTAACACTGCACGGTAGAGCATGTAGACAAGTTTTGGCCTCTCCTGGGCGTCGTTTTGACCATGCCAGCTTGGTGACCGTGCGAGAACACTGCGCCTGGCATCGTCTCGACATGCTCTGGTTGGCACTTGCCCCTCTATTTCGCGTGTGCTCGTTCCAGCGCTCACCGCTGACTGCCGGACCACGCCACAAGCCCCGACACATCACGCTTGACCACTCCCTGGCGCTCGCCGACGTCGGAGCCGCCGCAGCAAGCATGGGCGCGTCACGGCCAAAGCGCCATAGTGCGCATGTGCACTTTTCCACTTCCCCAACCGCTTCGTGTGCTCTTCCGTGAGCATGGGCAAGCTCCTGCATTGATGTTGAGCCTTTGCTGCCTAGTCATGGAGGTTCCCGTCGCCATGCTCCTCGTGTCCAGAGAGCTCCGGCGGCGACACGTCCCCCTTGCTCCAGCTATATAAAGCAACCCACCTTGAATCCTGGCTAAGCACCACTCCACACCACCCCCACGAAAATGTAGAACGACCGCAGCTCGGTCGGGCAGGCCTTTGGCCGTCACCCCGACCAGAGGACTCCGGCGATCCCCGCAGGCCAGCCGCTGCTCTCCAGGGCCTCTCGAGCTCAAGCAGCTGCTTGGGCGGGGCCTTGGTGGTCCGTTGGTGCTTCCTGGACGCCGCCAAGCCCTCGGAGCCACCCCTAGCCATCGTCTTCAACCTCTCCAACGAAACCCGTCCGCCACCGTAGCTTGCAAGCTCAACCGCGAGCAGCTCCATCCACCTCTCGCCAAGCCACGGGTACGGGCAGGTGCACCACGAGCCCCTCTTCAATCCTAGCCCTCTAGCCTAGCCTCAAACCCCCTCGTCGCCGGCGTAAGCTCTGGTGAAGCTCCGCCTCTCTCTGATCTCGCTCGCCCCCTCTCTCTCCTGACGCGTGGGACCCACCTGTCGGTCTCACCACTCGCGCCCGAAGCGGTACGAGTGGAGGCATAATTCTGTTTTACACCTTCGAAGTCACCCCTAGGATTTCCGTTTAATTCAAATATTATTCAGAAATTTGACCAAACTCTGACCAGCCGCCATTTCTAAACCATAAGTCCAAATGATTTGATTCTTTTTGCATTGTCTTTGTCTCAGAAAGCTCTAGCAGCACACCAAAGGGTAGATTTTTCCTTGCTGTCTGGAATTTCTGGTGATTTTCAGAATGTGTTTTGAAAATTATTTTTGTGGTTTTAAATTCTTTTTCAGAAGGAGAAGCTTGTCTTGAAGCAAACCAAGAGGGGTGTTATCCTCCTCTACACTAAGGCAAGCCACACTAGCATTTGGATGGTGTTATTTCAATATCTATGATTTTCTACTTGAATATGAGTGTTTCTTTGCATGTAAAATTTGATAAATAAATTTAGTTAATTTCTAGTTACTTTACCATGCTTGATATGCTTGTTTTAGTTACTGGTTGAATGCGTGAACTTGTTTGGCTAAGTAGAGTAAGATTTTGCACTATGCATATTGCTATGGAAATTAATTGTAATTAATTTACTAAATGATATTTTCATTTAAATAAAGAACTAATAAAAATATTGCTTGGTAAATAAAATGAGTAATAACCAGAGAAAGTTGGATCCGTGACTTCATTTGTTTGCATTGCATGACGAATAGTGCATGATTGTGGCATTATATCATGTTGATCACAATTTTTTTATCAAAGCTAAACTTGATTAAGTTCAACTTGAATATGATGTTGATCACATCATGGTGCCACTGAATCGGGTTTTTAATTCAGTGATACCACATTTACCTTGTGCGAAGGTCTTGATTCGGTCCTTTGTTGTGGCTCTCACTGGTGCCTCCCGCGAGGGAAGGATATGGGTGTGCATACCCTGGCCCGGTAGGCAAACATAACCTTGTGTCCTCGTTTTTGTTTTTATGGTACCTTGTCCCTGTTTGGGACCGTTTTGCCACGACGGTGGCTGTTGGTGTCTTTGGTAGACACGGGGCCACCTGAGACCTAGCCCTGAGAGGGAGTTGGTCGGACTGGCCGGGGAGAGTGCATGACAAAGGGAGGGTTTCGTTCGAATACTTTGGTCCTCCCGAATGGAAATGTGAGGCCAGGTGTTCCGTAGTGTGGGTAAAATGCGCTACCTCTGCAAAGTGTATTTAATCTATCGATAGCCGCGTCCTCGGTTATGGACATAACTCGTGAGTAAGTCACTCCATGGATCAACTTTTCTAATAAATCTTGCAAACTAACTGGTTGTTGTGATGCATTGGTTCGTGGTGGATCATGAACTCTTGAGGTGTTGATGAGTTATTGGTTTCAGGTGTGACCCAAGTATGGTCACCGTTTGGTTACGAGTTAACCGTCTGATAAGCGCGTATGTGAGACTCGGAGCACGTATGGTTTGCATTGCATCTGTAGTTTTTCTTGCATTGATGTAACCTGATTAATTATCATGATATTGGCTGTCATCGTGCTTATGTTTTTTGTGAGATTGCAAGTACATTCAATGTACCGACTTTGGCGTGTTAGGCCAGCTTTCAGGTAAGTCGGTTCGTATCGGAGCGCATCTCGTGTCTAGGCCGTGTCCACGTCAGTGTCCCTATGCTATGGAGTGCCACCTCGTCGTTCTTCCGCTGCCTCGTAATTTGTGTGATCGAGGCCCCGTCATGTTCATTAAATAATGTACATACTGTCCAGCAGCACCGTGTGTGCCGCTTGGCCTCGTATCTCGATGTCATATCAGACCTATGTAGTCCACTAGCATCAATAAAGCGGTTGTTTCTGTACCATGTTGATGTGTATTGCTAGAAGAATCGATCTCTGGGCTGGCAGTGCAGGGTAAACCGGTTGCACTGAGCCGGGGTGCCACAAACAGTAGCTGGTGGAGGCAGGATGGGAGGTCGCGGTGGATGTACAGTAGCAGATGGGGGCTGGAGGAAGTCGACGGTGGATGAATAGTAGCCTGTGGCGTCTGGAGGAAGTCGACGGTGGATGAACAGTAGCCCGTGGAGGCTGGAGCGAGGCAGTAGATGGTGGATGAATAGTAGCCCGTGGAGTCCCATTTTCCGGTACACCACAACCCTCCTGATGAACATGACCCTGTTTCGACCGCAGGTGCTCCAACACAAGTTCGTTTCCTCCATTTTGCAGTATGCCACACCCCTCTCGATCAACAACACCACATATCGACCATAGGTGCTCGAACACAAGTCCGTTTCCTCCATTCTGATGTACACCAGACCCCTCCCGATGAAAAGGATCCCGTTTTGACCGTAGCCGGTCGAACAGAACGTCGTTTCCTCCATTCTGTGGTACGCCAAGCCCCATTTCGGCTGTTACGTCCAAGAAGGTTGGCTCCCTATGAACATGACGCATTCCGACCCAGTCTATTGGCTCCAGTTGAACAAGATACACTTTCTTCGTTCTGACCCAGTCGGTTGGCTGCCGATGAATAGGACGTCGTTGCTGTCGTCCATCGCCTCTCCATGTACAGTAGCCCTGGCCGTACATATGCGCGAGTAGGAGTTCGAGACCCCGCCCGTATGTACGTATGTGGTCATATTTTTTGGCATCTAACTATACATACGTGTACACGGTTTTGACTGGACTGCCTGAACTGCTAGATCGGGGGCTCTACGACTACACGTGCCGCTGCTTGCTTGGCCATAGTTCATCGTTGCAGAGAGTCCGCTCGACCAGTATGTACGTACACGTTCCCGACCAGACAGACAACGCTACATACACTTTGACCAGGTGGGTCCCAGCTGTCAGGGAGGATAAGGACACACTTGCTTGGGTGCAAAGATATAGATGGTGGGTCCCGGCTATCAGGGGGAGGAATCATTTTTATTTTGAGAGTAATAAGGAGGCACTTCCTTGAGTTCGAAGATGTAGTTGGTGGGTCCAACTATCAGCCTCATAGCCTAAAGTAATCTTCTGATGGTTGTTGTTTGTTGACCTCATTGACCATGAGGCTCCGAGAGAATCAATGCGGTGGACGACAGCAAGGCGTAGGAAGAGAACAACGCGGAGCCATAGAATACGAGGAAGGTGGGATGCCCATGAGGAGGGGAGTACGAGGGTTCACTGGTTCGGCTGTGGCCTAAGGCTGTCATCGCTAGAGAATAACAGACCATGTGGGTGAGTAGAGGGATGGCATCACCAGCGGTGGTCGCACAACCGGCAACAGGAGGCAGTAGCAGGCGGTCCAGCGGGCGTTGGTTTCGGCGGCTAGAGCAAGAAGATCAGAGATTAAAGAAGTAGCGCGGCCGTAGGATGTTAATCCTACGGTCACTGCCGCTACAATCGTTTGTTGACTAGGTTAATAAAGCCCTGCGTGCATGTCAACTTAGTGGGCCCACAAGTCAGCCGCCGAATCAGGTGGGTCCAAGCTAGAGTAATAAGGAGGCACTTCCTTCCGTGTGAAGATGTAGCTCATGGGTCCCAGCTATGATGGGGGGGGGGTTCGCATAATAAGAAAGAACATCCTTGCGTGCGAAGATTGTAGTTGATGGGTCCAACCTGTCAGTGGGGAATCGTTTATTCCTGCATAGGAGGCACTAGCTTGTGTGCAAAGATGTAGGTGGTGGTTCCTAGCTATCAGACTCTCGACATACTCCATGTTGGGTCTTGTTGTTGACCATGCATCATCGAGCAGACCATGGCGGTGGACGACGGCGAGGCTTAGATGGGAACAATCTGGAGTCGTGGAACAAGGGGCACTAGAGTACCTGGTAGAGTGGAGTACGAGGGACTAGTTCAGCTGTCGGGTGAGGCTGTGTAACACCCACGATGCGGCTATATCTACCACATGTCGAAGCACGACTTAGAGGCATAACCGCATTGTAGGCATGTCGCAAGAGGGGTAATCTTTACACATCCCATGTACTGAATAAGAAAGAGGTACAGAGTTGGCTTACAATCGCCACTTCACACAATACATAAATATAGCATTACATCATCCAGATACAATCAAGGTCTAACTACGGAACCAAAATAAAGACAACCCCAAATGCATAAGATCCCCGATCGCCCCAACTGGGCTCCACTACTGATCGTCTGGAAAAGAAACGTAGTAACGTCCTGAGTCCATATCAAACTCCCACTTGAGTTCAGTCGCATCCCCTGGAATGGCATCATCGACACCTGCATCTGGTTTTGGAAGTAATCTGTGAGTCACTGGGACTCAGCAATCTCACACCCTCGCGATCAAGACTATTTAAGCTTATGGGTAGGGAAAAGTAGCGAGGTGGAGCTGCAGCAAGCACTAGCATATATGGTGGCTAACATACGCAAATGAGAGTGAGAAGAGAAGGCAAAGCACGGTCGAGAAGCTACAAAGATCAAGAAGTGATCCTACAACTACATACGTTCAAGCATAACACAAGACCGTGTTCTCTTCCCGAACTCCATCGAAAAGAGACCATCACGGTTACACACGTTGTTGATGCATTTTGGTTAAGTTAAGTGTCAAGTTCTCTACAACTGGACATTAACAAATTCCCATCTGCCCATAACCGCGGGCACGGCTTTCGAAAGTTCAAATCCCTGCAGGGGTGTGCCAACTTAGCCCATCACAAGCTCTCACGATCAACGAAGGATATTTGTTCTCCCAAGACGGCCCGATCAGACTCGGAATCCCGGTTACAAGACATTTCGACAATGGTAAAACAAGACCAGCAAAACCGCCCGATGTGCCGACAAATCCCGATAGGAGCTGCACATAGCTCATGCTCAGGGCACACCGGATGAGAGCTCCGTACAACTAAAACCAAACCTCGAGTTTCCCCGAGGGGGTGCTACAAAGGACTCTAGTTTGGACCAACACTCAGAGGAGCACTGGTCCGGGGGATTAAAATAAAGATGACCCTTGAGTCCGCGGAACACAAGGGAAAAGGCTTAGGTGGAAAATGGTAAAACCAAGGTTGGGCTTTGCTGGAGGAGTTTTATTCAAGGCGAACTGTCAAGTGGTTCCCATTATAACCCAACCGCATAAGGAACGCAAAATCCAGGAACATAACACCGGTATGACGGAAACTAGGGCGGCAAGAGTGGAATAAAACACCAGGCATAAGGCCGAGCCTTCCAAACTTTACCAAGTATATAGGTGCATTAAAGTAAACAAGGTATAATAATGATATCCCAACAAATAAACATGTTCCAACAAGGAACAAACTCCAATCTTCAACTGCAACTAGCAATGCTATAAGAGGGCTGAGCAAAGCGATGACATAGCCAAACAACGGTTTGCTAGGACAAGGTGGGTTAGAGTTTTGACATGGCAATATGGGAGGCATGATATAGCAAGTGGTAGGTATCGTAGCATAGGCATAGCAATAGAGCGAGCAACTAGCAAGCAAAGATAGAAGTGATTTCGAGGGTATGGTCATCTTGCCTGCAAAGTTCTCCGAGTTGACGTAAGCTTGATCCTTGTAAGCGTACTCAACTGGTTCCTCGATCACGTAGTCGTCTCCGGCTCTACCCAAGGCAAGAAGACAAGCAAGGGAAACACAATCAACCACGGTGCAATGCGCAAACAACATGATGCAAAAGATGGCATGATATGCGGGATGTAGTATGCAATGCATATGCGTGCTCCGGAAGGAAAATATTGAACCAGGCCACAACTTGGCAAACCAAGTGCACCGCTGGAAAGATGAGTTGATTTCGGTCGAAATCAATATAAAGATCACCAGAATCGGATGCACGGTTTGCAAATGGCAAGCAAAAACAATAATGGCACTATTCTGCGAATAACAGCACGATGCCATATAAAATGCAACAAAAAACTAAGCTACTGCACTCTAATGTAGCAACAAAGCACATGGAAGTGATCCACACAAGATGCTTGACAAAAGATGAACACTGAGCTACGGCTAAATCATACAATAGCAGGTTCAAACATGCATGCCAAAAGTGCAAAAGACATCAGGTTCACAGACTTAGTGAAAATAACATGTCAGGAATTTAACATCAGGAAGCAATGTTTAGAGCAAGATAACAACATGCTACATGATCAGATCATGGCAAAGCAAGGCATGGCATGAAACTAATCAAAGCATATAACAAAAGTCCCTTACTGACCATAAGCCAAAAGGGCACAGAAAACATGATGGCACCCATATAAACATAGCAAGTTTTGTTAATAGATTCAGACTTAGCAGAAAACTGGACATCGCAAAAACAGAGTTACGTAGGCATGTCTGCGAGCTCGATGCACTCACCACAAGGCATTGCATGACAAACTAAGCATACACCCAGCAAGAAGACATGTTCAAGAAGCTAAACATGGCAAGAACCATCTTATAGCATGCATGGATCAACTACAACAACCTCGACAAAATTGATTAACACGTAAACAATCTGCCAGGAACATTTTATAGCAAAAGTAGAGCAAGATTGAGTCATGCTAGGGTACTCCATAAATGCAAACAAAGACATGGATGGATAGAGCACAACCACATGCCCAAATCATCCTTACTGAACATGCTCAAAAGAGGCATGGATCACTCTGTAGCAACATGAATACATGGCATAAAAATAACATCAGGGAAATGACTTAGAAGAATTCTAAGTCCCTGAAATCAGCAACATCACGAGAGCTACTTTGCATGCTTGTGCTAGTCACCACATTGATCACAAAAATACATGGCATACGCCCCTGTAAAGATGGCATGGCATAGCCCAAAACACATGTAGGGCTCAAGTTCATAGGAGGCCCACAATAATCATGGCAAAAATGACAAATGTCCATAAACTGATAAGGAACAGAAACTAATATTTTATAGCACTTATGCAACAGAATTTTAGGCATCAAGATGGACTCAAACAAGCATGGTGCAATGAAACAAAATGAAGATGACATCAAGACGAACAATTTGATATATCACACAAGCGAAATGGAGCTACGGATGATGAGATATGGTATGATGAACATGCCTAAAAAATGATGCAGAAAAAGTCAGAAATTTTAACCTCCGAATCTGAGATCTAGGGTTGGCGCGGATCCCGAGATTCACCGGAGTATTGGCCGGAACTGGCACCGGAGAGGAAGGAGATGACCGTCGACGGTGCAGGGAGGCCGTTGACGAGGTCGAGGTGGCCGGATCCGGTCTGGCCCGACCGGATCCGCGACGCGCGGGCGAAGCTGCGGGGTGGCAGGCGTGCAGGAGGTGGCACCGGTGAACTCGCTGCCGGGCGGCGGGAAGCCGAACAAAGGCGGCGGTCGAGGCGCGCGGCTGCGCAGGCAGGCGCGGGCGGCGGCCTGACCCGATGGCGGCGGGGAGACGCGGGACGGGGAGGGCCCAGCCTGGGCCTGGCGGGCCGGCGAAGTGGGCGCGGGGCACAGGCGACTCACGAGGCGACACGTGGCGGCGGCGTGGCGAAGTTGGACATGTCCTGCCGTCTCGGACATGTCCGGCGGCAGCGGGGGAAGAATTCTAGGGTTTGGACTGCGTGAATTTCGGAGGGTAGCACCTATTTATAGATTCTGGGAGTTAGAAGAGTCCAAATGAGGTGCGGTTTTCGGCCACACGATCGTGATCGAACGGCCGAGAGGATGGAGGGGGTTTGGATGGGTTTTGGGCCACTTTGGAGGGGTGTTGGGCTGCAACACACACGAGGCCTTTACGGTTCCTCGGTTAACCATTGGAGTATCAAACGGACTCCAAATGGCACGAAACTTGACAGGCGGTCTACCGGTAGTATACCAAGGCCGCTTGGCAAATCTCAGTCCAATCCGAGAACGTTTAACACCCGCACACGAAAAGAGGCAAAAGGAGGCGCCGGAGGACATAGGAGTGCCGGAATGCGAAACGGACAACAGGGAATAATGCTTGGATGCATGAGACTAACACGTATGCAAATGCGATGCACATGATGACATGATATGAGATGCATGACATGGACAAAATGCAAAACGGAGACAAAACCCAACCATGAGGGAATATCATAACTTAGTGCCAAAAATGGCAAGAGTTGGAATACAAATATGGCAAGTTACATACGGGGCATTACAGACTGCCTTCATCGGAGAATAACATAAGGTGTGGGAAAGTACAGGTACGACCTGGTCACCGTAGGGAGTAGGGTGGGGCGGCGAGGCCTGCACGGTAGCACAACCAACCACAGAAGGCGGATGCAGGCGCTCCAGCCGGTAATGGATTTGGTGTGTGGAGAAAGAGAAACTAGATTAGAGATTGAAGAAGCAGGATCACCGTTGGATGTCAATCCAACGACTACAGATGTCAGAATAATTTGTTGACCTTTTATTTTAGACCATTAAATCGTTTTGTTCACTAAATGGACAGTACCTTGTGCAGGCTTCGTCTAGTGGGCCAACAAAGTAAGCTTAGAAAGCTGTGGCAGAAAGCAGCCCATTTATTTAGGTTTTATAGCCCATTTCATTTTGTTTGTCAATACATCTATTTCCTGGGCTTTGACTCGAAAAATAATCTATTTCCTGGGTTGGGTAAAAATAATAATGCCAATTTATTATTTATGATAATTTACAACGCATTTGAGTGTTTATTCGAATACACCTATTTACTGGGCCGGGTGAAAAATAATATTCCGAACATGGAGCCCATTTATCATTTCTGATAATTTACAAGCCTAGTTGATTTTAGTAGAAATGGACCCATTTTCTGGGATGGGTGAAAAAACAATGATGGTCTAGACTGAGCTTTTTGTATAAAAAATAATATTGAGATAGGAATATTATAAGAAAATTAAGCTGGGCATGGTAATCTTATTATATAAAAAATGAACTAGGTTGTGCATTTTATTAAAAGAAACATAGGCTAGGTTGTGCTTATTTTAGGATCTTGGGCACAACTGTCGGCCCAGTTGCATTGCTGATGTTCAACGAAAAAGGCCTGTGTAGTACAATACAACTTTACATGCCTACTCAGCTCACATTCAATGAAGCTTGAAAAGGCCCAAACAAGGCTTCTGTACAACTTTTTGAAGTCACTGAGCTCATTTAATAATTTGAGAAAAAAGTTAGAGTATAGTGGAACCTAATTAAAAGTTCTCACGAGCGAAGAAATAATTCAACGGTCCCACTTGTGTTTGTGTGAGAGAGAGATACCCATCGGTCGATGGTCGTAAATACATCTTTCAGCCATATGTGTTGCTGATGCTTAGTAAAAACTTATATAGTTGACACAATCATAAAGAACATCATAACCAACTAAACTTGCATAAAAAAATTCACGCTTGCGCAACAATCAGAGTGGAAGCAGTAGATCGCTACAAGTAGGGCTATGTTGAAACCAACGTACTCGTACATAACCGTTCATCGTCTTTATCAATGACGGGGAAATATCTCGAATGATGTGTAGAGAAAATAGACAGACAACACAATAAGATGTTATAGCACATGAAGTTGACGTACACCCCTTTCTAAAAAATATTCAGGTACAAAAATAGAACAGGTCACAATCAAATGTACTGTCACGTTAGTGCTTCACACTGACAACTCAAATTTAACTTGTGTCTGACAAAATTCAGTTGTTACCTCAAATTAGAGCACATCCAGACAGCCAGCCCTACCTCTTCTCCCAAAGAATCAGTGGCCTCTGTTGCACGATGGAGTAGGCCATGTGCCATCCATCGTTCCAAGCAACACAGGGAAAGTCTGACGTTGACTCCTGTAATGAATGTCGTCGATGGACCCTGGCACCAGCGGCGGCGGCAGGACTTCGATTGATGGATTGACCACTTCTTCGACATGCACGAACACTTGATCCAGGTGCATCCCTAACATGGATCGTGCCAATCTTGGTGGCGATGAATAGTACAACCCCGGTTCCTGCACATGTATCTCAACACCAATCACCTTCGGTATGGTGGACGGCTTCTTCATCCATGCCATAACCTTCAGAGCCCAACTGTCTGGAGGAATAAACATACTTACGAGCTCACCTCCTAGGTTGTTGATAAGGTTAATCATGGACTCGCTTTTCCAAGCACGTCGAGGCATGCCGTGGAAGGTAAGCTTTGCTAAAAACTCAAGCTCAGAGGGCACCGAGCCCCATCCTTGTTGCCACCGATCAAAGCTCACCAGCGCGCCATCGCAAAACAAACGCCATGAAGATTCGAACACACGACTATAGTCGAAAGTTGTCTGAAACCGGACGAAGAAATCATCCGGTGGCAGAGAGACTTCAATGAGCAAGTCACTTATTCGGATGCCGTGCGCAATGCCAAGAGCTTTGACAAGGTCGTCCGGCGAGATAGGATGCCGGTCGCCATTGATGGTTACCATCAGCACTTTGTCGGCCAATTGGTCATCAAGGGCCACCATGCCACTATTGAGCGATAGCACGCAACCCAAAGGTAGAACGGACCTTAGGATCTCCGGCTCGGAGATCCGCATTGACCGGCGACATGATAGTGCGCTTCAGTACAAGGAGTACAATAGGGTGATTTGGGGAACTGGAGTAGGAATTGAGATACCAGAGTTGGGGGAGTGGTGGGAGATTGGGGATGAAAAGGTAGCATGAATTTAGAACATGCGCCAATATGCTCTCGGCACGCCAGCGCATGAAAACACCGGTGGTGCCCACATGTCGGCCAAAGAGTCATTTTTCTTTCTTTTTTGAGCGCCCTGACTGAGATTCATAATTGACCTCTTTGGCATTGTGTTACAACTCGGCCCATATTTAACGCCTCACTGGCCCAAACAAGTGTACATCATCGAAAAGGCACTGAGCTCAAATTATAACTTGAAAACAAGAGATATACTCTGAACACTGGAGAATGGTGATGCCCTCATTTAGCCCACCAAGTAGTTCGAGACAATAATCAGTTAGAAACTACGATATATACACCATTCAAACGCGGACTAGTGACTACTACTGACATAAACAACAATACATGATAGTTCATTATAAGTCTTGCGACACCACTAAAACGCACCCATATATAGCGCTCAGACTCTCGTGATCAAGGCCAGAATGACATTCTAAATAGAGGCAACTATTACATAGTAAGAGTGACATAGACGAGGATGACCAAATGACAAGGAATATGCATAACAAAAGAGAGAACTAACCATGCAGAACAAGCAGTAAAGACAACAAATCATTCGAAGAGGGATGATACAACACCATTATAATTTGCAGCCCTGCTTCAACCACCAGTGATTCGGAGACACCAGAACTCCACCCTTTCGACATAACAGCCCAATTACCTATCAACCTCTGAAGGATTGAACCACATCAATGTCTGTCAGACTTGAGACATCCAAGGATCAAAGTTAATCTAGATGTTGTTGTCATTCTCACCTTGTTTTGGCTGCAGGCCGTGTCATTGACAATCAGGGGAGTCTGCTCCCGAAATCCTAGGGCTCACCGTGTAGACACAATTTTTCCTAGCAAATAAAGCCTCTCTGCCATCCAGGTCCTTGCCAACGGTGATCTCCTAGTTAATCGGCTAATTGATTTCGAGAATCAAAGAGTGTGAACCAAGGTTGTTTACCCGCCTCCGACTCAAAAATCCTGAAGGCCCCAACAAGTGGGTATCCTGCTCATAGGCATAACAACCAGTGTCTGGATACTCATGTATTTCACGGTGCTTGTGCATAGTCCAGTTTTTGCAATATAACTTTTCCGGCTCATGTGTGCGAATGATCATTAGTCTTTTGTCATCGTCTGATCGAGCGAGGAACCAGTTGTGCTTCCTTGTTTTTAGCAAAGGTTGTGTGATTACAAAGGGTAATAACTATAGGAACACTGCATCATATAAAAAAGGACAGGCATTGTTGATGTAAGATCAGAAGTGTTCACAGTATGAGTAGGATAATGCAAGAAACAACATTCATCTATCCCTGTTGGAACTGAGAGGAATATACAGGGAAATGCATACTGGGTTCAAAAATATAGAAGTGCCATGCATGCTTATACTCATGTTATCTCACAATCGATTCTTCACTGGAAACTACCATGTCATGCATGTTATGTATACCATGCATTCTTATATACTCATGTTCTCTTGGCAAAAAATTTGTGAGGATATTATTCTAGCCATTGATTGTTGAAGGGCGAATATAGGTATGTACACATCGTGAGCATTACAGGACTTCACTACTTCCAAGTATAGAGTTCTCCATATCCACATTTACTTCCCTAATGTATGGTTAGATGAAACCAATAGTGTGATGCATGTTTCTACATCATGAAAATGAGGAAACTAACATGGCTATTGATACACACTCATATTTAGTAGTATATAGATTACTATAAAGTAAGGAGAATATCCATATCTTCCTAACCGTTTGATTATTCAAGGCTATAATTTGGTTGTAACGACATGGTCACAATTGCATGAATTAACTCATTCCAAATATAGCTGATTTTTGGCGTCTCTAATACATTTTCATAGTTCTACTCAAATTCTGCTCAAACTGGGATATGCCAATCATCACAAAAAGTTGAAACAGGGCCACCACGTTATCATTAAAATCAGACAAAAACAACTTACATGCGTTTTCGAAGCAATACGTGGTTCCATCTGATTCGTCGATCGCATAGATGATGCCATTGTGTTCAATAGCATCACAGAAGTGTGTATCAGCTTTGTCGATCCACTGCGAGGTGAGTTGTCTCTAGCTAAAGAAGGCACCAGCGGAAAGATAAGCGAATCTGCAATCGGGCAAGGCAATTATCTTCAAGTCTGCGTAATCCGCATATCGTACGGGCACTTGGTAGATTACAATCTTCTGCAAAATAAGGCCCGTCTAACTAACATGGTAATTGATATGTCTCCAATGTATCTATAATTTTTGATTGTTCAATGTTGTTATATTATCATTCTTGGATGTTTTACAATCATTTTATAATCATTTTATATCATTTTTTAGGACTAACCTATTGACATAGTGCCTAGTTCTAGTTGCTGTTTTTTCTTGTTTTTTACATTGCAGAAAATCAATATCAAACAGAGTCCAAATGCAGCGAAACTTCTTGTGGAATTTTTATGGACCAATAGACACCCAATGGGCCTGAGAAGCACCTGGGGGGTGCCCCAAGGGGGGCACAACCCACCAGGGTACACCTGGGCCGCCAGGCACGCCCAGGTGGGTTGTGCCCATCTTGGTGGCCTCCCGCACTGCCACTTTCTCTATAAATACCCCAATATTCTAGAAAGCCTAGGGGAGTCGACGAAAATCAATTCCAGCCTCCGCAAGTTCCAGAAACCATAGATCCCATCTAGACACCATCACAGAGGGGTTCATCATCCTCATTGGTACCTCTCTGATGATGCGTGAGTAGTCTTTTGTAGACCTTCGGGGCCATAGTTAGTAGCTAGATGGCTTCTTCTCTCTCTTTTGATTCTCATTACAATGGTCTCTTGGAGATCTATTTGATGTAACTCTTTTTGCGATGTGTTTGTTGGGATCCGATGAACTTTGATTTTATGATCAAATCTATGTTTTTATCCATGAAAGTTATTTCAGTCTTTTGATCTCTTATATGCATGATTATGTATAGCCTTGTATTTCTTCTTCGAATCTTTGGTTTACTTAGGCCAACTAGATCGATTTTTCTTGCCATGGGAAGAGGTGCTTTGTGATGGGTTCGATTCTATGGTGCTTGATCTCAGTGACAGAAGGGGAACTGACACGTATGTATTGTTGCTATAAAGGATAACAAGATGGGGTCTATTTCTACATAAATAGATCTTGTCTACATCGTGTCATCGTTCTTACTACATTACTCCGTTTCTCCATGAACTTAATACACTAGACGCATGCTGGATAGCGGTCGACGTGTGGAGTAATAGTAGTAGATCCAGGCAGGAGTCGATCTACTAATATTGGAAGTGATGCCTATATAATGATAATTGCCTGGATATCGTCATGATTATTTGAAGTTCTATAAATTTCCCAACAATAATTTGGTTACCCACCGTTGCTATTTTTCTCGAGAGAAGCCACTAGTGAAACCTACGGCCCCCGGGTCTCTTCTTTATTGTATTTGCCTTCACGATCAATTTTTATTTGCTTTTATTTTCAGATCTATTAATCCAAAAACCCAAAAATACCTTGCTGCAATTTTTATTTATTTATTTTATCTCGCATTCCCGCGAGATCTATTTATCGAATCTACTACAATTTTACGTATCTTTTTACCCTTGAGGGATTAACAACCCCTCTCTTACGTCGGGTTGCAAGTATTTGTTCTTTGCGTGCAGGAGCTGTTTACGTGGTGTTGCATGGTTCTCCTACTGGTTCGATAACCAGGTTTTTATCATTGAGGGAAATACCTACCGTAGTTGTGCAGTATCATCCCTTCATCTTTGGGGAAATACCGACGTAGTTCAAGCCGCATCAGTAATCTAGATGACTTGGACCGCGACGGTAAAACCCTACATAATCCAACGGGGGAAGGATAATATAATGGGAGGTGCAGAAGTTCACGAGCACCAACTTTTTCCCATCTTCTCTGATAGCAGCCATCTATTGGGAGTTCATGCCGACCCAGTACATACCTGCCAAGAAATTTCGGGCAATGGTGATCGGATCGAAGTCGAGGGGCATGATGTACGGTGACCCACTACATACCTGCAAAGAAGTTTCGGCTAATGTAGGTTGGATTGAAGTAGAGGGGCATCATGTACGCCTCCGTATCATGGTGATAAAATCTCCCTAGAACAGATAGCAGCAAGCAGGGTGTCTCGAAAAGATGAGGCCTCACTTCTATGATGGTCGCGTGCATGTCCCTCGAGCATGCAGCCAGCTGCGCGGCGCTCAACATATCCATACACGAACAACAAAGGTCAAGGATGTCACTCGGGAGATTGGTCCAATCGCGGCTCATATGCATGCTGCACGGTTCACGTTTGGCCATGGTGGAGTTTGGAAGGTGGGGTTTTGGGGGGCTTGATTTACGATGGAGAAGGCTCTTGCTGCTGGAGCGGGAGCGGGTAGCGAGGGAATAGTGGTACTGGGGGAGGCGAGGGTACATGGGGGCACAGTGAGATGATGAAGAGTGACCTCAGGATCTCTTGTGAGACGGAGATGGAGATGGAGTGGTGCTAGGGGAGAGGGAGACGAGGCGAGGCATGCTATACACTGGTGGTGGCAGTGACTACACAGTGCACAAGGTGAGGCTGAATTTGGTATCCCGAAGATGCCGACTGGACTAGTGCCACCTCAGGCGCAGGCTCTTGTCACTTCACTGTGAGGAACAAATGAATAATATTTTGATCATCAAGTGTACCACAGTTGTACTACTACTAGTAGTAACATACGGTGTAGTACTATATACAGGAAATAGGTCTCCCATGCTAGCATGGATCTGGGTTCACTTCATCCTCCAAGTAGCATCCATACTATGAGCAGAACCAAATTATTGTGCATGCGGAAGCGCGAAGAAGGGCTTTTTTCTTTTTTTAAGATAACCGCATATTCCATGACTAGAAAATGTTAGTGATGTGGAGCATCCCAAGGTCATCACCATGGACCTACCTACGTCCCCTACGATAACACTTGGACCAATGACAAGGGCCCGAGCAAAGACTATCGAAGATAAGGTGAACTTGCTCCTCTCCGAACTACCACTTTCTATACATGAGACATGGCTACTACCTCAAGCGGAAACACTAAATGTGATCAGGTACTTGGAGGAAGGCCATAGAACAGCTACATCCAACGGACAAGACGACAAGGACACTAAGTGCAAAGGACAAGAAGAAGAGCTGCCACTGAAGCTACAGCGACCGGACGACCGGTCGGCACCGGAAGTCCGACACCTGAAGCCCCAACGCAAGCTACAACGAGCAGACGTCTGACCAGGACCGGACAACCAGCCACACCCCCAACAAGCGGACGACCGGTGCCACCACACCAGAGCCAAAACAGCGGATGTTCGAAGTGACCGGACGACCCGCCATCTCCGGAAATCTGGTGCCACCTCAAGCGAGCCAAAGTAAGCGGAACTCGGGCGACTCCCGGACGCCCACGAGGCACCGGATGACCATAACCCACCAGACGTACGGTACCTGTGTGCACACAGTTTTGGGCCCAATGCCCATGTACCCCTTCACTTCGCCCCCATTTGCACTAAGACTATAAATATATCTCCGCCTCCTCCTAGTTAGGGTTAGATATGTGATAGCTCATATTAGAGATAGAGCTTTGCTCATCCACTTGGTTACTTCTCCTTTAGAGTCCACAACCTCTTCGGAGAAGATCCCCCAAGCAGATTCAAGACCCCTCACGGGAAGACCCAAAACCTGCTCACGGAGAAGAACTCGTTAGCTATGTATCATCCTTTTTTGGATCTAGATCATGCATCTCTTTGTGTTTAGAGAATCTAGCATATGTGTGACCGGATCTTGTTGGTTTGAATGATTTCTCCTGTGTTTCCCCTCGTTCCCCTCTCGTGTTCTTCGTAGGATCCACTCCAATAGTGAAAGATCGGCCCGAGGGTTTCCACCCTACATCATCTTGGTATCAAGAGCCATGTTGATCACGGATTTGGAGCCCCTACCCTTTGTTTTCTAGCTTGATTTTGTTGTGTTCTTCCCCAATTTCGAAAATCCCTACCAAAAATAGCCCCAAATTTTATTGTGATTTGTTGATGTGATGAAGTTTTGTTGGATTTGATCCATGGATTTGCTTTACCACGAGTGGATCTAGCTTTCTCCCATCATCTCCACCATTTCCAACAATGAAATCGCTCGGATTTGACCAATTTTGCCACCTCCACCTGAAACCCTAGATATTCATCCCGTGCCCGAAATCGCCCAGGCACCAGATGTCCGCCAACCGCCGGCCGTCCGATCACCGGTTGTCCGACATCCACCGGACGTCCGGCATTACCCGACGAAACTGAAAAAGTTTTGTTCGGCCACCACCACCTCTCCACCTCCACCTCCGCATACGCACCCCAATAACCATTCCACTTCCACATATGCACCTCGATACCACTACCGCTTTCCACAACCACCATTGCTTACTTGTTTCGCACTACGACACAATTTTGACACATTTTGCTTTGAGAATTTGAGTCGCGGTTTCCATTTCCTAATGTGTTTTGGCTACTTAGGGACGGTTCAACATCAACATCACCACCGCTTATCTTTGCCGCGGATTCGTCATCGACAACAACCACTCCACCATTTGGACACCATACCGTATGCAAGAACGGTAACCTCATATTGGTATCATGATATCCCATCATTATACATTCTTGCCATTACATTGATAACCACCATAACCCCATTTTGTGTAGCCTTTGCGTATGGCCGGCAAGATCACTTTTGCACATTAGTGGTCATACTTCCCATAGCATACATGCCATATCATCCTGGTGCATATCTTGGTATCATCTTTTGTGTCACAAAGTTGTCATCACATACACAATTGCTATCTTGGTTCGTCAAGCATTGCATGAAAAACAAAAAGAGATCAAAATAGAAAGATCCAGACAAGCTTTTAAGTAAAAGGGAAAGATAAGCAAAGAGCTTTTAAGCAAGAACCATAGCATCATATTACATTAAAATTGACATACTCGATCATCTTGGATCATATCATCGGAATACCATACATAGAGCATACTTGGGATAGAAGTCGTTGCATTTTTGCTTAGTAGGTTGTGCACAAGTCTTCATATCCGCCTATTGTGTAATCATGCTAGTGTCTCTCTAGCGTTGTGCAACAAGAGCATTTTCGTGGATTCCACATTTTGGCTCATTCCTTGGTTGCACGACCCCGTTTATCTCTCCGTGTGTGCGTTCCCATGTACCATATCTTGCTATTGGTCTACTTGTTGCATTTGCAAATTTGTGAATCTTTTCCAACATTATTGAAGCTCACTAACAATTGCAACAAATTTTGTGCCACCATCCTAACCGAGCTCGACCATAAGCTTATACTTGTGTAGGTGTGAGAAACCGACAAGAATTGGTACCAATTGTGCTATTTCCTTGTTCCACATTTGAGTGACCATTGATCCATCTTCAACATCGGTCAAGGTACATTTGGTATAAGTTCTTCTCTTTCTCCCACTCACATATTTGCTTGGAATGATGAATAGGCCAAGTACTTCTACCAACCCACTCTTCATCAAGCAAGATGACGATATGTCCTCCTACTTCACAAAGAGCCACCTCTTTGGTGCACAACGAGCTTTGCATCAACAGCAACAAGCAATGAACGAACACATCGACAACCTCGCCTCCGAATTACGACAATCTGAGCAATGTACAAGAGACTACTTCAACACATCAATGGCATCTCTCAAGGAGGATATTCAAACCATGATGGTCAACCTCTCTTCAAACTTGTCATCCTACTCAAGACGGACCCGCTTGAGCGGACACTCCGACGACACCATCTCCGGCTCAAGTACACCGACATCGAACACTCTTCGTCGAGCCGCACGTCACGAAAGTCAAGCAAACCGCAATCCTCTTCATGACACAGCTTCTCAAGAACATCTATATCGCCAAAACCAAGCTACCTTGGCGCAAGCACAAGAACGGAAACGCCTACTCCGACAAGAGGAAGAGCGGGCGCGCCAACATCAATAGGAGCAAGACGTCGAGGCACTCCGACAACAACAACAATGGCATGAAGCACAAGCACTTGAGGCCCAACATGCCCTTCATGACACAAATCGCGCCTTCGCTGACCGCAATGGTCAAACGCACGAGCAGCAAGAAGCTCTTCGTGAAGAAGTTCAAGAGAAGAACTATCAAGCTCGAGTGCATCGTCAAGACCCGCAAGCTCCTCGACAAGAACCGCAAATTCACCTCGAGCAAGAAGACAATGGAAATCCTCCAAGACAAGAGCAAGTTGAGGGAGTCAATCCTCCTCGTCAAGGACGTCATCATCCCCAACCCCAACACAGTGAAGAGCAACACTACGGAAAGATAAAGTTCACCATGCCCAAGTTCACCGGCATCAATGATCCCGAAGAATGCCTTTCATGGGCATTGAAGGTTGACAAAATCTTCTGCTTACATAAATATGAGGAAGAGAAGAAGATCGTGATGGCATCCCTTGAGTTCCAAGACTATGTCCTCATTTGGTGGGAACAAGTCATTGAGCGCCGTGAGGCAAGAGGTGAACGACCCATCACTACTTGGGCACAAATGAAGGATGTCATGAGAGCACGTTTCGTGCCAACATACTACAACCGCGTCCTCTTCAAGAAACTCCAACTCCTCAAGCAAGGAACCAAGAGTGTTGAAGAATACTACAAGGAAATGGAGATTTCCATGATACGAGCCAATGTCACGAAAGATGATGAGAAAAATATGGCACGTTTCTTGAATGGACTCAATCATCCTATCAAGAATATCGCCGACTTCCAACCATACTCAAACCTCATCGAGCTAGTGCACCAAGCTACCAAGGCGGAACGGCAAGTGTAAGAGGAATTCAAGTATGCCTAGTACTCTTCCAAGAACTACTGTTTCTCCAACACCCAAGCTTCAACGGCTCCAACAACTTCTACCTCAACAAAGGCATCTACAAGCAACAATGACAAGTCAAGTTACAAGAAAACTTTGATAACCTCAAGTCATCCTCCTAATACAAGCAACTTCAAGCCGAGAGCTTCATCATCATCTACCCCAACCGATGAGACCATCAAGACAAGTACCTTCAAATACTTCACATGCGGTGGCCGAGGCCACAAGTCTTTCGAGTGTACCAACAAATGCACCATGATCTTCAACGACAATGGTACATACGAATCCATGAGTGAAGGAGAAATGGAAGCCCTTGAGCAAGTGGTCATACACCGGCAAGTGAACGAAGATGAAGATGATCAAATATTTTGTGGCAAAGATCTGATCCCCGCTCTTGTTGTCTCCAAGGTCTTGACACTTCAAAATCAACAAGAAGAAGACCAAAGATGCCATATCTTCCATACCAAGGTCGGTCTGTCAAGGTCATGATCGATGGAGGGAGTTCCCATAACTTAGCAACTGAAGAACTATGCTTCAAGCTCCAATTAGTCAAGATGAAGCACCCGCACCCCTATACGGTTCAATGGCTAAGCGACTCCGGCACTATCAAATTCGAGCATAGGATACAAGTTTACTTAAAAATTAGAGCTTACGAAGACACTTTGGAGTGTGATGTCGTTCCAATGTCCGTTTGCTACCTTCTTCTTGGGCGACCATGGCAATTTCATCCAGGTGTCATCCACAATGGGCGAACAAATCACTATAGCTTCAAGATGAAGGGAAAGGAGTATGTATTTCGACCTATGTCTCCAAGCCAAGTGGTCGCCGATAAGCAAGCCAACCATCATGGAGAGAACAGTGAGATAGAGAACCACCAAAAAGAGAGTGAGCGCCACAAGCCCAAATTGAGTGCCTCCACGATGAGCGACAACAAGAACTTAGTTCTATTTGCCACCAAAAGTGAGACAAGAGAAGTATGTGAGAACCCATCAAGTGTCATGCACTATGTCCTTTTGTGCAAGGATGAGGCACCAATAGATAACACCTCTCACAATCTACCTTTAGCGTTATCTTCTCTATTGCAGGAATTCCAAGATGTTTTCCCCGACGAGCTACCTCCGGGTCTACCTCCACTATGAGGCATCGAGCACCAAATTTACCTCATCCCCAGAGCACCCCTTCCTAACAAGGCTCCCTACTGTGTCAACCCCGAGGAAACCAAGGAGATCCAACGGCAAGTACAACAACTCATCGACGACGACCATGTTCGAGAAAGTTTGAGCCCATGTGTCGTACCAGTAATCCTTGTTCCCAAGAAAGATGGTACATATCTCATGTGTTCCGATTGTCGTCCTATCAATGCTATTACCGTGCGTTATCGTTACCCTATTCCACACATGGACGATATGCTAGATGAGCTTAGCGGAGCCACCCTTTTCTCTAAGATTGACCTTAGAAGTGGCTACTATCAAATACGCATCCTAGAAGGTGATGAATGGAAAACCACATTTAAGACAAAATTTGGTTTATATAAATGGCTCGTTATGCCAATTGGTTTATCCGAAGCACCCGGTACTTTCGTGCGAGTCATGCATTTTGTTCTTCGACCCTATATTGGTGTATTTGTTATGGTCCACTTTGATGATATTCTTGTTTTTAGCAAATCCCTCAAAGATCATGTCACCCATCTTAGAACCTTGTTGTAAACCCTTAGGAAAGACCGCCTTTATGCTAATTTGGACAAATGCCTTTTTAGTATTGATAAGCTTGTTTTCTTGGGTTTAGTTGTGTCTTCTAAGGGTGTTCAGGTAGATGAATCTAAGATCAATGCTATTAAAACTTGTCCCCAAGCAACCAACTTGCAACAAGTGCGTGGTCTTCTTGGTTTAGCCGGTTTATATCATAAATTTGTGAAGGATTCGAGCACTATTGCTTCACCCTTGCATGCTTTGAGTAAGAAAAAGGCGCCTTTTGTTTGGGGACCGTCCCAAGATACCACATTCAATGAGCTTAAGAATTTGCTTACTCTTGCTCCCGTGCTTGCATTACCCAAATTTGACAAACCATTTGAAAGTTCATTGTGATGCTAGTGGTAATGGCACAGGAGGTGTGCTAACGCAAGAGAAGCGCCCCATAGCTTACTTTAGTGAGAAACTTTCCGGAGCGCAACTTAATCACCCCATCTATGACAAAGAGCTATATGCTTTAGTGCATGTTTTGCATGAATGGGAACATTATCTTTGCCCTCATGAATTTGTCATCCATACCAACCATGATAGGCTTAAATACCTTAAGGGTCAAACTAAGTTGAACAAGCGTCATGCTAAATGGAGTGAGTTCATTGAGTCATTTCCTTATGTCATCAAGTACATTAAAGGTAAGGAAAATGTTGTGGCGGATGCTCTTTCCCGCATATTCATGCTTGTCACCCAACTTGAATTGAATGTCATAGGCTTTGAGCACATCAAAGACTTGTATGCGCATGATCCTCCTTTTGCTATTCTCTATGCCAAATGTTTGACGCATACATCTTGGGAACGCTATTACATCAAAGATGATTACCTTATAAGAGCTAACAAACTTTGCATCCGCGAGTCTTATCTTCGTTTGTTACTTTTGAAAGAATCTCATGGAGGAAGACTAAACGGACACTTTGGACGCGACGAAACATTTCCTATGCTCTCCAAGAACTATTTTTGGCCCAAGATGTTTCGCGACGTCTCATGCTTCATCAACCGATGTTCTACATGTCGCAAAGCTAAGTCTAAAGCTCAATCTCATGGCCATCATATGCCCCTTCCAATACCATATCACCCATGGGAGGGTATTAGCATGGATTTTGTGCTTGGTTTACCTAGAACTAGAAATGGAAAGGATTCCGTGTTTGTTGTTGTGGACCGATTCTCTAAAATGGCACATTTCATACCATGTAACAAGATAGACGATGCTTCACATGTTCAAATATTTTTTGTAGGGAAATCTTGTGTCTACATGGAGTGCCAAAGATGATTGTCTCGGACCGGGACATCAAGTTCTTGAGTTACTTTTGGAAGACCTTATGCGTCAAGCTCGGAATCAAGCTCTTGTTCTCTTCAGCATACCATCCTCAAACTGAGGGCCAAACGGAGGTCACAAACTGGACACTCTCCACTCTCCTACTCATGTTGATAAAGAAGAACATCAAGAAGTGGGAGGAGTGCCTACCCATCGCCGAGTACGCCTACAACCGCGAAAGACATTCGACTACCGGAAAGTCCCCCTTCGAGGTCATCTATGGTTTCAACCCATTGTCCCCATTGGACCATCTCCCCCTACCACTTCAAGAGCACATCAATATGGACGCGAGTGCACGAGTGAACTATCTAAAGAAGATGCATGAAGATACAAGGCACACCATCCAGTGCCAAGTACAATGATTCACGATGAAGCTTAACTTCAACGAGCAACCCATGATATTCAACATTGGAGATCTCGTGTGGCTACACCTTCGCAAGGACCGCTTCCCCAACGAACACAAGTCCAAACTTCTTCCACTAGCCGATGGAGCCTTCAAGGTGCTAGCACGCTACAACAACAACGCTTACAAGATCGACCTCCTACACGACAAGTACAACACGAGCGACGTTTTCAACGTCAAGGATCTCTCGCCCTACCATGGTGATGAAGATTTAGATACGAGGTCAGATCTTTCCCAAGGGGGGGGGGAGATGATGCGGAGCATCCCAAGGTCATCCCCATGGACCTACCTATGTCCCCAACGACACCACTTGGACTAATGACAAGGGCCCGAGCAAAGACTGTCGAAGATAAGGTGATCTTGCTCCTTTTTGAAATACCACTTTCTATACATGAGACATGGCTACTACCTCAAGAGGAAACACTATGTGTGATCAGGTACTTGGAGGAAGGTCAAGGAGCAGCTACATCCAACGGACAAGACGATGAGGACACCAAGTGCGAAGGATAGGAAGAAGAGCTGCCACTGAAGCTACATCCACTGGACGACCGGTCGGGATCAGACGTCTGACACCTGAAGCCCCAGCCTACCCAGGTCCCAGCTAACGCAAGCTACAGCGGGTGGACGTCCGGCCAGGACCAGACGACCGGCCACACCTCCCAGTGAGCGGATGACCAGCGCCACCACACCTGAGCCAAAACAGGAGATGTCTGAAGCGACCGGACGACTGGCGACCGAACGACCGGCCATGTCCAGAAATCCGGTGCCACCTCAACCGAGCCAAAGTAAGCGGAAGTCCGGCAACTCCCGGACGTCCGGACGCCATGAGCCACCGGACGACCATAACCCACCAGACGTCCGGTACTTATCTGTGCACAATTTCGGGCCCGAGGGCCATGTACCCCTTCACTTCGTCCCCATTTTCACTAAGACTATAAATATTCCTCTTCCTCCTCCAAGTTAGGGTTAGCCATGTGATAGCTCATATTAGAGTTAGAGATTTTCTCATAGACTTGGTTACTTATCCTTTGGAGTCTATGACCTCTTCGGAGAAGATCCCCCATGCGGATTCAAGACCCCTCACGGGAAGACCCCCCTCAAGACCTCCCCTCAGAGAAGAACTCGTTACCTATGTATCATCCTTTTTTTGGATTTGGATCGTGCATCTCTTTGTGTTTCGAGAGTCTAGCATATGTGTGACTGGATCTTATTGGTTTGAGTGATTTCTCTTGTGTTTCCCCTTGTTCCCCTCTCGTGTTCTTTGTAGGATCCGCTCCAATCATGAAAGATCGGCCCGAGGGTTTTCACCCTACATCATTGTGTCTCATAGGCACACACCAATATCAATCCAAACCAGATACGAGACATTTTTTGTGTGCAAAGGGATGGATATATTTGTATATCTGTTCGTCCACCCAAGAGGGTTTTGCATAGGTCCCACCTTTCAATAGGGGTGCAGAAATAAAAGTAATCATAAAATGTTTTGCCACGGTGATTTGAAAGAGTGACCTCAACTAACTAGTGGCACATGTAGCGATAGAAGGATGGGCACGTACATGGATACGGAACAATCCTTAGTACACTACCCACATAGCCTTTTCGTTTTGTAGGTTGGTCTACGTAGTCATCTAATCAATTGCCTGCATGCCACTTCTCCCATTTACTTCTCCATCTGGAACCGGTTTTCCTCGGCTTCTTCACATCTCCTTCATTTGCGTTAAAACCACACTGGATTCACATCCTCTTGGATTAATTCCGAAGCCTCTTTAAATAATCATCTTCTTCAGTTAGACTAGCCATCTTAATCCTAATTCTATAAACCATAGCCCTCCAGTCCAGTGGTTCTAAATGGCGAAAGAGATCCCTATGCTGGTTTTTAGCGTCAAACATGTCCTCGTCGAAGGACCGTTGAGCATAGTTGCCATCATCACCGACAACCCAAGGGTTATTCCGGAGTGTATCAACAATGTATCCAACTCCCTCCAAAAGGTGGAGATGAAGGTCGTCGGTCTCCATGTAGAGTACAGGGAGCGTGCCACTAGGAAAATCCAACACGTCGCTGTCCTTCAGTTGTGCCTCGAAGATGAAGTTTTGGTGTATCACATCATTCACACACCCTCCATACTAGGTGAGCTCCATGGTTTCATGTCTCGGGAGGACATATACTTCTGTGGGGCAGCCATCAAAGGGGACAAAGAGAAGCTGGCATCGTACAACCTTGACATGAAAAACATCGCTGACCTACAAACCAGAATTCCTGTAGATGATTGTGATAAAGAAATACCATCCCTATTCAATGTAGCAAATTCTATGCTCGGAACAAATCTTGAGAAGGGTGACGAAATGTTGGGATTAAGGTTGTCTGGATGGGAGAATTATCCCTTGACCTAAGAGTAGATAAAATATGCTGCCTTCGATACCCGTGTGAGTTTAGAGACAGCTGCAAGGTCGAAAGAGCTTGTTGCAAAGCCGTCTCCCACAGAAAATGAGAAGAAGAAGAAGAATAAGAAGAAGAAGTGATAAAGAGGAATAAAGAAGAAGAACAAATTATAAATCGATGAACTCTTTCTTCTCTTGTAAAAATTATATTTCCTCTTTGTGTACATTGATATAGATGAACTATTTCGCTCGTGTGCATGTCTTTGGAACAAGTGTACTCTGTGTACATTGATATAGGTCCGCTTGACTATAATGAACTATTTATCCACCTAGTTTTCTCTACTACTGCTCCTTGTAGTGAGCGGTATGCAATGCATGTGTTAGTAGACATGACAGCTTGTCCATGGAAGTTGAACCACGACAACCATCACGTTTCTACCTCTACCACACACGATTCCCAAGACATTGCTCCAACCCACGGCACCACGTCCCCCGACGTGCGCCTCACCCCTCTCGGCCCCACCGCCCAGCCTTTGTGTGCATGACATGAGGGCCAGCTAAACTACGGCCACCATCAAGTTTCTACCACTGCCACACACGATTCCCACAATGTTGCTCGAAACCATGACACCACACGGCTGCCAACCTGCACTTCACCCCTCTCGGTCCCACAACCCCTCTGCTTTTATGAGAATGGCATGTGAGCCAGCCACATTTAGGATCCACATTTCATTCACTCAAAGGCAGGTGCACTAAGCCGCTGAAGCTCGGTCCCGTGGGTCCCCGAGGGAAATGTAACTCCCGCGCCAGTCCTTCTGGTGCTCCCATAGTATGAACTCATGCCAAACTCAAAGTTTGTTTCTTACTACTACCAATGTGCCGGCTCGTGCGTTGCAATGGATCCAAAGTAGTAGAATAATACTTGTTCACAAACTTGAAATATAAACACTCTAGTTTTGATATACATATATCAGTAAAACTAAATTATGCTTCATTGAAGACATATTTGTTGGGCTATTTTGATGAGCTGAGGGGTGGGTGTGGATGGTTTCACATGGTCTGAGAAGAAAAATAGAATCGGAAGTAGCACAATATGTTGGAACGTGTCAGAGGAAGGCTGGCAATAGCAGTACAACAAACATCACATGCGCACCATATTTTGAGAAGGGTTTAATGTAATTTGTGTGAAATGTGTCTATGTGGATGTACGATTAGTACATCCATATCATTGACATTCATGCACGCAACAAAAATTTGTGTGCACGATTTCACCCTATTTTCATATTCTGTTTGGGAGTGGATTTTATTTTTGTAATCAGAGCTCATTTTTGTAGTTACTTTCAATTTAGACTATGCATGTATTATTGTGAGAGATAGATATAGAGAGGATCTTTGTGTGACAAAGATGGGGGCGGGGCAGTGATACCTAATGCGAGAGGGGCAAATGCGTGTTCGAAAGACTTTGTGTGTCATAAAGAGAGGAGTGTCCGAAAGGGAGAGAGAGGGTGTGTGTGTGTGTGTTAGAGAGAGAGAGAGGTGCATGTAACATCAGGATCGACAAGGTTACGAGGTTGCAGATGTGGTAGAGCGATAGTGTGTGTGTGATGAAGGGACACACAGACAGCGTCTGTTTGCGTGTGAGAGAGCTGGATAGACCTCGACAACACGGCTGGCTAGGGGTGGAAGGTTATGTGTGGTACAAAGATATAGTAGAGATAGAGATGAATGCTTGTTTGTTGCAAGGAGACCTAAGTACATAGATGGGGGTAGCAAGAAGAAGAGAATAGCGGTCTGCCTTTTTCATGGGATGGGAGAGAGACCAAGAGACATGCATCGTGTGGAGAGGTGTGTGTGTTGAGAGAGAGAGGCGTGGACCTGAATAATGAGATGGGTGCTCATGTGTATGTTATAGGGAAGGAATTGTCTAGGTGCTAGTCTTATGATGGCGAACCAATCTTTCAATGAGAGTGGGGATAATTATCGATTTGGTGGATTTTGATGTTGATGATCCAGCTATATCGTACCCCGTGATACAAATCAACAATCATTATTAAACAAATCTTCGATGGACGATGATCTTGTCGTATGCACAAAATCGACCTGAATAACGAGATGGAGTTTCCCCAAGCAACCAAAGAACCAACTACAACTAAGATAATGCAATCGTAATTGCCAATATGAATTAATTAAGGACAATGGTGGGGTTGTTGGTACTAAACAAAAGGCGATAGTCCTAGACACACCCTGCAAATGCAATTATAGCGAAGCAAAACAATGTGTACACAACAATGCGAGTTCTAACCTAGAAAAAGGGTACTAACCTTACTTATATCTATAGACTATATTACCATATTTTTTATTTGTATAGTTATATCTATATCTATTCCAGCCCCTCCGTTTGTAATTTACTACATGCATATATAGCTTTGATTACAACAAAATTTTATAAATCTTGACCAAATTAGGTGAAAACAATATGAACATTTACACTAACAAATTTACACGATGTGGAAAGAAAAGCAATGATGAATCAAATGATATATATTTGGTGGTGTATATATGTTAATACTTTTTCCTACAAATTGTTGAAAGTATACAAAGTTTGACTTTAGAGAAACCCAATTTGCGGTATTATGTATTATATATTCTATATTCATTATTTTTCCTGAGTCAATGCATGTATTTTCACGTACACGATATAAAACAGTTGATTGATGTTGATCCAATGGTCCAGGTGGTTGCGATTCAGATCTACTATAAATTAATTGTACCCATACACATTCTTCTGGAATGAGCAGCATGACAGTGTGATCGATCCATGGGTGCCTCCCACATCATATTATTCATACTACGTTGACTAAAAAAAGATAAATCACCCAAAACAAGATCTTCCCATATTTTGTTCCAACGATGTTGTGCCATGCACATACCTAGTTGTATAGTGGTAGTAGTAGTACAAACTTTGTAGTAGGAGTAGTAAGGAGTGCTCCTACTCTGTCAACGAGTCCCATCTGACACCAAATTTCTTGGACTCCATGCTACAGCTAGATCTTCCCCTCCTCGTTTGTTTTCCAACACGACAGGTGGGGTGCAGTTTGAGGATTTCGGTTTTCTCAACTGTGGTCCCACATGGAAGTTAAAATGCTAGGCTGCACGCCTTCCCTGGCTATCTAGCATGCTGGATGGACCGTGGACTACTCCGATTCCCAGGCGAGTGGGGGTACGATGCGAACACGGCATGCATTTTCCTTTTAAACAAGTATAAATTGTAACATTCGGTTCTGCGTGCGATTGATAGATAGAAATAACAGTTGGAAATGCTAGGGCGGGGCTTTCCCTGCATGATAAGCAAGGTACTATCTAGGTTTCGCATCGTCGGTTTGGTCACATGCAGTCCCACATGTTGTAGTGATATAAAGCCTAGCCAATGCGCGTTGATGGGGGGGGGGGGGCGGAACGAGAGTGTGGTATGCGACGGGGAAGGGTCATGCTTCATGTACGAGTTCCATTTTCTCATTTTGAACTCGCCAACATGATAGGCGTGCTGCACGACTAGTTTTGAATTTATAAGTTCGGTCACGGTTTTTGAATTTATGAGTATTTCGTAGGTCGGGTCATGCATCGTACATAAATTATGAAGTTGATGCAAAAGCTAAGCACAACTTATAAATTGGTAGAGGGAGTACTAGTTACAGACTTACAGTGATGCATATAATTGACGCCAAATGTGATCAAAGGGATCACACATGTCTTTATCGACTAGAACGACAATGCAATAGTAGAATAAGAATTAAGGCCATGACGACGTGATCGTAGTGGTGATTACAGGAGGCAAGGAGAAAGATGCATCCATCAACAACCTCCTCCTCCTCGACTCAGTGCATCGGGCCATTGACGGGCGGCTGAGGAGCGGCGAATTTTGTGGCGAGGTCAAGGTGCTACTCAAAAAAGGTGTCCAAGGCTTCTAGCCGGTTGACGAAGGCCAACATAGTAGCGTCCCCAGCTGCCTTGTATATGCCTATGTACATGACTTCCTCGTAAACGTGGATGTGTAGGTTGATGAATTCTTGTAGGGAGAGGCTCCTAGCGGCAAGCGCGACCTCGAGGTGGACATTCTTTATTGCGTCGGCGGGCAGTCGCAGGATCAGGATTGCTTGAAAGAGTTTCTCACCATGGAGGCCGATTAGGGTGGCAGGCAATGAGCATCCTAGGTGCCCAGGCTGGAGGAGTACGATGATGTTGTCCGCGAGCTTCTTCACGATGGTGAACTTGTTGATCATGGCAACGATCATCTTGTCCAACTGCGAGTCTTAGCTAGCGTCGCAATGGCTATGAACCAATCGTTCGCCAACACCATCTGAAGATGTTACTCAGTGCCATGCCGTAGGCTGGCATCATGGACCATCTGGCACAACCGCTAGCCGCTCGCACGTATTGCCGCCATGGGTCTAGAGTGATCACTTTTGCGCTGAGTGTAGGTGCTTGGGTGCATATCATGTGGTAGATGCATTGGAATGGAGGGGCACCTTTATATGAGTGCAAACTGCATTGCAATCACATCGTGCTGCCTCTTTTCCCCGTCCTCCTTCCATTACCTCCGTCATGCATTCAGCATGCTAATTGAAGGAGGATGCATCATTGGCCGTTTAAGATTTCGGGAACTGCTACCCTCTCCCTCGTCTACATTAAAGCCATATCGGGAACTATCCTAGTTTACTAGTAGCTGTCAAATTGAATAATACTACGCTGCCCTCTACACGCACGGATGAACATGCCTCCTCGCCTCCATCAAATGTCTCCATTAAACCTGCATGCAAACTAAGAAACCTACTCCGCGCCACACATTCGTTCATGAGAGGGCCGGAATTAAACGCAACGCCGGCCGAGCTCCTCCCGTCCGCCCTCAGTTTAAACGAGGACAGACACCGGCCAAGCTCATACCATCCGCCCTCTATTTAAACAAGGCCAGACAACGGGCAAGAATCACACCCCTCCGCCGCTCCCCCACCTCCTCCTTCACCATTTTCTCCACTCTTCTGATGGCTTCCGAGGAGCCGTTCTACGGCATACTACCTGGCTAGGTGCCCCCCCGAGCCCTCCAAATACAAGCGAGGCCGCTCGGAGCTTCACCTACCTTGCCTGCCCCGATGGAGCCAGTTGCCGCCCCAAGCCAGAGCATGGTTCAGCAACTCGTCGCTCCAGTTCAACTCGATGAGGAGTGGCAAGTTGCTCCACGACGGCGAGCACAGCGGCACGGGTGTCCTCGCTATCGCATCATACCGCGCCACCCATGTCTGTGGCCGCACCACCCGTGTCTACGGTGGACATGCCTCCCGTATCTGTGGGCACGCCTCCCGTGCCTGCGGCAGTGCCATGCAGGCAGACAAAAACTGGGTGTGCGAACAGTGACGAGTCGGTCGCCAGCTTCTCCGTGTCCGCCACCATCATCAAGGAGAAGTAGAACATGGAGGCCGCTGCCGTTTTTTCCCATGAAGACCACCGCGGAGGCGTTAACTACGTATAAAGGTGGTCTCTTGGCTGCTACGTCTCTTGCAAGGACCTTTGTTGACCCTGCAAGTGTCTGTCGGACATGAGGAAGACAAAGGGATCCGCAGGCGGCCATTTAGATTAGGTATTAATTATACCATGGGAGCCAGATAGAACTGTTTAGTTCACATAAATGTAATGAAATCCCTCAAGTTTATATGAAGATCCGACTTTTTTATTCGAAATCTTTCATGCTTATATGAAATCAGTCCGTGTTTGCACGAATTTCCTCTAGTTGGTTAGAGTTCTGAAAATATATGTCGTTGGCGTTGGATGTCATCCTCCACGGAAGTAAACAGGAGGAAATTTGTCAATTGCCATTGGAGATGCTCTTAGTCTGGAAATAATAGAGTCACATGCAATCCATTTGAGTTAATTGTGTGTATGATTCTCCCTCTATAAAAAGTTAATTGCATCTATAGTGTACATGATTTGGAGGGTGGCTACAGATTCATACATAAAGTTAAAAATAAACAAATCCATCCTTAAACTTGTATCCTAAGTAATCTCTGGGTTCCACTATCAGTACAGTAGCGAAAGAAGTATATATTAAAAAAAATCTAAAGTTTAAGACATAATTCAAACTCAGGTCATCGCGTTGCGAGCATCCGGCAGTAACCAGTCCACCAGATGTTCCTTGTGGATGATGCAAGAGATTTATCTCTACTCCTATAAAAAAAGAGTTGGTGATGATGGTGTGCCTGCCATTCTGCAATATAGGCCGTCCAATTTATATCTGACGGATAGGAAGGAAACTATGGCAATTTTGCAAAAAGATACCCACACCCCTCTCCACATTTGAAAATAAGGCCTTCTCTCGTTCATCCTTATAAATAGTTACTGCGATAATAGGGTTGAAGTGATATATTTTATGTCTGCCCCGAATGATCTCAAATTCACTATTAGTAACAAAGAAAAGGTTGCCTAGTTAATTAACAGAAAATAGGGTGAAAACTATCACATGAGGATGGTAAAAACAAGGCACACTGGGTTCAGCGTCACCGTCACTACAGCTATGCGCACATGAGAAGTATACATATCCAGGGGGTTACGAAGAGAAAGATGTATCGAGTGTGTGTGAGTGAGGCACAAAGACACAACTAGCGTGCGTGCGTGTGTGTGTGTGTGTGTGTGTGTGTGTTTGAGAGAGAAGCCAATTGATAAATTAAAATCAAGATTGAGTTGTCACCCTTCTGCTATCATTGTTGGGGGTGGGGAGGGGGTAGGGAGAGAAAGACGTACACTACTAGGGAAAACCCTAGTAGTAGCACGGGTTTTGAGGCTAGCAGCAGCGCAGGTGGCCGCGCTACTAATAAGGCGCTACAGCTAACTTATATTAGTAGCGTGGTCCTTACCCGCGCTACTACTGTTGACGATATCAGCAGCGCTTTTTATGAACGCGCTACTATTACTTAGCTGTAGCGATTTCGCAGTCCCTCGCTACTGCTATATCTTTCATCATTTCCCCCCGTACCCCTTTCCCTTTCAGTTTCCCTTTCAGATAGTAGATACTAGGTACTGCTAGTAGATATCAAATTCATAAACCATTACTGGGTAGTACTCCCTTTGTTCCAAATTACTCGTCGTGATTTTAGTTCAAACCACGACGAGTAATTTGGAACGAAGGGAGTACTAGATAACAATTTCATGCATAGTCAACATGCATCCTCAAGCAGTACAAGGTCATATCAACGGCGATCATCATACATAGTTCTAGATGATATCGACGACGATCATCATATATAGTTCTAGATGATATAGCCACACACACATATGTAGTTCTAGATGATATAGCCACACACACATATGTAGTTCTAGATGATATCGAAGACAATCATCATCCTCAAGCCTAGGCGGTTGGTGTTCCTGATAGTAATTAGGATGGCCTGTCCAACACGAAGATTCTTGCCATCGAGGAATTTCTTCCACCCAACCGAGTTTAAGTGTGTGCGATCGTCCGTGTCCACGCGGTAAGTACAGGTTGTGACGGAGCCCCTTGTAGTAAGGCGTAGTCCAGCTGAGCCTTCTTCATCAGGCTCGATACCATAACTCACAGATATGCTCTTTGCCAATTTCTGAATGAGAAAAACATTTCAATTAATAAATAGCCTCGCAAATAAGTACATATGGATTATCTACACTATTAATAGTTTCCTTAGATTCTACACTAATAAGAATGTGATCGAACTCTACACTAAAACATATCATCGACTAGATTCCACACAACATACCATATCATTGGACTGTACACTAAGTATTTCATCAGATAATTTGCATTTGTAAGTATAACATACCATATCATGTCGATCAACCATGGTATTTGTCAGGCGGGTCACGAATGGCACCCCGACAAAGTCAGCACGTGGAAGAATTATGTCCCATAGGTTGGACACCTCCCCCTCGCTCAGCCTTGTTCTTTGAGCTACGGTGGCTTCATGAAGTGGGTCCTCATCATCTTCATCGAGTGGGTCCTCATTATCTTCATCATCTTCATCATCTTCCACCAGGTTGAGATAAATGACAGCCAGCTTGGGTCTTTCTGCTCTGAAGGAGAAGCTGATCAACTCACCACTAGTAAGACGCATACGAGCAACGAAATGGGCCCATCCATCTCCTCCAATCTGCGACATATTGTGTCCTTTCTTGACCTCCATAGTGTACGGCCCCCCAAGAGCCTCAAATGTCACAGTGTCTCCTGTCAGCTTGTTGAATTTCAACCTCACATTGCATGGGACGATCTGTGTAAAATAAGCAAAATGACACAATGCAGTAATGCCAACACTAAAAATAAAATAGTTATTACATTTCATCTAATTTCTTACCGCCGCATGACGAAAACCCGGCTGGAAGTAGATGCCGAACAGCTTGCCAGTTGCAAGGCTGCTGGCGCACCTTGACTTGCATAGTCGACATAGTGGTGGTGGTGGTGGTGCCATTTTTCCTAAAGCAATATGAGCAAAGGATTAACGATCCACTTCACAGGAAAGAAAAACAGTAGCATGAGATATTTTTGGTTCTTCCGCGAGAAGCAATTTGATGGACAATTATAATCCTAAGATCTAGTAACATATTAGATGACAAGGTACCACCTACATTTTGCCAAAAAGTAACTTATTAAAAAAACAAAAGCAACTACGTACCTATCCATGTACAGAAAAATAACAATAAAATGGTGCATACTAAATCAACTAAATGAACTAGCCTACTAAATCAACTAAATCAAAATGTTCTAAATCAACTAAATGAACTATCCTACTAAATCAAAATGTTCTAAATCAACTAAATGAACTAGCCTACTAAATCAACTAAATCAAAATGTTCTAAATTAACTAAATCAACTAGCCTACTAAATCAACTAAATCATATCAACTAAATCAAAATGTTGCATATGAACTAGCCTACTAAATAAAAATGTAGCAGGCAGGAGGGAGAAGAAGGGGCGACTCGAGGAGGGAGAAGAGAGTAGGACGGAGGAGGAAGGCGGAGCGAGGAGGGGCCGGCCAGAGGTCAGTGGAGGGAGGACGGAGGAGGAAGGCGGAGCGAGGAGGGGCAGGCCAGCGGCGAGTGGAGAGGGAGGACGGAGGAGGAGGCCGGTACCGAGTCCAGCAAGGAGGAGGAGGTGATGGCGGCGCAGAGGGAGGAGGGGCGACAGGGGAGGACCAGCGTGGGGGATTGAGAGGGATCTAGTGAGTGTGTGACTGTGAGTGGATCGGATAGAGGAGATGGGGTTGGGAGATGGAATGGCTTAGCAATAGTGCGCTATAGAGAAATACGCTACTGCTAAACTACCTAGCAGCAGCGCCTTTCACAAAGAAGCGCTACTGCTATGTGTCAACATGTAAAAATAGACTTAGTTCAATGTATCAAAAATACATTGGTCATCAACGATCTTTTTGTGTACAATCTGATTTGTCAATATGAGTCCTCACCGGTTTAGGAACAGGTGAAGACTCATATTGCAGCCACAAATTCTACATATAGAGTTCAATGATGACCAAGTGCTTGTCAAAGTTTGAGAAGTAACATATTTAAGGTGGTAGAAACTCTCTCCATGGAGCGAGGTGGGACTAAATTTTTGTAGTAAACTTAGCAGTAGCCCTTATTGGCGAAATGCGCTGCTACTATGCTACGTAGCAGTAGCGCACGTCCTTATAACACGTTGCTGCTATAACTAGCCTCGCGGCGGCCTCGTGGGAATTATAGCAGTAGTGCGTCTTTGAGCGGGCGCGCTACTGCTATATTTATTTCAGCAGCGTGTTATTCTCGAGCCCACTACTGCTAATTAGCAGCAGGGCCTTATTTTAAAGCACGTTGCTGATAAGATTCTGTGTATAGGCTTTTCCCTAGTAGTGGTATCGAGAGTGTGCGCGTGGTACGCACAGAGGCATAACTAGCGTGTGTGTGTGTGTGTGTGTTTGGGATGGAAACCAGTAAATAGATTAGTATCAAGATTGAGGTGTCACCCTACTCCTTCGGTGTTGGGAACTGTGTGTCTGTGTGAGCAAAATCTCAAAATAAAAGGCGCTCTACTGGAATCCCATTGTATGTATTCATATGGTTCCGAGACTCGAGTTAACCTTATGCATATGTGCGCGAGACATAGTTATACTTTGAGACATTAGTGGCTGTGTGTGGGCGGAATTAAAGGGGTGGGCGTGTTCAACAGATAGAGCATGTGTGTTTTTGTGTGAGAGACTTGTAGGACGTGGTAGAAAGACGAATTCTAACCTTGACGGAGCGAGAGAAGTACACGAAGTGCACGTGTGTGATTCTGATGCCCACGGAGAAATGAGATATGTATGCGTGTGAGAGAGATTGAACAATTCATTCACGTATCACCATCTAGCGATCGTGGACATGCATTGCTTGAACATAAATCAATATCTACTTCATATCATTGCGGAAGATACAATATAGATTCAATATGTCGGATCTTGGGCTCCGTAGACCCTTGAGAGGTTCAAACACTAGGGTGCGTACGAAGAACATCCTCTCCCCAACCTGCTGGCCCAACAATTCCACAGCCTAGCTCGACAAACCCAAGGGAAAAGAGACACAATGGTTTATCCTGGTTCGGGCTACCTTGCGGTGTAATACCGTACTCCAGTTGTAACACCCACGGTGCGGCTATATCTCCCACGTGTCGGAGCACGACTTAGAGGCATAACCGCATAGTAGGCATGTCGCAAGAGGGGTAATCTTTACACATCCCATGTACTAAATATGAAAGGGGTAAAGAGTTGGCTTACAATCGCCATTTCACACAATACACAAATATAGCATTACATCATCCAGAATACATTCAAGGTCCGACTATGGAACCAAAATAAAGACAACCCCAAATGCATAGATCCCCGATCGCTCCAACTGGGCTCCTCTACTCATTCAAGGTCCAACTACGGAACCAAAATAAAGACAACCCCAAATGCATAGATCCCCGATCGCTCCAACTGGGCTCCTCTACTGATCGTCTGGAAAAGAGACATAGTAACGTCCCGAATCCTTGTCAAACTCCCACTTGAGTTCGGTAGCATCCCCTGCACTGGCATCATCGACACCTGCATCTGGTATTGGAAGTAATCTGTGAGTCATGGGGACTCAGCAATCTCACACCCTCGCGATCAATACTATTTAAGCTTATGGGTAGGAAAAAGTGGTAGTGATGTGGAGCTGTAGCAAGCACTAGCATATATGTGGCTAACTTACGCAAATGAGAGCGAGAAGAGAAGCAAAGCACGGTCGAGAAGCTAGAAGATCAAGAAGTGATCCTAAAACTACTTACGTTCAAGCATAACACGAGACCGTGTTCTCTTCCTGGACTCCGCCGAAAAGAGACCATCACGGCTACACACGCGGTTGATTCATTTTAAATAAGTTAAGTGTCAAGTTTTCTACAACCGAATATTAACAAATTCCCATCTGCCCATAACCGCGGGCACGGCTTTCAAAAGTTCAAAACCCTGCAGGGGTGTCCCAACTTAGCCCATCACAAGCTCTCATGGTCAACAAAGGATATTCCTTCTCCCAGGAAGACCCGATCAGACTCAGAATCCCAGTTACAGGACATCTCGACAATGGTAAAACAAGACCAGCAAAGCCGCCCGAATGTGCTGACAAATCCCGATAGGAGCTGCACATATCTCGTTCTCAGGGCACACGGGATGAGCCAGACGTCGGGTTGGCATAGACCCTGGTTGCCCAGGGAGCGCCGGACATC
>NC_041386.1:365535163-365559257 GCF_002162155.2 Triticum dicoccoides | reverse complement strand
CGAAACCCAAGGGAAAAAGGCTTAGGTGGTAAATGGTAAAACTAAGGTTGGGCCTTGCTGGAGGAGTTTTATTCAAGGCGAATTGTCAAGTTGTTCCCATAACACCCAACCGCGTAAGGAACGCAAAATCAAGGAACATAACACCGGTATGACGAAAAATAGGGCGGCAAGAGTGGAACAAAACACCAGACATAAGGCCGGGCCTTCCACCCTTTACCAAGTATGTAGATGCATTAAAGTAAACAAGATATAATAGTAATGATATCCCAACAATAATCATCTTCCAACAAGGAACAAACTCCATCTTCACCTGCAACTAGATACACTATAAGAGGGGCTGAGCAAAGTGGTAACATAGCCAAACAACAGTTTGCTAGGAAAAGGTGGGTTAGAGGCTTGACATGGCAATATGGGAGGCATGATATAGCAAGTGCTAGGTATCACGGCATAGCAAAAGAGCGAGCAACTAGCAAGCAAAGATAGAAGTGATTTCGAGGGTATGGTCATCTTGCCTGCAAAGTTCTCCGAGTTGACGTAAGCCTGATCCTCGTAAGCGTACTCAATGGGTTCCTCAATCACGAACTCGTCTCCCGGCTCTACCCAAGGCAAGAACACAAGCAAAGGAAACCACAATCAACCACGGTGCAATGCGCAAGCAACATGATGCAAAACATGGCATGATATGCGGGATGTGATATGCAATGCCTATGCGTGCTCCAGAAGGAAAAGATTGAACCAGGCCCCAACTTGGAAAACCAAGAGTGCTGCTAGAAAGATGAGTTGATTTCGATCGAAATCGATATAAACATCACCGGAATCGGATGCATGGTTTGCAAATGGCAAGCAAAACAAGAATGACACAATTCTGCGATTAACATCACGATGCCACCTAGAATGCAACAAGAAACTAAGCTAATGCACTCCAACATAGCAACAAATCACATGGCAGTGATCTACTCAAGATGATTGACAAAAGATGAACACTGAGCTACGGCCAAATCACACAAGATCAGGTTCAAACAAGCATGGAAAAAGTGCAAAAGATATCAGCATCACGGACTTAGTGAAAATACTAACATGCCAGGAATTAACATCACATAGCAATGTTTAGAGCAAGCAAACAAAATGCTACAGGAACAGAACATAGCAAACAAAGGCATGGCACGAATCTACTCAAAGCATATAACAAAAGTCCATTAGTAACCATAAGCCAAAAAGGATCAAAATGTATGATGGCATCCATGTAAACATAGCAAGTTTCGTTAACAGATTCAGACTTGGCAGAAATCTGGACATGGCAATGACAGAATTATGAAGGCACGTTTGCGATCAACACAAGGAATTGCATGACAAGCTAAGCATACTACCAGCAAGAAGACATGACCTTGAAGCCAAACAAAGCAAGAAAAATTTAATAGCATACATGGATCAACTACAACAACCTTGGCAAAATTGATTAACACGTCAACAATCTGCCAGGAACATTTTTTAGCAAAAGTAAGCAAGATTAAGTCATGCTAGGGCACTCCATAAATTCAAACATGGGCATGTATGGATATAGCATAAGCATATTTCAAAATCATCCTTACTTAACATACTCAAAAGAAGCATGGATCTCTCTGTAGCAACATGAACACATGACATAAAAATAACAGCAGAGCAAAGACTGAAATTCTATGTTCCTGAAATCGGCAATATCACGAGAGCTACTTTGCATGCTTGTGATAGTCACCACATTGATCACAAAAATACATGGCATACACCCCTGTAAAGATGGCATGACATATCCCAAAACACATGTAGAGCTCATGCCCATATGCTGCACACAATAAATGTAGCAAAAATGACAAATGCTTATAATCTGCTAAGAATCAGCACCTAACAATTTATACCACTCTTGCATCAACTATTTGGACATCAAGATGGACTCAAACAAGCATGGCACAATGGAACAAAATGAAGAGCATAGCCTTGTGAACATTTTGATACATAGCACGCACAAAACGAAGCATCACACAGGAAGTTATGGCATGATGAATAGTGCATGAAATTATGAGCAGGGACAAAGACTTAGAGAAAACGGGATCAACCTCTAGGGTTCAGATCTGGATCTGGCGTGGATTACGAAGGTCGCCGGAGAAGGAGTTCGCCGGAGATGGGGGAGTCGGCCGGAGATGGAGGGGTGAGGCGAATCCGGCGAGGTAGAGGCCCGATCCGGCCGCGGGACGATGGCGGCGGCTCAGTGGGCGCGGAAGCCGAGGCAGATCTGCGGCAGGGCACCGGCAAGCGGATGTGCGGTGGCGGGATACGGCGGTGTCAGCGACTGGTGACGGAGGCGGTGGCCGGGCGGCGGCGGAACCGAGGCGCGGGTGGAGACGCGGTGGTAGGGCGCGGCCCGGTCGGCGCGCGGGCTGGCCGGCCACGGGCCAGGCGGGCCAGTGCGGTGGGTGGAGGCGGCGGGACACATGGCACGACAGGATTGGGCGCGGGTGATGGAGGACGTGTCCGGCGGCAGCGGACGCGTCCGGTGGCGGCGGGAGGAGCTAGACTAGGGTTTTGGACCCGAAATTTCGGAGGGGTGCACATATTTATAGGTAGAGGGAGCTAGGAGAGTCCAAATGAGGTGCGGTTTTTGGCCATGCGATCGTGATTGAACGGCTGAGAGGATGGAGGGGTTTTGGATGGGTTATTGGGTTACTTTGGAGGGGTGTTGGGCTGCAACACAGACGAGGCCTTTACGGTTCCCCGGTTAACCGTTGGAGTATCAAACGGACTCCAAATGGCATGAAACTTGACAGGCGGTCTATCGGTGGTGTACCAAGGACGCTTGGCAAATATCGGTCCAATCCGAGAATGTTTAACACCCACACACGAAAAGAGGCAAAAAGGGGCACGGGAGGACGTAGGAGTGTCGGATTTCAAAACGGACAACGGGGAAAATGCTCAGATGCATGAGACGAACATGTATGCAAATGCAATGCACATGATGACATGATAAGAGATGCGTGACATGAACAAAAAGCAAAACGAAGACAAAACACAACCACGAATCTCATAACTTAGAGCCGAAAATGGCAAGAGTTGGAGTACAAATATGGTAAGTTACATCTGGGGCGTTACAACACTCCACGACTATGAAAGGATCTCGTCCCGAGATCTAGGACTGAAATAACTCCGGATATTCGGAACGAAGGAGGTCCTCGCGTTCCCAGGTGGCTTCTCGGTCGGAATGATGTGACCACTTCACTTTCAAGAATTTTATAGACTTGTTGCAAGTCTTGCACTTGGTTTCTTCAAGAATATCAATAGGATGGTCATGATAAGATAGGTCTTCTTGGAGATCGATCTCTTCGAAGTTTATGGTGCGGTCAGGAGTCTTGAAACACTTGCAAAGCTGCGACACGTGAAACACGTCGTGCACGTTTGCAAAGTTGGGATGAAGCTCAAGTTGATAGGCGAGATCGCCTCTTTTGCCAATGATCTTGAAATGACCCACTTATCTAGGGGCAAGCTTCCCTTTGATACCGAAGCGACGAGTACCTTTCATTGGAGAGACGCAGAGGTAGACATGGTCTCCGATCTCGAAAGCCAAGTCACAATGCTTGCTATCATAGTAACTCTTCTGGCATGATTGCGCGGCTTTGAGATTTTCACGTATGACTTTGCACATTTCTTCAGCTTCTGTGATTAAGTCATTGCCAAGAAGTTGGCATTCACCAGTCTCTAACCAATTAAGAGGAGTACGACACTTTCTGCCATAGAGAATCTCAAATGGGGCCTTGCCCGAACTCGCTTGGAAACTGTTGTTGTAGGAGAACTCGGCATATGGAAGACAATCTTCCCACTTCATACCAAAAGAAATGACACAAGACCTGAGCATATCTTCCAGAATTTTATTTACTCGCTCGACTTGTCCACCAGTTTGAGGAAGGAAGGCTGTGCTGAAGCGATTGTTGGTGCCCATGGCCTTTTGGAAGGAATCCCAGAACTTAGAAGTAAAGATGCTTCCATGATCTGAACATATCAACTGTGAAATGCCGTGTAAGGAGACAATCCTGGAGGTATATAGCTCTGCCAACTGAGCTACTGTGATAGATTCTTTGATAGGAAGAAAATGAGCCACTTTAGTAAGCTTGTCGATGACAACAAAGATAGCATCATTGCCACGCTTGGACTTGGGAATTCCAGTCACGAAGTCCATCTCAATATGGTCAAACTTCCATTCTAGAATGGCAAGAGGTTGGAGGAGACCAGCTGGCCGCTGGTGTTCTACTTTCACTCTTCTACAGACATCACATTCATTCACGAACTGAGCAATTTCCCGCTTCATTCGAGTCCACCAATACGACTGCTTGAGGTCATGGTACATCTTTGTACTTCCAGGATGAATAGATAGGAGTGAATTGTGAGCCTCGTTCATAATGACTTTACGAAGGTCACCTTTAGGAACAACAATTCGATCCTCGAAGAATAGAGCATCTTTGACATCAAGGCGATAACACTTGTACTTGGGTTGGCTCTTGGCAATCCCATTTTTCACCTTCTTCACCATTGCATCAAGAATTTGTGCCTCACGAATTTGATCTTCCAAAGTAGGAGAGACTTGGAGGTTGGCAAGAAATCCTTGAGGAACAACTTGGAGATTAAGTTTGCGGAAAGCTTCACAAAGATCCGGTTGGAAGGGCTTGAGAATCAAACTGTTGCAGTAAGCCTTCCTGCTCAAAGCGTCTGCAATGACATTGGCCTTTCCTGGAGTATATTCAATCGGATTATACTCTTGAATCATTTCAACCCAACGAGTCTGCCTGAGGTTGAGGTTGGGTTGAGTGAAGATGTACTTGAGGCTCTTATGATCAGTGAAGATGTCCACTTTCCTTCCTAACAAGAGATGTCTCCATGTTAACAAAGCTTGGACAAATGCCGCCAACTCGAGGTCATGAGTGGGGTAGTTCTTTTCATTGGGCTTCAACTGGCGAGAGGTATAGGCCACAACTTTCTTCTCTTGCATTAACACAACACCGAGACCTTGCAGGGAGGCATCACAGAAAACCTCGAATGGTTTGGATTCATCAGGAGGAGTCAGAACTGGAGTTGTGACTAGCTTCTCTTTCAGGGTGTTGAAAGCGATTTCACATTCAGGCATCCAGACATACTTCACATGCTTCTAGAGGAGGTTGGAAAGAGGCTTCGCGATCTTAGAGAAATTCTCAACGAATCTTCGATAATAGCTTGCAAGCCCAAGGAAACTGCGGAGCTACTTCACATTCTGAGGCGGTTTCCAATTCACAATTGCAGACACCTTCTCAGGATTAACACCAATGCCCTTGGCGGAGATGATATGGCCAAGGTAGAGAACCTCATTGAGACAAAACTCGCAATTTGAAAACTTCGAATAGAACTGATGTTCTCTGAGTTTGTCGAGTACCAATCTCAAATGCTTGGCATGATCCTCCTTATTCTAGGAAAAGACCAAAATATCATCGAGATACACCAAGACGAAATCATTTGTGTAAGGGTTGAAGATGAAGTTCATCATGTGTAGAACGTTGGAGGAGCATTGACAAGGCCGAAAGACATGACAGTGTATTCATAAGAACCATAGCTTGTTCTGAATGTTGTCTTGGGGAAATCTTGTTCACGAATGCGAATCCGATGATAGCCCATACATAGGTCAAGCATGGAGAATACTTGGGCACCTTTGAGTTGCTCGAATAGCTCATTGATGTTGGGAAGTGGGTACTTGTTCTTTATGGTCTTCTTGTTCAATGGGCGGTAGTCGACACAAAGTCAGTCCGTGCCATCCTTCTTGTTTACAAAAAGAACACCACAACCCCATGGAGAAGAACTCGGTCGGATCAGACCCATACACTCTTGTACATCGAGTTGTTTCTTCAGCTCCTTCAACTCTTCTGGTCGAAGCTTGTAAGGATGTTTGCAAACAGGTTCCGTGCCAGGCCCGAGATCGATGAGGAGGCAGTCCTGGAAGCTCTTCTGGAAAGACATCTTGATATTCACAAACGACTGGAATCTGAGAGATGGCATTCAACTAGCCCTTCTCATCGAGAGAAAACATTCGAATGGTATCATCACGAGCGGCAAAGATGATCACATCCTCAGACGAGTGTGTCAATTGAATCTGCCTGGCAGCACAATCAAGTTGAGCCTTGTGCTTAGAAAGCCAGTCCATGCCGAGAATTAGATAAATATCCAAGTTACCCAGAACAATTGGAGAGGACAGAAACTTATAGTCGCCCATCTTGATAGAAACATCTGGGACACAATTGTTAGATGCCATTTTCTTGCCCGGGGACACAATCTTCAATGGGATAGGAATCTTTTCGGTCACAAACTCATGCTTGGAAACAAATGGTCTTGAAATGAAAGAAAGCGATGCACCAGTTTCAAAAACAACTTTTGCAGGAATATCATTAACAGGAAGATTACCCATGATCAGTTATGAAGAGTCCTCTGCCTAAGCTGCGTTGATCATGTTGACCATTGCAAACTTGGGATTATGCTTGACCACTGCATTGCTGGCAGATCTCACAGGAGGAGGAGGCAGAAGACGCCTTTGGTTGAAGCATTTGTTTGCATAGTGCCCTTTCTGCTGACACTTGTTGCAAGTAACCTCTAAGAGCGGACGGTGATAAGGAGCACTTGACCTTGGAGCATGAGACTGCACTTTGTTCTGATAGCCTGGGTTGGGTGGGTGGGAAGATCCATTGCCACCTTTGCTCTTCTGCTGATAAGGCTGACGGAATGGAGGAGGAGGAGGCAACCAGAACTTTTGCTGCTTAGCTGCCACTTGAGTTGAAGAAGAAGAAGGAGTTGCATCCCTGACTCTCTTCTTAGAAGCATCGCACTTGAGCTGAGCAGCTTCTTGCTTTAGTGCAATGTTGTACAATTCATCATACTCAGTCGACTCAAAAGCACAAGAGCTAGTTGCAGATCTTCTCTGAGGCCACCTATGAATTGATAAATCATGCTCTTCTCGTCAGGGACGTCTTGTTTGGCAAAGCGAGCGACCCTCTGAAACAGGATGTTGTACTGGTAAACAGACATGCTTCCTTGCTTCAGATTGCGGAACTCCTCACGCTTACTTCTAGCAACAATTTGAGGAATGTGGTGAGCTTTGAAGTCTCGGCGGAAATCATCCCATGTAATCACATGACCTCCCCTGGAATCTTTGTATTGTTGATACCACTCAGCAGCTTGGTCTTTGAGTTGGAACGAAGCAAACATGACAAAGTCCTTAGGTCTGACGTTGCTACACTCAAAATGTTTGCAGATATCCACGAGCCAATCGCCAGCGTCTGTGGCCTCGACACAGTTACTAAAGGACTTCGGCTGGTTTGTGAGGAACTAGTTGAGGGTAGCAAACTGAGCTTGATTGTTACCTTGGCCTTGATTTCCTTGGTTACGCTCTTGCAAGAATTGAAAAGCATGTGTGTGTTGTCATTGGTGGCGGCCATGACAGGTTGCCATGCCTCCGGAGGTGGAGGTGGTGGCGGAGGTTCCGGATTCTGACGCGTTGGAGGAGCCATCCTAAAGAGGTTGACATCCGTTAGCATCTTGAAAGACATATATTCAAGCTGAATCAATGGATCGAAATTGCAACATATAGCCTTAACATTCGAACAAGAATGAACGAATGAATTCCAAAGTAAATGGTCACACTTCCATAAATTGAGAAGCCACTTAGATGGAGATAGATGAATAAAACAACAAGGTACAGACATGAACAAATAATTGGTAAGGATTACCCAATCTGTGACGCCCTAGAACCGGAGCTTCACATGCCTTCTAGGGTTTCCAGGTTTCGTCGTGTGATTTGTTTGGTGCATTGCATTCATCTTTGCATCATGTGCATTGCATCTTGTCATCATGCCATCATGTCATTAATCTTTGCAACTCATATTAATAAACCGTATGGATCTTCGCTCCATTTAAATTGAGGGAATTCACATGGTGTTTCTCTTTATAACATATCCTCCCAATATTTAGGGAGCTATATAAAAACCATTCCATTAATTTGGAATCACCATAACACACTTACAGCTAAGTTCCATGCCTTTTTCCTTCTCAACTCTTGGCCTCTAACTTTGCCACATGTCCTTTCGTCATTTTCCGGAGCTCCACCTATTTTCTCAACATTTTTGGGCACTCCTAAAACCTATCCTAGTTCAAACCTTTTGAATTATATTCAAAGAAATTTGAATTTATTCTTTCAATCTTGGTCTTTCCTAATTTTCTCAGACCTAACATATTTTTGTGAGTCCAAGAAAATTTACCGCTTGTCCAAATTCTTCTTCAACCTTCTCCTCTGTCCTTTTTCCTTTCTTTTAGTTCTCTGTTTTAAAAAAACAAAGGAGTGGGGGAGAGAGAGAGTAGCCCAGCTGGCCACTTGGGCCTCAGTCCAGGCCGGCCCGCTTCCCAGTCCCGCTTTCTAACCCTAGTACCGCAGCCCGATCCCCATCTCCCATCTCTCCCTCCTCTCGCTAACCTCGCGCCGCCAGGAGAGGACGCACGCGCCCGAACCACCATCTCCCTCGATCCACATCTCCTCGATCCCCATCTCCCACGCGCCACCACCCACAGGACCCCGACGCGCACGTCTCCTTCCTGACTCTTCCTCGCCTATGCACACCTCATGCCGGCGAGCACGTCGCCCCTCCGCGCGGCCCCCTTCCTCTGCTACTCCTCCTTCCACGCCCTGCTGTAGCTGCTCTTCCCAGCGTCGCCCGTCACCCCCACCTGGCCACCTCGCGCGCGCCGCGACCTACCTCTGCGCGTGCGCTGCCACGGGTCGAAGCTCGCTGGACCCGTGTGCCATCGCCTCTGTCGCGCCTCCCTCTTCTTCTTCTACTGCGCGGCGCCACCGCAGTACCACCCTGACCTTTGCATCGCCAGCATCCCTGCCTCGCTGACCCGTTGCGTGGGCCAGCGACGACCGCTCGTTGACTCCGGTCGATTCCCTGCGCCGGCGACCTCCGTCTCCAGCCGTTGCCGGCAAGCAAGCCGCTACCGTCCACTTCGTCGTGTTGCCCTCCGCATGCGTCCGCCATGTTCCATCTCTGTTAGGGCCTGCCTCCTGCCGCTGATGCGCTGCGGGACCTCGATGCCGAGTGCCTCGTCATTGGATTCCTCATAGTCACCACCGACCCCTATTTGTGTATCTTTTGCTGTCGGATGCGCCAAGTCCAGCCGGTCCAGGAGCACCTCAAGTTTGACTACAAAAAAGTCCAAGTCTGGAGACTACCATGGCCATGATCTCACCCAGTACCACTACGGGTTCGTCAAGACCGCAAGTACCCTTTTGATTGCTAGGACCGAGACCCCAAGTTCGGCTACGTGTTGCTGCTCCGATCGAGACCGCCAAGTACCATGACGGACCGTCAAGTTCCACAAGATACTAAGTACCGCTACCCTCGACCCGAACATCTACGAACCCTGTACGTCGTGACCGTTGCCAAAGACCGTCGGGTGAACAACTACCGTCGCCATGAGAAGGACAACTTCCCACGACGACCCGTGAACAACTACTTCCACGACGACCGAGTACCACTACTTTCCACGACGATCGTGAATGACTACACCGCTTGACCCGAACCGCTCCGATAACGCACCCTTCGAAGGTATAACACTCAAGACGACGCCCATGAACGAATGTTGTGTGTTGTATGAGATGCTCATGCTTGCTCTGTGCTCGAATTGTCGGTGCACGTCGCCCCTCTTTTTGCCATGCCACCAACTCGTGGGACACCCGGAATCCGGGATCACTCCCCACCATCCTTGCATGTCATGTTCCACACACTTCTCCTTTGCATCGGTATCTCAATCGAGTTACCGGAACCAGAACGTTGCCATGGCACCATTTTCGTTATCGTTGCCATGACACCCTTTTTCCTTTCCACCATGGTGACAAATGTTTCATAACGCTCTTGTCAACTTTTAATAAAAATTGCATAAACTTGCACATGTCATCCGCATCATGATAACAACTTCAAGATTGGTTAAAATTGTTGTTGCACCAAATTGATAATTGCATATGGGGATTTACCGGTTTTGTTGTTTATTATATCCGGCCCCATTTAAATTGTTTAGATGGTATAGTTTTGTTATGCGTCACCTCTTGCCATGTTAACCAACCTTTAATATTGTTGAGTACATAACCGAGAGTGAACTAAATAAGTCATGTGGTGATTCGTCAATATGCAACTCGTTGCATATTGAGCTCCACTTAATTTGTAGTATTGTTTGTGCACTTGACCATGCCATGCTTCATTAAACCGGACATGCATCATACTTGGTTGTGCATCATGCCATGTTTATGTGTTGGTTGTTTACTATGTTGTGTGCTTCTTTCCGGTGTTGCTTCTTCGGGTTGGGTCCGAGAACGTCGCGTTTGTGAGGACCCGTTCGACTACGTCCATTTGCCTTCTTCATGGACTCGTTCTTCTTCCTTGTGGGATTTCAGGCAAGATGACCATACCCTCGAAATCACTTCTATCTTTGCTTGCTAGATGCTCGCTCTTTTGCTATGCCTATGCTGCGATACCTACCACTTGCTTATCATGCCTCCTATATTGTTGAACCAAGCCTCTAACCCACCTTGTCCTAGCAAACCGTTGTTTGGCTATGTTACCGCTTTGCTCAGCCCCTCTTATAGCGTTGTTAGTTGCAGGTGAAGATTGAAGTTTGTTCGCTGTTGGAACATGGAGATGTTGTTCCTTGTTGGAACATGTTTACTTGTTGGGATATCACAATATATCTTATTTAATTAATGCATCTATATACTTGGTAAAGGGTGGAAGGATCGGCCTTATGCCTGGTGTTCTGTTCCACTCTTGCCGCCCTAGTTTCCGTCATATCGGTGTTATGTTCCCGGATTTTGCGTTCCTTATGCGGTTGGGTTATAATGGGAACCCCTTGACAGCTCGCCTTGAATAAAACTCCTCCAGCATGGCCCAACATTGGTTTTACCATTCGCCACCTAGCCTTTTCTTTCCCTTGGGTTCTGCAGACTCAAGGGTCATCTTTATTTTAAACCCCCGGGCCAGTGCTCCTTTGAGTGTTGGTCCAAACTGAGCGATGTCCGGAGCTAATAGGGGCAACTCTGGGCTGGCCCACCCGACGTCTGGCTCATCCGATGTGCCCTGAGAACGAGATATGTGCAGCTCCTGTCGGGATTTGTTGGCACATCTGGGTGGCTTTGCTGGTCTTGTTTTACCATTGTCGAAATGTCTTGTAACCGGGATCCCAAGTCTGATCGGGTCTTCCCGCTAGAAGGAATATCCTTCGTTGACCGTGAGAGCTTGTGATGGGCTAAGTTGGGACACCCCTGCAGGGATTTGAACTTTCGAAAGCCGTGCCCACGGTTATGGGCATATGGGAATTTGTTAATGTGAGGTTGTAGAAAACCTGAAGTTGACCTTAATTAAAATGCATCAACCGCGTGTGTAACCGTGATGGTCTCTTTCTGGCGGAGTCCGGGAAGTGAACACGGTGTTGGAGTTATGCTTGGCGTATGTTGCTATAGGATCACTTCTTGATCATACTTTTATCAACCATGCTTTGCCTTCTCTTCTCGCTCTCATTTGCGTATGTTAGCCAGCAAATATGCTAGTCGCTTGTTGCAGCTCCACCTCATACCTTTACCTTACCCATAAGCTTAAATAGTCTTGATCGCGAGGGTGCGAGATTTCTGCATCCCCGTGGCTCACAGATACTTCCAAAACCAGCTTGCAGGTGCCGATGAGTCCGTGCCGATGACGCAACCAAGCTCAGGAGGAGCTTGATGAAGATCTTGTCCTTTGTGTTGTTTTGTTCTAGTTGATCAGTAGTGGAACCCAGCTGGGGTCGATCGGGGACCTTGTCGCATTTGGGGTTCTTCTTTTTATTTTGGTTCCATAGTCGGACCTTGATTGTATTTGGATGTTGTAATGCTTTATTCATGTAATTGTGTGAAGTGGCGATTGTAAGCCAACTATGTATCTTTTTCCCTTATGTATTACATGGGTTGTGTGAAGATTACCTCACTTGCGACATTGCTTTCAATGCGGTTATGCCTCTAAGTCGTGCTTCGACACGTGGGAGATATAGCCGCATCGAGGGCGTGACAAGTTGGTAATTAGAGCCTTCCCCAAACTTAGGAGCCCCCACTGCTTGATCGAATTAGCTGCTGTTGTTGAGTCTAGAAAAAAATGTTTTGAGTCATTTAGGAATTATATATCGGAGAGTTTAGGAATTCTTTTACTCCCCAGTCCCTTCATCGCTCTGGTAAGGCATCCTGACGTAGAGTTTTGTCTCTTCTCTTCTCAAATTTCACTAAATTTTTTTTAGGATCACGCGGATATCTTGGAATCGTTCTGATCGATTTGTGACGAGAACATTGTTCTTGGTGCCTCCTGTCTTTTAGGGGTTGTGGCAGTGTCCTTGGGAGTTGAGCTCCGAGGTGTTGTCGTCACAATCTTATCGTTGCAGTTCTGGAATACCTGAGTTTAGTTTCGCCGACATCGAAAATCTCTTTTATGCAGTTGTTGGTGAGATAACCTCGACGCCACCCAGTACTGGGGTGGGAGTTCGGGAGTATTGCCATAACTTGTATAACGGATGCTTTTCGAAGGTTGAGGTAGACGATTTCCGAAGGTTTCTTGGTTATGTGTTGAAGGATGGATACAGCTGGATTTAGGATTTGCTAGATTTGGGTGAGATATTATGCTTCCCCTGTGTCCCCAACACCTGATTGCATAACCGGAAAATTTCGGGAGTTTATAAGTGGGAATTCAAGTAGCTCTTAGGATATCTTTCCGACAGAAGTATGATATGAAATTGGGGTTCGATGTCTAGTGGTCCGCCTATTCACGGTCGGTTTTACAGTGGTCTCGTTGTGTCTTAAAGAGTCCTTGGCTATGCTGACTCGGGGACGCTTCGTATGTCATGTGCACTGCCTTGTACATGATGGTGCTGTACGATCGAGCCCGTGTAGGCCTCACCATGAAAACTTCGGACGAAATATCTATCATATGTTTGTTTCGGCTTATTAAGCAAGCCAATCCTTTGTTTTGTTTTGAGTTGTGGTATTCGAGTTGCTTCGAAGTCAAATGTTGATTCCATACCTTCCCCAAATGGTGTTCTCATACTCCGATGTGAATACCAATCCTTCTTGATCATCAAGATTGTTTTTGTCAATCCTTTTCAACCGGTGTGTTTCTCTTCTAGTATCAGTTCTTCTCAACGGTGTTTGTTTCATCCGTCTCCAAGTTTCCTTTATTTGTCCCGCCCTCCCACCCTCTTTCCTTCAAGGATTCGGAATTCTTAACCAACTATTATGTTATTGATGAGAAGTCTCTCCATTCTTTCCTGTCAATGTTCTTACCCGGTGGTTCTCTTGAAGACGCTCTACTCGTTCATCATTCTTCATTCTTTTTCTTCTCCGGTGGATTCTATTCAAGCTTTTGGTGTTTATCATACCCTTTTCCTCATTTCAATGCTTTCTCATGCCGGTGCAATTCTTAATCCTTCACCTCTCGCTATCCTATTGACCCGGAGTGCTCAAGATATCTCAGAAGGCTCGTCTTTTCATCCAAGATCAGTTCAACCTATTTCAAGGTTGTTATCTCATTCAAGCCATTCAATCCAACCGGTGCAACCTCTCTTTTAAATCATTTCAACGGTGTTTCTTTTGAGTGGGTCCTAACCCACAGGTCTTTTCCCAGGATCTTACCTGACTCTTTTAATTTTTTCCCGGAGTTACTCACAAATTCTTTTCGAAGTTTGACATAAGAGTGATTCATCATCAGTCATATGTATTTCTCCAAGATCTTTCAAATTCTTTCATCGTTGGTTCAACCTTTCTAATTTTTCATCCCGGAGTATCTCAACAATTCATGGTGGTGTTTCTCATCGTCATTCTCAACATTTGAAGACCGAAGAAGAGTTTTTTTCCTCCTTATCTTTTTCGTTCTCTCAGAGATGCGTGATTCTAGCTTGTTGCCATCCTCTCATAATTGTTTTGATTGTGAGAATTCCTTTCACCTATCTGGAGTCCATCAAGTCAGGTTTATTCATTCTCAGCTTTAGTTATCAGTCTCCGTCATACCGGTGCTTAGATCAAGGATCCTCTAATCAGCTCGTAATCTCTTCATTCTCATGGATCTAAATTCTCTCAAGCATCTTCATTTATTTGCTAATTCTTCCCGGTGTTTCTTCATGTTTTATTCGTTCTTTTCAATTCTTACGGTGGTTCGTTCAAGAGCTCTCGTCATTCGTTATCATATCAATTATTCGTTGTTTTTCAATCCTTCCGGTGGTTCGTTGAAGACCTTCTCAAGTTTGCGCTATATCTATCTTAATCCTTTCAACGAGAATAAGTAGTATGTCAAATCCGTTGATTGTCATCAACTTAATTGGTAAAGGATAAGCATAATGTAATTCTTATTCTTGTTTCATCGGGTGAACTAAATTCCCTCTTCTGGAGGCTCATCAAATTCCTGATTTCAATTGTTTCATCTTCTCTTTTTCCCGGAATTCCAAGTTCTTTCAATTACCTCGTCACGGAGATCCATCTAAATCATGACAAATTTTCACCTTGTGTCTTCAACTTCTTTCCTTCCGTTTGATCATTCCTTAGTTTACCGGAGTTCTTCATGAAGGCTCCACATGTTGGTTCATCAAGGATTTAATTCCTTCTCGAAGTGTTCATCAAGATTCTTTTCAGATGAGCTCAAGCATTCTTCATCTTGCAATCCGGAGTGCAATTCTTTCTTCCATATCATTGGAGGTGGTATTATGTCATTCTTGAGAATTTGAGTTCATGTTTCATGATTCACATGTTGTTAAGAATGAGGTATTTTAAATCCATCAAACTGTTCATTGGAGTTATCTTGGGTTATATTTTCACCTAAAGCCTTCCCTAAGGATCGTTGCTATTTATGGTGCTCATAAATGACCCAAGTTCTTCATTTATCCTCTTGGTGAAATAAGTTTCTCGTCTCCTTGTTGATATCTATCCAATCTATTGTCTCCGTAGTGGCAGAATTTCGCCTCAATTTTGAGATGTATTCCATAAGCCCATATCAAGCTTATCCTTTCATTGTTGATAATCCAACAACTCCGTTCTAGCATTTGTTGTAAGCGTGCTCTCTCAAGATCTTGTTTTCCCTCTGTTCATTCCATTCCATTATTTATTTCTTCCGGAGGCATTATGATGTTGCTCTCTTCACTCATCATCTCGAATTGTGAGGAGCGTGTTTTTTTTTCATGCTTATCCTTTTAACCGGAGTGTCGTGTCCTCTTTTCAAGTATCCTCTCATCTTGCCAAGATCATGTTCAATTCCTTCCATTTGCAGTCGGAGTGTTGTCCAAATTATATCATTCTTATTCCTTCTCTATCTTGTGTTAACCGGAGGGTTGTCGTAATCGATTTTTTTTCTCGTTCCTTGTACATCTTGTTTCAACCGGAGTGCTTGCATGTACTTCTTGTCCATTGAAACCGTTTTCTTATGTCTGTCAACCTACAAGGTTCCCGTAATGTTCCTTGTTCCTCTTTTCTATCAGAGTGTTTTCAACTTTGGTCATCCTCGTTGTATTCTTTCTTTCAATTTGTTCAACCTCTCAAGGTTCGTGGTTTCATTCATTTGTCCAAGAAGCAACTTAGTTTTACATGTTCTCTTCCTCTTCCGTTTTCCCTCCGGTGCCATCCTAGATCTCGGGACGAGATCCTCTCGTAGTGGTGGAGTGTTGTGACGCCCCAAAACCGGAGCTTCAGATGCCTTCCAGGGTTTCCGGGTTTTGTCGTGTGATTTGTTTGGTTCATTGCATTCATCTTTGCATCATGTGCATTGCATCTTGTCATCCTGCCATCATGTCATTAATCTTTGCAACTCATATTAATAAACCGTATGGATCTTCACTCCATTTAAATCGAGGGAATTCACATGGTGTTTCTCTTTATAACATGTCCTCCCAATATTTAGGGAGCTATATAAAAACCATTCCATTAATTTAGAATCACCATAACACACTTACAGCTAAGTTCCATCCCTTTTTCCTTCTCAACTCTTGGCCTCTAACTTTGCCACATTTCCTTTCATCATTTTCCGGAGGTCCACCTATTTTCTCAACTTTTTTGGGCACTCCTAAAACCTATCCTAGTTCAAACCTTTTGAATTAAATTCAAAGAAATTTGAATTTATTCTTTCAATCTTGGTCTTTCCTAATTTTCTCAGACCTAACATATTTTTGTGAGTCCAAGAAAATTTACCGCTTGTCCAAATTCGTCTTCAACCTTCTCCTCTGTCCTTTTTCCATTCTTTTAGTTCTCTGTTTTTTAAAAAAAACAAAGGAGTGGGGGAGAGAGAGAGTAGCCCAGCTGGCCACTTGGGCCTCAGTCCAGGCCGGCCCGCTTCCCAGTCCCGCTTTCTAACCCTAGTACCGCAGCCCGATCCCCATCTCCCATCTCTCCCTCCTCTCGCTAACCTCGCGCCGCCAGGAGAGGACGCACGCGCCCGAACCACCATCTCCCTCGATCCACATCTCCTCGATCCCCATCTCCCTCGCGCAGCCACCCACAGCACCCCGACGCGCACGTCTCCTCCCCGACTCTTCCTCGCCTATGCGCACCTCATGCCGGCGAGCACGTCGCCCCTCCGTGCAGCCCCCTTCCTCTACTACTCCTCCTTCCACGCCCTGCTGCAGCTGCTCTTCCCAGCTTCGCCCGTCGCCGCCACCTGGCCACCTCTGCGCGTGCGTCGCCACGGGTCGGAGCTCGCTGGACCCGCGTGCCATCGCCTCTGTCGCGCCTCCCTCTTCTTCTTCTGCTGTGCGGCGCCACCGCAGTACCGCCCTGACCTTTGCATCGCCAGCGTTGCTGCCTCGCTGACCCGTTGCATGGGCCAGCGACGACCGCGTCGTTGACTCCGGTCGAGTCCCTGCACCGGCGACCTCTGTCTCCAGCCGTTGCCGGCAAGCAAGCCGCTGCCGTCCACTTGTCGTGTTCCCCTCCGCATGCGTCCGCCATGTTCCATCTCTGTTAGGGCGTGCCTCCTGCCGCTGATGCGCTGCGGGACCTCGATGCCGAGTGCCTCGTCGTTGGATTCCTCATAGTCACCACCGACCCCGATTTGTGTATCTTTTGCTGTCGGATGCGCCAAGTCTAGCCGGTCCAGGAGCACCTCAAGTTTGACTACACAAAACTACAAGTACGGAGACTACCATGGCCATGATCTCACCCAGTACCACTACGGGTTCGTCAAGACCGCAAGTACCCTTTTGATTGCCAGGACCGAGATCCCAAGTTCGGCTATGTGTTGCTGCTCCGATCGAGACCGCCAAGTACCATGACAGACCGTCAAGTTCCACAAGATACTAAGTACCGCTACCCTCGACCCGAACATCTACGAACCCTGTACGTTGTGACCGTTGCCAAAGACCGTCGGGTGAACAACTACCGTCGCCACGAGAAGGACAACTTCCCATGACGACCCGTGAACAACTACTTCCACGACGACCGAGTACCACTACTTCCCACGACGATCATGAACGACTACACCGCTTGACCCGAACCGCTCCGATAACGCACCCTTCGAAGGTATAACCCTCGAGACGACGCCCGTGAACGAATGTTGTGTGTTGTATGAGATGCTCATGCTTGCTCCATGGTCGAATTGTCGGTGCACGTCGCCCCTCTTTTTGCCATGCCACCAACTTGTGGGACACCCGGAATCCGGGATCACTCCCCACCATCCTTGCATGTCATGTTCCACACACTTCTCCTTTGCATCGGTATCTCAATCGAGTTACCGGAACCAGAACATTGCCGTGGCACCGTTTTTGTTATCGTTGTCGCGGCACCCTTTTTCCTTTCCACCACGGTGACAAATGTTTCATAATGCTCTTGTCAACTTTTAATAAAATTGCATAAACTTGCACATGTCATCCGCATCATGATAACAACTTCAAGATTGGTTGAAATTGTTGTTGCACCAAATTGATAATTGCATATGGGGATTTACCGGTTTTGTTGTTTATTATATCCGGCCCCATTTAAATTGTTTAGATGGTATAGTTTTGTTATGCGTCACCTCTTACCATGTTAACCAACCTTTAATATTGTTGAGTACATAACCGAGAGTGAACTAAATAAGTCATGTGGTGATTCGTCAATATGCAACTCGTTGCATATTGAGCTCCACTTAATTTGTAGTATTGTTTATGCACTTGACCATGCCATGCTTCATTAAACCGGACATGCATCATACTTGGTTGTGCATCATGCCATGTTTATGTGTTGGTTGTTTACTATGTTGTGTGCTTCTTTTCGGTGTTGCTTCTTCGGGTTGGGTCCGAGAACGTCGCGTTTGTGAGGACCCGTTCAACTACGTCCGTTTGCCTTCTTCATGGACTCGTTCTTCTTCCTTGCAGGATTTTAGGCAAGATGACCATACCCTCGAAATCACTTCTATCTTTGCTTGCTAGATGCTCGCTCTTTTGCTATGCCTATGCTGCGATACCTACCACTTGCTTATCATGCCTCCTATATTGTTGAACCAAGCCTCTAACCCACCTTGTCCTAGCAAACCGTTGTTTGGCTATGTTACCGCTTTGCTCAGCCCCTCTTATAGCGTTGTTAGTTGCAGGTGAAGATTGAAGTTTGTTCCTTGTTGGAACATGGAGATGTTGTTCCTTGTTGGAACATGTTTACTTGTTGGGATATCACAATATATCTTATTTAATTAATGCATCTATATACTTGGTAAAGGGTGGAAGGCTCGACCTTATGCCTGGTGTTTTGTTCCACTCTTGCCGCCCTAGTTTCCGTCATATTGGTGTTATGTTCCCGGATTTTGTGTTCCTTACGCGGTTGGCTTATAATGGGAACCCCTTGACAGTTCGCCTTGAATAAAACTCCTCCAGCATGGCCCAACATTGGTTTTACCATTCGCCACCTAGACTTTTCTTTCCCTTGGGATCTGTAGACTCAAGGGTCATCTTTATTTTAAACCGCCGGGCCAGTGCTCCTCTGAGTGTTGGTCCAAACTGAGCGATGTCCGGAGCTACCAGGGCAACTCTGGGCTTGCCCACCCAACGTCTGGCTCATCCGGTGTGCCCTGAGAACGAGATATGTGCAACTCCTATCGGGATTTGTTGGCACATCTGGGTGGCTTTGCTGGTCTTGTTTTACCATTGTCGAAATGTCTTGTAACCGGGATTCCAAGTCTGATCAGGTCTTCACGCTAGAAGGAATATCCTTCGTTGACCGTGAGAGCTTGTGATGGGCTAAGTTGGGACACCCCTGCAGGGATTTGAACTTTCGAAAGTCGTGCCTGCGGTTATGGGCATATGGGAATTTGTTAACGTTTGGTTGTAGAAAACCTGAAGTTGACCTTAATTAAAATGCATCAACCGCATGTGTAACCGTGATGGTCTCTTTCCGGCGGAGTCCGGGAAGTGAACACGGTGTTGGAGTTATGCTTGGCGTAGGTTGCTATAGGATCACTTCTTGATCATACTTTTATCGACCGTGCTTTGCCTTCTCTTCTCGCTCTCATTTGCGTATGTTAGCCACCAAATATGCTAGTCGCTTGCTGCAGCTCCACCTCATACCTTTACCTTACCCATAAGCTTAAATAGTCTTGATCGCGAGGGTGCGAGATTGCTGAGTCCCCGTGGCTCACAGATACCTCCAAAACCAGCTTGCAGGTGCCGATGAGTCCGTGCCGATGACGCAACCAAGCTCAGGAGGAGCTCGATGAAGATCTTGTCCTTTGTGTTGTTTCGTTCTAGTTGATTAGTAGTGGAACCCAGTTGGGGTCGATCGGGGACCTTGTCGCATTTGGGGTTCTTCTTTTATTTTTGTTCCGTAGTCGGACCTTGATTGTATTTGGACGTTGTAATGCTTTATTCATGTAATTGTGTGAAGTGGCGATTGTAAGCCAACTATGTATCTTTTTCCCTTATGTATCACATCGGCTGTGTGAAGATTACCTCACTTGCGACATTGCGTTCAATGCGGTTATGCCTCTAAGTCGTGCTTCGACACGTGGGAGATACAGCCGCATCAAGGGCGTGACACAATCACAAACCAAATATATGTGGAAAGAAATACTAGAGCTACATGAATTACCACCTATAAAACTCCCGAAACTTTCTGGTTATGCAATCAGGTGTTTAGCATACAGGGGAAGCATAATATCTCACCCAAAACTAGCAAATCCTACATCCAGCTGTATCCATCCTTCAACACATAACCAAGAAACCTTCGGAAATCATTTACCTCAACCTTCGAAAAGCATCCATTATATGAGTTATGGCAATACTCCCGAACTCCCGCCCCAGTACTGGGTGGCGTCGAGGTTATCTCACCAACTACTGTATAAAGGAGATTTTTGATGTCGGCGAACTTAGGTATTCCAGAACTGCAACGATAAAATTGTGACGACAACACCTCAGAGCTCAACTCCCTGGGACACTGCCATAACCCCTAAATGTCAAGAGGCACCAAGAACAATGTTCTCGCCACAAAACCATCAGAATGATTCCAAGATACCCGCTGATCCTAAAAAAATCGTGAAATTTGAGAAGAGAAGAGTCAAAGCTCTACGTCAGGAGGCCTCACCAGAGCGACGAAGGGACTAAGGAGTAAAAAGAATCCTACTCTCCGATATATATAATCCTATAAGACTCAAAACATTTTTTCTAGACTCAACAATGTCAGTGATTCGATCAAGTAGGGGGCTCCTAAGTCGGGAAAGGTTCTGATTACCAACTTGTAACTCCCACGTGTCGGAGCACGACTTAGAGGCATAACCGCATAGTAGGCATGTCGCAAGAGGGGTAATCTTTACACATCCCATGTACTGAATATGAAAGGGATAAAGAGTTGGCTTACAATCGCCACTTCACTCAATAAATAAATATAGCATTACATCATCCAGAATACAATCAAGGTCCGACTACGGAACCAAAATAAACACAACCCCAAATGCATAGATCCCCGATCGCCCCAACTGGGCTCCTCTACTAATCATCCGGAAAAGACACATAGTAACATCCCAAATCCTCATCGAACTCCCAATTGAGTTACGTAGCGTCCCTTGCACTGGCATCATCGGCACCTGCATCTGGTTTTGGAAGTAATCTGTGAGTCAGGGGGACTCAGCAATCTCACACCCTCGTGATCAAGACTATTTAAGCTTATGGGTAGGAAAAGGGGTAGTGAGGTGGAGCTGCAGCAAGCAGTGGCATATATGTGGCTAACTTACGCAAATGAGAACGAGAAGAGAAGCAAAGCATGATCGAGAAGCTATAAGATCAAGAAGTGATCCTGAAATTACTTACGTTGAAGCATAACACGAGACCGTGTTCTCTTCCCGGACTCCGCCGAAAAGAGACCATCACGGCTACACACGCGGTTGATTCGTTTTAAATAAGTTAAGTGTCAAGTTTTCTACAACCGGATATTAACAAATTCTCATCTGCCCATAACCGTGGGCAAGGCTTTCTAAAGATCAAAACCCTGCAGGCGTGTCCCAACTTAGCCCATCACAAGCTCTCACGGTCAATGAAGGATATTCCTTCTCCCAGGAAGACCCGATCAGACTCGGAATCCCGGTTACAAGACATCTCGACAATGGTAAAACAAGACCAGCAAAGCCACCCGAATGTGCCGACAAATCCCGATAGGAGCTGCACATATCTTGTTCTCAGGGCACACCGGATGAGCCAAACGTCAAGTTGGCATAGACCATGGTTGCCCAGGGGGCGCCGGACATCGCTCAGGTTGGACCAACACTTAGAGAAGCACTGGCCCAAGGGGATAAAATAAAGATGACCCTTGAGTCCGCAAAACCCAAGGGAAAAAGGCTTAGGTGGAAGATGGTAAAACCAAGGTTGGGCCTTGCTAGAGGAGTTTTATTCAAGGCGAACTGTCAAGGGGTTCCCATAACACACAACCGCGTAAGGAACGCAAAATCAAGGAACATAACACCGGTATGACGAAAACTAGGGCGACAAGAGTGGAACAAAACACCAGGCATAAGGCCGGACCTTCCACCCTTTACCAAGTATATAGATGCATTAAAGTAAACAAGATATGATAGTAATGATATCCCAACAATAATCATGTTCCAACAAGGAACAAACTCCATCTTCACCTACAACTAGCAACACTATAAGAGGGGCTCAGCAAAGCGGTAACATAGCCAAACAATGGTTTGCTAGCAAAAGGTGGGTTAGAGGCTTGGCATGGCAATATGGGAGGCATGATATAGCAAGTGGTAGGTATCGTGTCATAGCAAAAGAGGGAGCAACTAGCAAGCAAAGATAGAAGTGATTTCGAGGGTATGGTCATCTTGCCTGCAAAGTACCCCGAGTTGACGTAAGCCCGATCCTCATAAGCGTACTCAACGGGTTCCTCCATCATGAACTCATCTCCTGGCTCTACCCAAGTCAAGAACACAAGCAAAGGAAACCACAATCAACCACGGTGCAATGCGCAAGCAACATGATGCAAAACATGGCATGATATGCGGGATGTGATATGCAATGCCTATGCGTGCTCCGGAAGGAAAAGATTGAACTAGGACTCAACTTGGAAAACCAAGAGTGCCGCTGGAAAGATGAGTTGATTTCGGTCGAAATTGATATAAAGATCACCGGAATCGGATGCACGGATTGCAAATGGCAACGAAAACAAGAATGGCACAATTCTGCGATTAACAGCACGATGCCACCTGGAATGCAACAAGAAACTAAGCTACTGCACTCCAACATAGCAACAAAGCACATGGAAGTGATCTACTCAAGATGCTTTACAGAAGATGAACAATGAGCTACGGCTAAATCGTACAAGAGCAGGTTCAAACAAGCATGGCAAAAGTGCAAAAGATATCAGCATCATAGACTTAGTGAAAATAACATGTTAGGAATTAACATCAGGAAGAAATGTTTAGAGCAAGATAACAACATGCTACATGAACAAAACATAGCAAACAAAGGCATGGCATGAATCTAATCAAAGCATATAACAAAAGTCCCTTACTGACCATAAGCCAAAAATGGTCAGAAGATATGATGGCACCCATGTAAACATAGCAAGTTTCATTAACAGATTCAGACTTGGCAGAAATCTGGACATGGCAATGACAGAACTATGAAGGCACGTTTGCAAGCTCGATGCACTCAAAACAAGGCATTGCATGACAATCTAAGCATACTACCAGCAAGAAGACATGATCATGAAGCCAAAGAAATAAAGAACAAGTTCATAGCATGGATGGATCAACTACAACAACCTTGGCAAAAGTGATTAACACGTAAACAATCTGCCAGGAACATTGTTTAGCAAAAGTAGAGCAAGATTAAGTCATGCTAGGGCACTCCATAAATGTAAACATGGGCATGTATGGATATAGCATAAGCATATTTCAAAATCATTCTTACTGAACATACTCAAAAGAAGCATGGATCTCTCTGTAGCAACATGAACACATGGCATAAAAATAACAGCAGAGCAAAGACTAAAATTCTAAGTCCCTGAAATCAGCAATATCACGAGAGCTACTTTGCATGCTTGTGCTAGTCACCACATTGATCAAAAAAATACATGGCATACACCCCTGTAAATATGGCATGACATAGCCCAAAACACATGTAGAGCTCATGCCCATATGTAGCACACAATAAATGTAGCACAAATGACAAATGCTCATAATCTGCTAAGAATCAGCACCTAACAATTTATAGCACTCTTGCATCAACTATTCGGGCATCAAGATGGAATCAAACAAGCATGGCACAATGGAACAAAATACATTTTGATATATAGCACGCACAAAATGGAGCATCACATATGAAGTTATGGCATGATGAATAGTGCATGAAAATACGAGCAGGGACAAAGACTTGGAGAAAACGGGGTCAACCTCTAGGGTTTAGATCTGGATCTGGCGCGGATTACGAAGATCGCCGAAGAAGGAGTTCGCCGGAGATGGGGGAGTCGGCCGGAGATGGAGGGGTGAGGCGGATCCGGCGAGGTAGAGGCCCGATCCGGCCGCGGGACGACTGCGGTGGCTCTGCGGGCGCGGAATCCGAG
>NC_041386.1:365518260-365534717 GCF_002162155.2 Triticum dicoccoides | reverse complement strand
CGGGCGGGCCGGGGCGGTGGGTGGAGGCGGCGGGACACGTGGCGCGACAGGATTGGGCGCGGGCGACGGCGGACGTGTCGGGCGCCGGCGGACGCGTCCGGTGCCGGCGGGAGGAGCTAGACAAAGGTTTTGGACCCGAAATTTCGGAGGGGTGTACATATTTATAGGTAGAGGGAGCTAGGAGAGTCCAAATGAGGTCCGGATTTCAGCCACGCGATCGTGATCGAACGGACGAGAGGATGGAGGGGTTTTGGATGGGTTATTGGGTCACTTTGGAGGGGTGTTGGGCTACAACACACACGAGGCCTTTATGGTTCCCCGGTTAACCGTTGGAGTATCAAACGGACTCCAAATGGCACGGAACTTGATAGGAGGTCTACTGGTGGTGTGCCAAGGCCGCTTGGAAAATCTCGGTCCAATCCGAGAACGTTTAACACCGCACACGAAAAGAGGCAAAAGGGGGCGCTGGAGGACGTAGGAGTGTCGGATTGCAAAACGAACACGTATGCAAATGCGATGCACATGATGACATGATAAGAGATGTGTGACATGAACAAAAAGCAAAATGAAGACAAAACCCAACTACGAATCTCATAACTTAGAGCCGAAAATGGCAAGAGTTGGAGTACAAATATGGTAAGTTACATCTGGGGTGTTACACCAGCCTTGTGGTGGATTTCCTCGAGGGGCTGAGGATGAACTAGTACAGTGGTTGAACAGCCTCAGGAGGTGAGGTGTTCTTAAGCTCAATGATCTAGTGGGTGTGAGGATGGTCTGAATGATCTGATCCCTCTTGGGTGGTGGCTAAGTCCTATTTATAGTTGCCTTGGTCCTCTTCCCAAATGTAGGTGGGAAGGGATCCCACAACAGCCAAATTCAAAGGGAGACAACTAGTACAAGTTATCCTGACAAAAGTAGTCTTTGCCTGCAAAGACTCTGGTGGTGACGCTATAGTTGGCTTCACGATGACCTCCGTCATGTCGTCCTGGCGGTCTTGGTCTTGTTGCACCAATATGGAAACCTTTTTCCTGATACCTCGAGACTCCACGCCTGTGCTTGCCCCCTTGGAACTAAAGGGGAAACATGTACACTTTGCCCGCTGGCGCCCGCCTGGCCTTGGTCGTCATGGCTCACGTCATGTGAACCTCACGAGGTGCACCTTGCATTGATATCTTCACTCCTCGGGAGCCATCCTAGTGAGGCCGCCCCCTAGGGAGGTCTGTGCGTCGTCTGCCTCGCGAGGCTTGGCCCCTCACGAGGGTCTTGTGTTGTTGCTCCCGAAACTAGGCCGTACCGAGCCGCTGAGGGAGCCACGTTGTGGGCCGCAGGCAGGCAAGTCTGGGCACCCCTGTACCCAGGATGCCGACAAAATTCTATAAAGATTGGACACTCAGATATCGCATTTTTTCCAAATAGTACTTTTCAATTGTACATGCCAAAGTTACAGTGATGTTTCTCGAAACGACCACTGTAGTTATCATGTACATGCACCATTGTTAGTTTTGCATTCAAATTCATTAGTCTGGGAGGATTTAATGTCTATTGTGAAATAATATATGTAATTTTCATATATGAATTCAACGGGTACGCAATTTATGAAATGGAGATCAACTACAATATCCATTTCTTTTGTGGGACTACAATATCCATTTCTTTCTCTATCTCTATACTAAAATTAACACGTCAATGAATTATGTTTAAAATAAATAACCAATGCCACTAAATTATATATTTACACGAAAAATACACAGGTTGAGCGTTTGATCCATTTTTTGTGTGAACGCGCCTCTACACCCGTACGATTGGCCACGCCTATGTGAACGTCCAAGTTATCGGTGCATCATCCTGAGTTATTGTGTATTTTTCTGGGGTGGACTTCATACCAGTTATTAACTGCTGACGTGTGCCCCGTGTACACAGTCTCGCACGACCTTCCAGCTAGAACTGTCCAAAATTAGTTGAAACTGGATACGAATGATCCCGCGGGCGGCAAAATCTCCTGCCTCCTTCTAAACTTTCCGCCACCTAGTCTTTAGCATGCGAAATTCCCCTTTTGTCCTTGATGCATGGAGAACAATAGTTATAGTACGACCCTCATTTACATAATAGGTTGGAGCTACTTTGGTAACTTCTGGTTCCCCCACCACAAGCCACCCCCGTTTCCTAACCCCCTCCAGCAAAAACGACTACTCCACAGCACCGGAGCATATTACATCACGTCGTCCGTACTTCATCGGCCTTTCTACCCCTCCCTTCTTAAAACCCTACATTTCTCATCCATTGGCTTACCATAGACCTTTCACTGCCAGCGGCGTCCGCCTCACCGGATCTGCTTCTGCGGCCGCATCTACCCCACCCATCTCCCCTAGAAACAAGTAGACTGTTAATCCACCACTGTACCACAACCCATTCAATGTCGGCTGACGGTGTCCTGGACTAGGGGGTACTCACCATGTCATCTCCCGATCTGTTAGATTGGGCCGAGGACCCCCATGGCCGTATACTCATGGGCCATTTCGGAAAGCTACCGCATACATGGAAGATTCCACAAGACTTGGTGATCAAGACAAGAACTCCTCCCCACCGGCGTATTCGGCTAGGACTCTTGTTATCCTAGGCCTCCGGTGCATTATATAAACCGAGGCCTGACTAGTTGATAGATATATACAACAACAATCATACCATAGGCTAGATTCTGGGGTTTTAGCCTCTACGATCTAATGGTAGATCAACTCTTGTATTACTCATATCATCAATATCAATCAAGCAGGACGTAGGGTACTACCTCCATCAAGAGGGCCCGAACCTGGGTAAACATTGTGTCCCCTACCTCCTATTACCATCAATCCTAGACGCACAGTTCGGGACCCCCTACGCAAGATCCGCCGGTTTTGACACCGAAATTGGTGCTTTCATTGAGAGTTCCACTGTGTGATCGGCAAAAAGATCGATGGCTCGTCTGTGGATTAACTACGACATCGACATCTTTGTCACCGGCTCGACTGGTCACCTTGGCTCGACAGAGGACCGCGCTCCATCTCCGATCGTCATGTTCGGACGGGGACCTTCTTCAACGTCAACTCCAATCTCTATCATGATCATAGAGGAATCATCCATGGAGCTCGAGGGCTCAACGTCAACATTGCCCTCGGGCGGACGTGCTGTTTTTATGGACAGCGAACTTGTATTTTCCGTCACCGCCTCCTCGAGCGTCGGTTTGACGATTGCTTCAGTGGAGTAGTGCGGAATTACGTCTACAACAGCCATGCAAAATTTCGTCGATTTCCGATGGAGGAATCTCCGACAATCTACGATATACCGGAGCCCTGTCAAATCTGGACGAGAATCTGGACGAGTTTAGGGCGTGGTCTCCAGAGCCCAGCCCAGAGGTCCTTTGGAAGATCCAACCCTTCATCTACTGCGGAATTCTCATATCTACCACCCCTCCAAATTTCAGCTCGATCCAACGGTTCAAACTCTGGGAATCTTCCGATGAGTGGACCAATTTTCGGATCTGTTTTCTGCGCGAATACAGATCCGACCCAAATTCATGTTTCTTTATGAACATGATATTGGACAACCTTTTTAGGGGAATTTTCTTCTATGGTATTGTGCGTCGTTTTTAAACATGTGCCCGTAAATTTTTAAGCCTCCCCTGATGTCATCTTTATCATCTTGCTGGTGTCAACCAGTCCGGCAATATTGCTCTAAGGCTGCCGACCTGCGCTAGACACGTCGTCACTTTGTTGAGCCGAGCTCAACTTCTTTGGATCATCATCTCGGCAGGCCGAACAAGAGTTCGGCATCGCGAAGGATAAATCATCACCAACATCGCCGCCCCACGGATTACTCAGAGCGGGCACACCGGCATCGCCGCACGGTCACTTCATCAAGCCAGCATTGACCATGTCACGACCTGCATCGGCAGGGCCGCACTGTTGCTTCTTCAAACTGGTGTCCATCACGCCGACCTACTTCAACTCATCGGCTGACATCGAGGCTTCGACATCTCGGCTGGACCGAGGGCTTTGCCCCGGCGAGCCAACCTTTTCCAGCATCGTCATGCCGTCACTTTATCGCCCATCAGGCAATGGGTGTGCGGATCGAGTCCCAATTTTGGGAGTCACCTTTCTTCGGATTGCTACAACAAATAAACTAGGTGCTATTAATCCTAGTAATTTTTGCTTTTTGGAGTTTATTTTTCCCAAGAAATTATTACTCTAGTTTGTTCCTGTACACAGGTCTATCAAATGATGTCCGCACTAACGATGATCGCGTGGTGGTTCGGTCAGTTTCCGTACATAGTTCGGCGAACACCGCATCCGGAACTCGGACCGACCTGTGAATTCAGGCTTTGCCACACATTTACCGCATCACGCCGACGCCCTGCATCAACATTAACTTCGGCGCCAGACCGTATTTCTTTTATTACTCACTTTGCATAAATTATTTATTATGCAACATTTTTTATCATTATCATTATTATTATTATCTCCGGTTTGCACTATTTTTTGTGCAAAGAAAATGATCCGGGTTGGGCAGTATTGTTAACTCGGCATGCTGACATACCATGTCACCTCGGCTGGACGGGGAGCTTCATCAGCACTTTATTACCCCATGTCGGGGACTTCGGCATCACTCTGCCGGCCTGCATTGACCATGCTATGTCACCACTTCAGAGTGCCGAGCTCTTCGATCCGCCACCTTGGGACCGGCTTGGGGGATGGAACCTTGTCCCGCATCAAGCTCGGACCACGTCATCAATACCGAGCACATTACCCAACTATGTCGCATTCATGCTCGAAGTTTTAAATTTTTGAACTTGTGTTCGGTTCGACCAAGCATTATACTTTTTTGGAAAAAAGTTGCTTGTAAAAAATTTTCTTGTCCAAACTTTGTTTGTGACGCACAAATTCAAATACCCCGTCTATTTGGGGGCTTCCTTTATGAAGCTTTTCCTCTTGCATATGATTATACTTGTACAACTTCGTTCGTTGTTCGTGTATTATGCCACAATATGCACCATATTGAATTAAGCAATTTGCAACCTGGGTTGCCTGGCTCCTATGCTTACCCCTATGTTCTCGATTGTTCGGCTAGGGAGTAAAGGGAGCACCTCTGCGATTGTCACGACCGGGTCCTCCGAGCTCTGACGTCAGACTGGGTGAAGCCGAAAGCTAGCGCTCTTATTGTTTTCAATCATGGTCGGCACACAACGGAACTCATGAGTACAAAAAATCTATTGCACAAGTCTCATAGTAATAATGAGCACCGAAGAAAGGTATCGCTGGTGGTACTATTTTCTTCGAATATGCTTCTTACACTTCGTCTGTAATACAACATAAGTTCCCTGAGCGCGCTTTGTCTATTACAGCCTTATGGCCCGGTTGCCCGGTTATCGGAAACATTGTCAATATTCTCGACAGGTGGAGTACATAACACTTTTCGGTCCTTGACCGAAGAGGGAGAAGCCGATGGTCAGTTAAGACGCGTTTAAAGTTCGGCTGAACAAAGATATGATATTAGTACTTCGGTACATACAATCATTATACATAAAATTCTTTTACCGAAGTCACTTGGGGGCTCTTAAATTTATATGAGCCATTTTATAATAAGTGTCCTTCTTCTTAGTCGTTGCAAAGTTTTTATTACTATTATTATTTATCACTCCTTTTTTCGACACAAGCGTGTGGTCACTAGCCGGGGAGCCTAATTTCTCTCTCAAAGCCGCTAGAGTTTAGTTTGCTAAACTGGCCTAATGAGAAGTACTCCGCCCTCGGGATAGGAGGTTGAAGCCGTAGGCTGACCCACTTGAAGTCTTGAGATAGGATGTGTCATGTTAAAGCACGACAGAAGCACTTTTTTTCTAAGGCCAATTTTTGGATTGGCACCGAACACTTGATCTTGTTCGGACGTCAAGTTTTTACTGACGTTTTTTGGTTTTCCAAGCTTATGGCACTTTTAAACTATTTGTGTGTTTTCAGAACAAGTCTCGCAGTGCAACGCCGGACACAAGATTCGGCAAAAACATTCTCGGATATTGTTATATATGCATCTGTTTCGAATTGTGTCTTCGGTCAATAGTTGGGTTGCCCGGCTCCTGTGCTTGCTTCCTACGTTCCGCTTTGTTCGGCTAGGTGTGCAAAGGGAGAACCACTGCGATTGTGCTTCTAGCTCACATGGTTAAGCACCTCAGTGTAGAAAGCCAAAAACTAACTGTCACAATAAGCGTAAACTGGTCAGCGATCCGATGACTGTGTTAAATGATGGGCCATTCATAACAATGGCCAAAGTGTTTACGACTTGACCTCGACTGTCGCCGAACACTACCGGGGGCTATTAACTGGCCTCCCAAACCAAATCCTCGATATTTTGCTCTTACATTAGAGTTGAGGTTTCGTGATCATGCTTAGCATGACAACCCAATGAAAGGAACCGATAGCGGGACTATTTTCTTTGGAAGACATTTCTTATGTTAAACAGTAATATAACACATCTCTCTGCGTATCTTTGTTTATAAAACTATATGGCCAGATTGCCTTGTTTGTCATAAATCTTTGCCCTCATAAAGGCTTTATAAAGTAGGACAAACACTCCTCGGCTACTGGCTGAGGAGGTGGAAGCCGATGGTCGGTCAACAAAGTTTTGTACAATGCGGATCCGAGCATTAATGACGTAATGTACTTGGATACATAGAGTCATTACACATAATTTGTGATTTTACTATGGATATCGATCCTTAACTCGGCCACCCGTGCCCACAATAAGGCTCGGGGGCTACTGGGCTTCGGGCATTTTATTTACAAATATTAAAGGGACACATTGATTCCTTGATCTGGTGTTGCCACCCGACCAGTGTCTTAGGGGCTACTGCATTGCCTGTTCAATGCAGAAAGTTTTAAGTGCAATACGGCTTCCAAGGAGATTTTGATCCTTAGGTTGGTCGGCCGCACCCAACCTGAGTCCCGAGGACTAAGCACGCCGCTTTTTGTGTCGCGACGTATTCTGCCGATCTAGGACTTGATTCTCAGGCCGATTTTGCAAATCAACCTGAGTCTCAGCGGCTACTGGGATCAGCGGTCTTACGTCATCCTTCAGGTGCATCTCGGGTTTTAGACCGATACACACCTTGAGGGCTACTGGCTATATATATCGGCAGAGAATAAATTGCACCAATAAAAATATTGATAAAAAATCGGCCCACAATCGGGGTGGTGCACCACCTCGGAAGCAGTCCCGCATAAAGCTCGGGCGCTAGCGGCTGGCTCCATAGAGGGCATTTCCGGCACTAAGCTCGGCTAAACTCCTTCAACTTTTTTGGACCAAGATGATCTATGACATCTTGGATATAGTCCGACGTTGGAGCTTGGACACAGTCCGACGTTGGAGCTTGGACACACTCCGACGTTGGAGCTCGGATACATTTCGGCATTGGAGCTCGGAAGCAGTCCGGCGTTGGTGCTCGGCTGCAAAAGATACCTCGAATGCTGTCTGCCGTTAGAGCTCAGACGCAAGAGGACACTGCCTCCCGGGAACAACTTCAAACCCGAGGTGTGGCATAAAAATAACAAGGCATTAATAAGGGCCGGAAACTTAAAGGGGCTCCTCGGATACCCGACGTGTAAACTCGTCGAATGCATTTCGGCGATCCTAAAGATCGAAGATGAGAAGATTTGTTGAACCAGTTTTCAAGACCGACGACCGAAGATGAAGAACATTTCAGAAGAATCGAGGAGCATCACTAACTTGAAGATCGGTTCACGGGGCTACTGACGGTGTCCTGGACTAGGGCGTACTCACCACGTCATCTCCCGATCTGTTAGATTGGGCCGAGGACCCCCATGGCCGTATACTGATGGGCCCTCCTACCCGAGATCCGCCGGTTTTGACACCGACACCGGCCTTGTCCATGGCGCCAGATCTGCTTCACCGTTACTCTCGTCAACCACAGTGCATCTCCAGTGGCTCCTTCGTACTCCCCATCGAAGATGCTTCGTCCATACCCACGGAGCCGCCCAACCGACGCCCCCGTCGACGGCCTCTGATCCTCTTCGGCGACACCTTCCTCAACCCTACCGGAGCCGCTTAGCGGACACCATCCTCAACCATACTGGAGTAGCTTCGCCAATACCATTCTCAACCCTACCAAGGCCACTTTTCCAACGCCCAAGTCCACGGCCTCAGATCCGATTCGTCGCACCCTCATCCAACCTACCAGAGCAGCTTCGGACGCCTCGTCCATGACCGCAGATCCACATCATCAACATCATCCTAAACCCAACCACCACAGCAGCTCCACCGACGCCCTAATCCACGGTCTCATATCTACTTCGCCCACACCATAGTCCACCCTACCGGGGCTGCTGCACAAACACCCTGCTCCATGGTTCTAGATCTCCTTACCTTTCCCCGCAGCCAGTGCATCGTCATCAGCTTTGTCGTTTCTAACTTGATTCCCACTGTCTGGCTAGATGCCAAGCACCCATCGTGGCCTGGGTAGTTCTCACCTTTAAACTCGTACAGCATCACCTGCCCGATGTACTTCAAGTATACTAACAGGTCGCTGTTACATGTTATGCGGCTAGCAAAAACTACAAGGACGATGTTTCTTTTGGATCTAAGAGCTTGGCCAAACAAGATCCTGGACTGAGGTATTGCTATGATCTTCTAAGTGCGTCTCTCCCTTGTATTGTTGTGTGCCTGCCAGCATGCTATTCTAGGATTTTCGACCAATAATCCCTTTATGCAGACAATGATTTCCACTACAGGCTTCTAAATTAGATATGTAGATGTCATACATGATACTCCCTCCGTTCCTAAATATAAGTCTTTCTAGAGATTCCACAATAGACTACATACAGAGAAAAATGAGTGAATCTACACTCAAAAATGCATCTATATACATTTGTATGTGGTCCATACTGGAATCCCTACAAAGACATATATTTAGGAATAGAGGTAGTACAATACACAAAATTGTAGGTGGCATGTAGGAATTCCAGTGCACTACATTAGGCTCCCCTAGAGTGCCTGCTAGTCCAGTACATTGTGTCATGGCTAGTTTATGCTACGCACACAATCATCAGTTGGTGGTTTAAATATGCATGAGGGATATTCAATGTATTATCATGTAGAGATATCTCAAATTAGCCATGTCAACTTGCAGATGGGGTGACACAATGAAAAAGTACAAGATTTCTTAATACAAGATGTATGTGGCAATTTCATGGAACATCGTAAAAAAGGAGAGGTCGCGGTGAACCTATACAGTGTGCTATGTTAGGTCACTCTGGCCTAGTTCTTTTGTAGGATTCTCCCAGAATCTGCCCCTCCATAGCTTGTCCTAGAATCTTTGACCCACATTTGTTTTACAATCCTAACTAATTAGACCCTAACTAGATAGGATTGTAAAACAAATGGGGCTCAAAGATTCTGGGAGAATATGGTTAGGGATCAGATTCTGGGAGAATCTAGCAAAATAACTGGGCCTCCATTTCAATCATCATGACATGTTATTTGTATGTTAGTGTTGTTGGCCAAGGTTCTTAGGAACAGTTATTTCAAGTTAACCTAAGAAATAAGCACCTCTGAATATAAGATTGAGGTAATAAGCCAACTAGTTCTTTATTGCCTGCCTTTTCAGCTTATCTGTGGTACGATTAGTGAAAAGTCTAGATTACATTATATTTTGTTATTTTGCTGCCCATATGAAAATTAATTTGACTTGCAAACATCACAAATTGAACCCACTGCTGTAATTAATATAATAGCAAAACAGACCATCAATATTTGTTCAAAATGCAAATATAAAGATACCATCTACTTGGCATAATCTACTTTGTTCAATGTCTTCCATAGGGAGCCCATTGCCTAATTTAAATGAAGAACACATTGCCTAAATTTAAATGAAGAACCATTATTTATCAAAAATTCGTTGGTCCAAGTGGTTAGTTATTATCACATAGCAGCACCACCTGAAAGCATCATATAGCAGCAGCAGCTCATAGCAACTCATCATACAGTAGCAACATCAGCTAGCAATTCATCATATACCAGCAGTAGCTCATAGCAATTCATCGTATAGCAACAGTAAGAGAAGCTCATAGCAATTCATCATATAGCAGTAGCAGGAGCAGCTTATAACAACTCATCATATAGCAGTTGCAGCTCATATCAATTCATCATATAGCAGCAGCTCATAGCAACTCATCATATAGCAGCAGCAAGAGCAGCTCATAGTAATGCATCAAATAGAAGTAGCTATTACTCATAGAAACTCATCGTATAGCGGATCAGAATGAAAATTTGGCAAAAAATCAGAGAAGATCCTCACCTTGTTGGATGAGCTCATCCTTCAACATCACCTCAAGGCCAGACCTGGGAGGAGGGGAGGGGGAATGAGGTGCCTTCTATAGGGGTGGGGCATCGGCCGTAGTTGTGCTGCGACCGCCGGTGTAGTGCGCTGGACGGACCATAGCAGAGCAGTTGCTGCAGACCATGAGAATGAGGGGCAGCGCCAGAGGGAGGAGCAGCCAAGGAGATTTGGCCCTACCCACCGGCCATGTAGCGTAGCTGGACAGAGCATCGTCGAGTTGTAGGCCAGATGGGACCAACAGCGACGGCTCGCTGGAGAAACCATAGCGCTACAGGCAGGGGATAGAGGTAGAAGGAAAGGTGAGAGAAGATGCAAGCGGGCAGGGCAATGAACGCTTGCGTGTTTGTTTTTACTTGAGGGTCAGGTGTGACGTGGGCGTGAGCAGTGTCATTTTGGCTGTAATATAGGCAGACAACAGAGTCATTTTGCTATTCCCCTTCCCTTCAATTTTTAGTGAGCTTCTACCCGAAGCACCCTCCCCCCAAAGCGAAATAAGTTAAGCGCAAACCCATAACTAAAAAACGACTTCTTTGCATCTTTTATGGCTCATTTTGACAATAAGCTCTGGAAAGTCGGAATAGAACTAGCCCTTAACCTCCAATTCAATTGTGCGTGCAATGATGAATCACTCCTGCCTGCTATAGTATACATTTAGGCATTATACATGGCGTAACCTAATACATGTGCAATTCATTATAGAATCTGAAATATGCAATGTTTATGTTAGTTCATACATTGCACATGATGTTTAAATGCCCCTTAAATATGGTCAATCAAGTGATGGTCTTTAAGCCTCCTTCTATGCTTGTTTTCTATGTAATTTAGTGTTGTGCAAGATTTGCTCACACATCTGTTCGATTGCTTGTTTGTATCAGCCAGTCATACTAGGACTATTTGCTTTGATTACATGTTGATCTTGACCTCACAGAGCTTGTCAATGATTTGAACACTAAGGTCTATTGTATTGGGTGTCGTGGTTCTAAGTCTGACATTAGAATAGGGGGTACGTAGGAGGAGGCAAGATCCTAGCTACAATGAGGTTGTGCACGCAATATTTACGAGTTCAGGCCCTTCTCGGAGGAAGTAAAATCCCTACGTCTCGGTGCCCGGAGGCGGTTGAATAGCTTATGCGTGAAGTTACAGGGGGTGCGAACCCTTGTCTAAGTGGAGGGGGGTGGCTTATATAGAGTGCACCAGGGCCCCAGGCAGCCTACGTTACAAGGAGTTCAATGTACATTAAGGTGAGACATTACTGGTAACGCCAATAATAAAGACATATAAATGATCATTAAGACGACGGAGTGAATGCCTGACCATTGCCATCCTGAGTGACTTTAGACCTTCTATACTCCGAGTTGTTTCTGGTATGGTCGAATGATGATATCCTGGTCGAATGGAATTGGGTTATCCGACTGGAATTGTTAGTCGAGTGGGTCGCACTCTGAGGTGATTCCAGTCGGTGGATGCTATTATACTTTGAATGCCAGTGACCTTAGGGCAGTGTCCTCGGGAAGGGACTCTAGGTCTGGCCTATTAACCTACCCTAGGTACATGTCATCGTCATTATCCCCCGAATGGATCGAGGCCCGGGTGGAGAAGTGGTTGAAGATGGTTCCGATCCGATTTTTATGCTTCGGAGGCATTTTACCGGGGTCGGCGTACCATGTTGAAACTTCTACTTTATTTTCAGTCGCCTTGATCCATTCAAAGTTTGTCGAGTGAACTTATACTGCGCGTGACAAAGAGCACCGCAGTAAACGGAACAGATTAGGCAGGGGCACCTCGATTCTTGTGCCTCCTTTTTTGCCACATTCCAAGCTCGCGACTGTTGTCGGATTTGATAGGATCGCTCGGGCCCACAAGTCAGCCACTAGGAAGCGGGCCTATATAAGGCGTCGGGGCTGATATATTTTGCACAGTGCGCCTCATTCCCCTTCTTCCTCCTCTGCTTCTCCACCACATTCGCCTCCACTTCTGACGCTGCAGCCCCATCGGTGCGCAATCTGCCGCGATGGGAAAGGACAACACGGCGGCCTGGGGCATACGAAGAAGGCGACGGTGATGGTGAAGGGCAAGAAGATGAGTCGGGGGGTCGGTGTCAAGGTCTGGCCTACCGCCCGGCTAGATCCAGGGCGACTAGATTCGTTCCACGATTCATAAGGAGAATATGGAGGGTCTGGTTGAATGGGGCTTGATTGCCCACGGATCTTGGAGTTTGCCGGGAAGCGAGACCTAGTCGTGGGTGTAGGAGGGTGAGTGCGTCCTCCTCGTGACTCATGTTGACTGTGGTTTCTCTTTGCCTCCTCATCCTTTTTACCGGGGTTTCCTGAACTTCTTTGGAGCCCAACTTCATCACCTTTTCCCCCAACACTATCACATATCTCACTGCATTTGTTTCCATGTGTGAGAATTTTCTGCGTTGTCGCCCGCATTGGGGTCTCTTCAAACACATCTTTACCTGCCGCTCCCAGTCTGTGAAAAAGGCTAATCCGAGTGATGAGAGAACACATGTGATCTAGATGTGCGGATGTCTAGGGATCCAAACGACGGGTAGGAGTACTTTTGCAGCTATGACTCTTCCCGATTCAGTTAGGGGGTGGCAGTCGACCTGGTTTTATTGTAAGGATCAACCAACCCCTGGTCAGTCGACTGGCCTTCCTCCCTTGTCCATGGAGCGTGTCCAGCAGCCCTCTTCCTTGAAAGTGACTCCAGCAGCCCTCTTCATTCTGAATGACTCTCCAAGCAGACAAATGACTCAATAGGTGGGTGCGGCAAAGCGGTTGCGTCGAGTGCGCAGGTGTTGAAGCGCACTCGGACATCTACTCCCGAGCCGATGGAGAAGGCCCCAAAGCAGCCCAAGGTGGCACCCACAAAGACTCAGAAGTCCTTGACAAAGATCAAAGTTGACGTCCATGTTGCCTCTGCGTAAGAATCTTGCTTTATCTCTTTGCTCTTGCGTTGTTCGGAAACTTCTGTATTCTAGTCGACTCATTCTCCAACTTGACCGAGTGAGTCTTGAAAATTTGCAGTGCTGCTACTTCTGGGACTTTGATTTACAAGGACGAAGATGATGAGGAGATGGAAAATGCGGTCACTTCCAAAGCAGGTATGATTCCTGCCATCTTGCCTTCATTCTGTCAATTGAAATACCGGTCGACTGAACTCTTGTGGTCGAGTCTTTTGCAGCACCGCAGAATGTTATTGAACTTCCAGACGACGATGAAGATATGCCCCAGAAGCTTACGGGAAGGAGGGGCAGGACCTCAAGCAGGAGGGTGCCAGCCAGCCAGGCGCCCTCGTCGACACCAGCGCCGGAACCGGTGACCCAGTAGTCCGGAGACCTTAACCGGGCCTCTATTACTTTTGCTGATCCTGTGTCTACTGCACATCCTTCGACGTCGACTGCTCAAGACCCTGCTTCGTCCGTGCAACTCCATGCCTCGGATCCTCAGGCTGCTGCGACTGCCCCATCAAGTCCGCTTTTCGTTATCCATCATGTCCCGAAGGATCCAGTGAGCACCGCCATGGAAGCTATACGCCAAGCAGGCCTCATGATGGAACGGATGAAGACGGTGCACAAGGCCAGTCAAGCTGCTTATGATGTCAGCTCAGCTCTCGAGACCAACATCCAGGTTAGTTGATTTCTGACTGATCTTTAGCTTGCCACTTGTTCTATTAGGATATGCTACCCGAAAACCTTTAATGTGTATGTAGTGTCGATATGCATCTTGCATCTGTACACCCACTGGTGTTTCAATTTTTACTGAGTAGCCTTTCCACTTGAGTCGACTTGGTCGCGTCGAGTGTATCTTTCAACTAGTTGGAGCATGCAGAGTGCACCCACTGGGTGTAGTCTTCGAGACAACCGTCAAATGTTAGATTCAGTGGGGGGTCTTAGAACTTGTTTGTCTACAATATATCCACTCGGTCTTGGACGGATCGCGTTGAGTGAACTCTTGAATCAGTGGGGGCACGCCAAGTGCACCCAATGGGTGTAGTCCCTGAGACCTCTGGCAGTCGACAGTGGTCTGAGAATCAATGTTGCAGTTGCTGTCTTTTTTGACTCCGACTGGACAGACCAAGTCGAGTACTAAACCGAACCAGTGGGGGCACGCCAAGTGCACCCACTGGGTATAGTCCCCGAGACTACTGGTGAATGTTTGATTCGGTAGTAGTCTTACAACTCTTTTTGCCGTAATGATCTGAATTTGCATTTATCGCTCGGAAGCGAAAATATCTATTCCTGTCGACTGACTGTTAGCTGACTGCAGAAATCCTACGAGCTCGGGGCCCGGTTTGCTGACTTGGAGCAGAAACAAATCCAACTCAATCTTGACATGGAGTTGGCCAAGGCGAACTTGAAGAAGGCTCAGGATGAAACTGCGGGTATGGGAGGTAAAAAACTTGACGACTAACTCCTTTGCCATCTTTCCATTCCTCCTTCTGATCCAAGTGTTATTTCTTTTTTAGAGAAAATGAGGCAGGCTCTGGAACAGAAGGACGTTGACCTTGTGGAACCACAAAAAACGATGCAGGAGAAATCAACACTTGCCAACAAGAAGCTGGCTTCAGTCGGTAAGCTAGAATAAGATAACGCCAAGCTGAAGGCTGCTCTTGATGAAGCCAACAAGGAAGTGACGCGACTGAAGAAGGACAAGGTGGCTCCGACCGACAAAGTTGGTGATCTCGCTCGAAAGAGAGACGAGTTGGAGGTTTATCTAGGAGGAATCGCCAAGAAGTTGTTCCTTATGCTTGAAGGTATTCTCCCTGTCCGACTGACATGTTGCTGTCGACTCTTCATATGGATGTCGACTCATCAACTCTCTGTGTGTGTAGAATTCTGCAAAACTTCGAGGAAGAAACCAAGCACATTGAGACTGAGTTGGACCCTGTTAATTCCCCCATCAAGGATGAAACTGCAATGAACATGTTGCGCCTGGAATCTTGCCTCGCTAGTGTCACCAACTATCTGGCTTGGCTGAAAGGTGGCGGTATCACGGGTCGACATGGAGCTCTGGCCGAGGGAAACATTCTAGAATGACCTCGAGTCTCTGATGACTCGACTCAACAAGATCCCATATCGAGTGCAGGCATGGAAGAAGTCATCTACCGGTGCGGTGCTGACGTAGCTTTGTCTCTGGTCCGCGTCCATTGCAAGGAGGTCAAAGAAGAAAAGCTTGTGTCTCTCAAGGTTGCCAATACCAAGAGACATAACTTCTAGTCCTTCATGGAAACCGTCCTCGATGCTGTGACCCGTATTGCTGATGGAATCGACCTGGATGAGTTTGTTGAGCCAGCTAGCCTTCCTCCTGTCGAGTGAACAAACTTTAAGCCTCACTTGTATTTGCCTCGGGATGCCGAGTGATTTTATAGCTGTTAAACTCCTTCGAGCCTGACGCTCGAGCACTTTTATCTGCGGTTCTGAACCTTGCAAGATTTTTCTGATGTTGGCTCTTTCTTTGAATATGCATGCCTTTTTACTTGTTGTTTTTGATCCCCTTGATTCCGAGTGAAACTTGATTATTCACTCGGAACTGCCATTGGATTTGTGACGTAGATCTGAAGGAAGAGTTGTGGGCATGAGCACTAGGTGCTGCACACGACCTGTACTTCATCGTTGTTGTGTATCAGGATGGAGCGCACATTATACTTGTGACGCAGCTCCGTCAAGTGGGTCAGGGACAAGAGCACCAGGTGCTATGCACGACCTGCACCTCATCGTCCTTGCAGATCAGGATGGAGCGCATGTTGTACTTGTGACGCAGCTCCGTCAAGTGGGTCAGGGACAAGAGCACTAGGTGTTGTGCATGACCTGCACCTTGTCTTTGCGGATCAGGATAGAGCGCATGTTGTACTTGTGACACAGCTACTAGGAATGGTCTTTGTCTTAGGCGAGTACTGGACTGCAGCTATGCCCCTGAGTGAGAGGGTTGCTCTTCACTCGGTAGGTTTTTTTTTAAACTTAGGCGAGTACGGGACTGTGGCTAAGCCCCTGAGTGAGAGGGTTGCTCTTCACTCGGGAGGATTTTTTAAAACTTAGGCGAGTACGGGACTGCAGCTAAGCCCCCGAGCGAGAGGGTTG
>NC_041386.1:365508538-365517682 GCF_002162155.2 Triticum dicoccoides | reverse complement strand
TGAGAGGGTTGCTCTTCACTTGGTAGGATTTTAAAACTTAGGCGAGTACGGAACTGCAGCTAAGCCTCAGAGTGATAGGGTTGCTCTTCACTCGGTAGGATTTTAAAACTTAGCCGAGTACGGAACTATAGCTAAGCCCCCGAGCGAGAGGGTTGCTCTTCGCTCAGTACGATTTTAAAACTTAGCCGAGTGTGGAACTACAGCTAAGCCCCCGAGTGAGAGGGTTGTTCTTCACTCGGTAGGATTTTTTTTAAACTTAGGTGAATCGGGTTCACTGCTAAGCCCCCGAGTGGGAGGATTACTCTCCACTCAAAGTAGTTTTTCAAACTTACATGAATCAGGTTTGCGGCTAAGCCACCGAGTGGGAGGATTTCTATCCACTTGGAGTAGTTTTTGAAACGTAGGCGAATCAGGTTCGCGGCTAAGCCCCCGAGTGGGAGGATTGCTCTTCACTCGGAGTAGTATTTGAAACTTAGGCGAATCAGGTTCGCAGCTAAGTCACCCACTCGGGGTTTTTGAACACATGCGTATGTAACGACGATCATTTGGGAGACGGTAAAACCGTGTCTTTGATAAACAAACTGAAAGGTACTTCTTATTACATTTCATCAGTCTTCTTAAGTATAAAAATGGCGACGCAACTGCGCATTCCAAGCGCGTGGCTCGTCTTTCTTCTGTTCCACATTGTAGAGGTGATACGCTCCGTTGTGGAGCACTTTGGTGATGATGAAGGGACCTTCCCAAGCAGGAGCAAGCTTGTGAGGCCGTTGCTGATCCACTCAGAGCACAAGGTCTCCTTCCTGAAATGCTCGACCACGTACATTTCTGGCATGGAATCGATGGAGGTCTTACTGATAAATGGTTGACCGGATCAAGGCCATCTCTCTTTCTTCTTCCAAAAGGTCAACAGCATCCTATCGAGCCTGTTCGGCTTCATCTTCTGAGAAAAGTTCTACTCAGGGAGTGTTGTGAAGAAAATCACTCGGCAGCACGGCTTCAGCCCCATAGACCATGAAGAAAGGAGTCTGACCAGTCGACCGATTTAGTGTTGTTCTCAATCCCCAAAGGACTGATGGTAACTCTTCTACCCAAGCACCTGCCGCATGCTTGAGGTCATGCATCAACCGGGGTTTCAGCCGTTGGAGGATCAAACCATTTGCTCTTTCGGCTTGTCCATTTAATTGCGGGTGGGCTGTCGGAGTCCTGGGAACGGGGGTCCCCGGACTTGCCTGCATGTGGCCCGTGGCGTGACTCCACCAACGGCCCTGTACGTCCCATCTTCACCAGCAAACACTCGAGACCCTCGCGAGGGGCCAAGCCTCTCAAGGCAGACGACGTAAGACCTCCTCGAGGGCGGCCTCACCAGGATGGCTCGCGAGGGGCGGAGAGATCAAGGCAAGGGGCACCTCACGAGGTTCCTATGACGCATGCCATGACAACCAAGGCCAGGCGGGCATCAGGCGGGCGCCAGCGCGCGTAGTGTCCTCATTTCCTCGTTGGTGCTAAAGAAGCAAGCATAGGCGCGGAGTCCCGAGGCATCATGCAAAGGTTTCCATATCGGTGCAAAGAGACCAAGAATAGCAGGACGAAAGGACGGAGGTCGCCGTGGAGCCCGAGACTGCATCATCACCAGAGCCTTTGGCAAGCGAAGATCATCTTTTGTCAGGAATAGCCGGTACTAGATGTCCCTCTTCAAACTGGCCGTTGTTAGATCCCTTCCCGCCTAATATTGGGGAAGAGGACTCGGGCCTCTATAAATAGGGCTAGCCACCACCTTAGAGAAGGGAGAGGAATCCTAACCCGCATCAAGCTCACCAAGCACAAGAGCACCTCTCCTCAGGAGGCTGTTCTCCCCTTGTAACTGTTCATCCCCAGCCAAGAGGCAATCCACCACATCACACTTGAGTAGGGTATTACACCACATCGGTGGCCCAAACCAGTATAAATCTTGTGTTCCTTTGTTCTGCGAGTTTGACGCGCTAAAGCTTGAGATTGCGGTGAGGGTGAGAACTTGGGGGAGGAGAGATCTTCGTGCGCACCCCAGTGTTCGAACCTCAAGGGTTTTGCCTGAACCGAAAAAATCTGACATTTGGCACGCCAGCTAGGGCTGAGCCGAAGCTCCGCCTCTCCGCTTGCTTCGTCCAGTTTCATGGAGGACACCGCCCGTCCAGCTAGGCCGGTGTGCGCCTACGGATGCACCGCAGGTGTCCGGGCCTTCAGCCACACCTTGTGACACATGCGGTGGCAGCAAAAGTTCAAGCCAGAGATGCCGCCCCGCTACGATGGCGCGGCAGATCCAGTGGCCTTCCTGCAGGCATACGAGAAGGTTGTCCTCGAAGCTGGAGGTGACGACCAGGTCATGGCCAATTGGTCCCCCTGGCCCTGGATGGCGCGCCACGCGCCTGGCTGCTCAGCCTACCAGGATCTTCAGTGACCACGTGGGAGGAGTTGCGTGGTCTCTTCGTCGCGCGCTTCGCGGCACCTGTGCCCCTCCCCGTCGTGGCCCTCCTCGGCGGCTCGCAAGCACCACCCTCGAACCATCACACCAAGTCGTTCTTCAGCGAGATTGGAGCTGCCTCCACGCGGCATGGAGCCTCCGGGTTGGGCGGCACCCAAGCCCGACCTTACCTTCGACACGGGAGATCACCCTGCCTCCACCGTTGGGTCGGGCGTGCTCCCTATGTTGTGCACGCCCACCATCTGCAATTTAACTGTCACCAAGACCCTCATCGACGGTGGTGCGGGTCTAAACATTCTCTCTGTGGAGGCTTTCAGTCTTCTTCATGTACCACTCCAATAGCTCCGACCCAGCAAGCCCTTCTTTAGGGTCTGCGACGGCTCCACCAGCCCCTTGGGGCAGATCCGCCTTCCTGTGACCTTCAGCACCCGCGACAACTACCACACCGAGCTGATCGACTTCGACATCGCCCGCATTGGCCTTCCCTACAACACCATCCTAGGATACCTGGCTCTGGCTCAGTTCATGGCGGCGACCCATCCAGCGTACAACCTCATGAAGATGCCCTGGAGCAAGGACGTCCTCATCATAGTTGGAGATACCAAGGAGGCTCTAGCAACGCTGAAGTGTGCCCTCAAAACCGCCGCGGTGGCACAACCGGCCAACAAGGCCACCCCAGGGGCTAAGGACGCCGCACCAGCAAAGAAGAAGTTGTTGTTCACTCAAGATCGGGCCGAAACCAAGCAGGTGCCAGTCAAGGAAGATGGGTCCTCAGGAGCCACCTTCACCATAGGCGTGAACCTCGACCCAAATTAAGAGGAGGCATTGGTGAGGTTCATGCACGTGAACAAGGACGTATTCTCATGGGAACCCAAGCAGCTAGTGGGGGCCCCAAGAGGGGTGATCGAGCATCACTTGAGGGTGTGCCCCAATGTGCGTCCCGTGAATTAGAAGGCGCGGCGACAGTCCACGGAGAAGCAGTCCTTCATCGTCCAGGAAACCGACAAGCTAGAGGCGGCAGGTGTCATTCGTGAGGTTTGGTACCCCGAGTGGCTGGCGAATCCCGTCATCGTCCCGAAGAAAGGCGGGAAGGAGTGTATGTGTGTTGACTTCACCAACCTTAACAAGGCTTGTCCCAAGACCCGTTCCCGCTCCCGCGCATCGATCAGATTGTCGACTCCACTGCCGAATGCGACCTGCTGTGCTTCCTGGACGCGTTCTCAGGCTATCACCAGATCAAGATGGCAGTAGAAGATGTGGAGAAGAAGGCCTTCCTGACCCCGTGTGGGGTATACTGCTACACTTGCATGCCGTTCGGGCTACGCAACGTAGGCCCGACCTTCCAATGGCTGATGCACATCGCCCTGGGTTAGTAGCTCAGGAGGAACGCTGAAGCCTACGTCGACGACATTGTGGTAAAATCTCGGGAGGCAAGAACTTTGATTCACGACCTGGAGGAGACCTTCGCGAGCGTGCGTCAAGTGGACTTGCGGCTCAACCCAGAGAAGTGCGTGTTTAGTGTCCCTTCTGGCAAGTTGCTAGTATTCCTCGTGTCCCACAGGGGGATCGAAGTCAACCCGGAGAGGGCAGGACGATAGAAGACATGAGCCCACCGCAAACTCTTAAGGAGATGCAGAAGCTTGTAGGCCGCGTGACCTTGCTGGGGCGCTTCATCTCCAAGCTAGGAGAGCGCGCCTTGCCATTCTTCAAGCTAATGAAGAAGAAGGGCCCGTTCGATTGGACCCCAGAAGCCGACCAAGCATTGCATGACCTCAAGATATAACTGACCAGCCCTCCGGCGATGGTGGTGCCTCGCCCTCTCAAGCCACTCGTGCTTTACCTTGCCGCCACTCCCTACTCCGCCAGCGCAGCTCTAGTGGCGGTCCGGGAGGAGCTCCAGGCCAGGAGGCTGTCACTCCACGCTGCGCCACCAGCCGAGGCAATGCAGGACCGGGACGACACCGCAAGGGCTGAAGCAATGTCAACGGGTGACCAGGTCCAGCAAGGCGGCTTCGCGAGCGGGCAGAGGCCCCAACTGGCAAACAAGCCCTGGAGGTCTCGTTATCTCAGGAGACGCCCCAACTACTGGCAGGCACAAACTCCATCGACGTTCTTGCCCTCGTCGAGTACCCGGTGTATTTTGTCAGCACGGTACTACATGACGCAAGGGCATGGTACCCCATGCCTTAGAAGCTCTTGCTTGCGCTTCTGGTGGCCTCACGCAAGCTGCGTCACTACTTCCAAGGTCACCCAATTAAGGTTGTCTTGGTCTACATGCTAAAGTGGGTGCTCAGGAACCCCAACGCTGCTGGAAGAGTCGCCGAATGGAACATCAAACCGCAGGCATTCCAGCTGGAGTTCAGCACAACTAGGGTCATCAAGGGGGCCGTGCTCGCCGACTTCGTGGCAGAATGGACTGACAACCCGGGATTTGAAGGAGGCGAGGACCGGTCCCTCTCACCAGGAAGTGAAGCACCAGATGGCTGGGTCATGTATTTCGATGGCGCGTTCGCATGCCAGGGCGCGGGAGCTAGAGCAGTGCTCGTCTTGCATATTCAGGACAAGCTACTACGTCGTGCAGTTCTGCTTCCAGCAGGGCGAGAAGGTTTCCAACAACATTGTGGAGTACGAAGGCCTCATCGCCGGCCTCAAGGCCGCAGTGGCCCTGGGGGTGAAGCGCCTCACCATCAAGGGCGACTAGCAGCTCCTCGTCAACTTCTCCAACAAGGTATGCGCGCCGAAGGACAAGCACATGGAGGCATAGCTCGCGGAGGTACGCAAAATGGAAAAGCATTTCTTGGGTCTGGAGCTGCAGCACGTGCCCCGTAGCACCAACAAAGTGGTCGATGACATCGCTAGAAGGGTGTCCAAGCGACAACCCCAGGAGCCTGGCGTCTTCGAGGAGCGGCTCTTCAAGCCGTCGGCAGCACCTCGACTTTCGGGGCCAGCACTACCTTGGGAGGAGCTCCCCCAACCACCTGTCTCGGGAGCCCCAGCCTGCGGCCCGACCTCAAGAGCGCGTCTGCTCCTGGTGCTCAAGCCTCAGGAGGGGTGCTGGACCAAGGAGTTCAATGAGTACCTGATGCAAGGGACGCTGCCATAGAAGGAGGAGGACGCAGAGCGCGTGGCCCGACAGGCTACGACATACTGCATCCAGGACGGTGTGTGATATAGGAAGCGGCCAAATGATGTTTCCTTATGATGCATCTCTAGGGAACATGGGAATGAGCTGCTGGCTGACATACACGGCGGAGACTGCACGCACCACTCGTCATCATGAACCCTCGTCGGCAAGGCGTTCCGCAGCTGGTTCTACTGGCCTATGGCGCTCAACAACGCAACCGAACTGGTGAAGTCCTGCGAGGCCTGCCAATTCCATGCCAAGAAGATCCATCAGCCAGCTCAGGTCCTCCAGACCACCCCGCTTTCATGGTCGTTCGCAGTCTAGGGGCTGGATATCTTAGGCCCATTCCCTCGAGCGCCTGGGGGCTACCGCTACTTCTACGTCGCCATCGACAAAATCACCAAATGGGTGGAGGTAGAAGCCGTCCGTACCATCCCGGCCGGATCCGCGGTCAAGTTCATCAAGGGTCTCGTAAGCTGGTTTGGGGTCCCTAATCGCATCATCACCTACAATGGCTCGCAGTTCACTAGCAACCTTTTCAAGGCATACTGTGCTAACCTTGGAACACGGATCTGCTACGCTTCAGTGGCACACCCCAGGAGCAACAGCCAAGCCGAGCGCGCCAACGCAGAGGTCCTCAGAGGACTCAAGACCAGGACCTTCAAGAAGAAGCTCGAGGCCTATGGCAAGGGCTGGCACGATGAGCACTAGTCTGTGTTGTGGTCCATCCGCACCACCGCCACCAAGCCAACAGGCGAAACACCATTCTTCCTCGTCTACGAAGTAGAAGCAGTTCTCCCACACGAGGTCAAGCATCACTCCGCACGGGTCCTGGCATTCGTTGAGATGCAGCAGGACGCCATGCGGGGGATGGACCTTGTGCTGGGGGAGGAACGCCCCCGTGAAGCCTCGCTCCGAGCGGCAAGGTACCAGCAGGCACTGCGACGGTACCACTGTCGCAGCGTCCGCTCCAGGACACTAGATGTGGGCAATCTCGTCCTGAGGCGGGTGCTCTCCAGGGAAGGGATGCACAAGCTCTCGCCCTTGTGGGAGGGCCCATTTAGGATCGCCCGTGTCTCCAGGCCTGGTGCTGCGCGCCTGGAGACACATAACGGGATCCCCATCCAGAACGCCTGGAACATCCAGCACCTCCGGAAGTTCTAGCCATGAAGCAAGGCCCAGTGCCTGTAAAGATCTCTGCTCGTGGCACTCTCACGTAATAATGAGTGGGGATGTACACGCCCCGGAGTCTCAGGAGTTCCGCCCTCGAGCCTCGGGGGCTCCCTCCCAATTCTTAGTGGCAACACCTAGCTCCGTGCTAGTGAGAAGACTAGACTAGGTGCCGAACGCGGCTTTTCATTTGCTTTCCATAGTTGGCTTGCCCCTTTTTCTTAATGGAAGTTAGCATTCTGGTTTTTCTTGTCCTCTTGATTCGATCGCCTTTTCCACTGTTCTTCCTTGGATCTTCGTTTTGGTCCGTGATCTCCCTCGTGTGCCTCTCTAGGGGGCTGGACAGGTGCCCTCGTGAGCGTTTTTTCTGTTCTTCGCGAGAGACCTAGCGCACTGATAATCCCCAAGTGCAGGGAATCATCGTAGCAATTTCCAAAGGTGGAAGTGATAAGTATGGAGTGTCAAACCCACAAGGAGCTAAAGGTAAGATCAATATTCTCTCAAGCCCTATCTGCCACTGATACGACTCTACGTACAACGAACGTTTGCTTGCAACTAGAGATGAGAAATAAAACTACGCTATGGGTATGAAGTGGCTAACTTTGTATGATATCGGAGAGCTAAAATATAAAAGTAGGTGCTGTTATCATAAAGTTAGAATATGCTACTAAATATTATAAATAGAGAGTGTGGAATAATGGTGGATCGGTGTGCGGAATTATCCTAGGCAATTATTAACAAGACTGGTAGTCGTCATTGCAATTTCATATGAGGGAGAGGCATAAGCTAAAATACTTTCTCTACTTGGATCATATGCACTTATGATTGGAACTCTAGCAAGCATCCGCAACTACTAAAGATCATTAAGGTAAAACCCAACCATAGCATTAAAGCATCAAGTCCTCTTTATTCCCATACGCAACAACCCCCTTACTCGGGTTTGTGTTTCAGTCACTCACCAACCGACTATAAGCGAATCGTGAACATATTACAACACCCTACAGCGGAAATCCCTCACGCTTGTGCGATATGGAGGGCACCATAGGACAGCACCAAAATAAAACATACAACTCGGAGCAATCTAGATCATCAATCAACCCAAAGACAAAGGATATCTACTGAAAACATCATTGGATGGCAACACATCATTGGATCATAATACGTAGCATAAAGCACCATGTTCAATAAGGGATTACAGCAGGGTGCGAGAGAGTGGACCGCATAAAAGAGATGAGGATGGTGATGATGATGGTGATGTTGATGAAGACAATCATCGCGGCGATGATTCCCCTCCTGATGGCACTCCGGTACCACAAAGGGAGAGGAGGAGAGGTTCCCCCCTTGTTCTTCCTCCTCCATGGCCTCCCCCCTAGATGGGGAGAAGTTCTCCCTCTGGTCCTTGGCCTTCATGACGATAATGGCCCCTGCAGGATCATCCTCCATGCCCTCCGGTGATGATGGCCCCCTCTGACAGGGTGCCGGAGAGGGCCTAGATTGGTTTTCGGTGGCTACGGAGGCTTCTAGCGGCGGAACTCCCGATCTAGGTTAATTTTCGTAGGTATCTGTATTTATAGGAGAAGTTGGCATTGATTTCATGTCAGGGGGCCCTCGGGGGGTCCATGAGGCAGGGGGCGCGCCGCCACCCTTGTGGGGCCCCCGTGACTCCCCTCCGGTGGATTTTCGTCCCAGTATTTTTCATATTTTCCAGAAAAAACTCCGTTGATTTTCTTCGCATTCCGAGAACTTTTATTTCTGCACAAAAACAACACCATGGTAGTTCTGCCGAAAACAACGTTAGTCCGGGTTAGTTCTAATCAAGTCATACCAAAATCATATTAAAATATTGTAAACATGGCGTGAATACTTCATAAATTATAGATACGTTGGAGACGTATCAGCATCCCCAAGCTTAATTCCAGCTCGTCCTCGAGTAGGTAAATGATAAAAGAAATAATTTATGAAGTGTGAATGCTAGCAAGTGCATAAGTTTGATCAATGATAGTCCCACTCACTTTTTTAGCATCATTATATATCATATCAGTAGCTCATCTTCATAAAACTTTTCATGATCAAGTAACAAGCTATTCACATGTTAAAGTATAGATCATAAACTTTCTTGAAACTAACAAACTATATTCTCAGTCATCAAACAATTCCAATTCATCTTATTTCTAGGAAGGGTCTATGTCAGAGCTTTGGTTTAGCAAACTCCACGTACTCAACTATCATTTAATCATTCACAATTGCTAACACTCACGTGATATTTATGGGTTCAAAGTCTTAATCGGACACAGAGAAAGATAGGGGCTTATAGATTCGCCTCCCAACTTTTACCTCAAGGGTAATGTCAACAATGATCGTTCATGATAACTTACATCCAATTGGACACACA
>NC_041386.1:365476867-365507853 GCF_002162155.2 Triticum dicoccoides | reverse complement strand
ATATATCAGGATCTTTCCAGCACAATGTGCTTGCTAAAGGATAAAATGTAAAAAGGAAAGGTGAAGATTACCATGACTCTTGCATAAGGTAGAAGATAAAAGTAAAAGATAGGCCCTTCGCAGAGGGAAGCAGAGGTTGTGGTGCGCTTTTATGGTTGGATGCACAAAATCTTAATGCAAAAGAACGTCACTTTATATTTCCACTTGTGGTATGGACCTTTATTATGCAGTCCGTCGCTTTTATTTCTTCCACATCACAAGATCGTATAAATCTTATTTTCTCCACATTAATAGATCATACATATTTAGAGGGAAATTTTTATTGGATGCACCGATGACAACTTACATGAAGGATCTTACTCAATCCATCAGTAGGTATGGTGGACTCTCATGGCAAAACTGGTTTAAGGAATGTTTGGAAGCACAAGTAGTATCTCTACTTGGTGCAAAGAATTTGGCTACCATGAGGGGGAAAAGCAAGCTCAACATGTTGGATGATCCAAGACAATACACTTTATTTCTGATATAAGAAAACATAACCCATTACATTGTCTTCCTTGTCCGACATCAACCTTTTAGCATGTCATATTTTAACGAGTGCTCACAATTACAAAAGATGTCCAAGATAGTATATTTATATATGAAATCTCTCTTCCTTAAATATTCTTTCATGAATTGTTCAAGTGACAAATTCTATGTTTGCTAACTTTCAATAAGTTTACTACCTATACATATTCTACGTGAAGTCATTACTCCCCATGGCATAAGCATACGAAACATATATAAATTCAGATTTATGATATTCAATTATTCAACCATTTACTCATAGGACATACGTGAAGCACGTGAGTAAATGACAAACTACTCCAAAAAGATATAAGTGAAGGACACTGAGTGGTCAAATAATTAACTAGCCATGGGAGGATTCCCCCTTTTTTTCATTCATGATTTCAGATACAATGATTCTATTCAAAGAGCAAGTAAAATTGAAAATACGCTCCAAGCAAAACACATATCATGTGATGAATAAAAATATAGCTCCGAGTAAGGTATACCGATAGTTTTTTTGAAGATGAAAGAGGGGATGCCTTCCGGGGCATCCCCAAGCTTAGGCGCTTGAGTCTTCCTTGAATATTATCTTGGGGTGCCTTGGGCATCCCCAAGCTTAGGGTCTTTCCACTCCTTATTCTCCTCATATCGATATCTCACCCAATGCTTGAAAACTTTAATCACACAAAACTTAATGGAACTTCGTGAGATAGGTTAGTATGATAAAGAGTAAACCATTCATTTTGTTACTGTCAAGGACAAGGCTCATAATTTTTCTCACACAATGCCTACTGTACCATATCATTTCTACAATTTATATTGAGAAATATAAGTCATAGAAACTAGAAAACAAGCAAACTATGCAATGAGAACAGAATCTATCAGAAACAGAACAGTTTGTAATGATCTGAACACGAACCATACTTCTGCTACTCAAACAATTATGAAAAAAATTGGTGAAAGTGAGTAATTTGTCTATTAATCTTCTGAAAAAAGAATCAGCACCAAAGCACTCTTCTGTAAAAAATGGAAGCTAATCTCGTGAGCGCAAAGTTTCTGTTTTTTACAGCAAGATCACATTAAGTTTCACCCAAGTCTTCCCAAAGTTCTTACTTGGCACTTTATTGAAACAAAAGCTATAATACATGATTAATACAGTAGCTTAATCATGAGAACACACAAAAACAGTAAGGTTAAATATTGGGTTGTCTCCCAACAAGCGCTTTTCTTTAATGCCTTTTAGCTACGCATGAAGATTTCAATGACGCTCACATAAAAGATAAAAATTGAAACATAAAGAGAGCATCATGAAGAATATTACTAGCATATTTAAATATAACCCACTTCCTATGCCTAGGGATTTTGTGAGCACATAATTTATAGGAACAAGAATCTACTAGCATAGGAAGGCAAAACAAGTATAACTTCAAAACTTTAAGCACATAGAGAGGAAACTTGATATTATTGAAAATCCTACAAGCATATATTCCTCCCTCATAATAATTTTCAGTAGCATCATGAATGAATTCAACAACATAACCATCACATAAAAGCATTCTTTTCATGATCTACAAGCATAGAAATTTTTCTACTCTCCACATAAGCAAAATTCTTCTCATTCGGAATAGCGGGATCACTAATTCCTAAAGTTCACACTCTTCTAAACCCGCTTTAGATGATAGTATTATTCATACTCCAAAGGATATAAGTGAAGTTCATGGAGGATTCTACAATTAATATAGACTAACCAATATCCAAGCTCAAAGTGTATAAGTTAAGCACACGAAGCATTCTATAAAACCATACTCAAAAGATTTAAGTGAAGCTCAAAGAGCAACTCTATAAGATCATAACTAAAAGATATAACTGAAGCACATGAAGTATTCTATAAATTGATGAAGGGGCATTCTCATACTATCATGGTTCTTAAAGAAAAAGAAAAACACAAAGGACACAAATCATGTGAACAAAACAAAAACCGAGGTATACCAATATTTGTTGAAGAAGAAATATGGGATGCCAACCGAGGCATCCCCAAGCTTAGATGCTTGAGTATCCTCTGAAATATTTACTTGGGGTGCCTTGGGCATCCCCAAGCTTGAACTCTTGCCTCTCATATTGATAGCTCCTTGATCTTCGAACACTTCATCCACACAAAAGTTTAACAACAACTTTGTGAGATCCGTTAGTATAATAGCGCAAATCACTACCTTTAGGTACCGTTTCAAACTCATTAAAATTTCATGTTAGAACTATATCTCCTATATTCCAACTTCTCTATGGTTCATACCCTCCGATACTAGCCATAGATGCATCAAAATAAGCAAACAACACACGAAAAACAGAATCTGTCTAAACAGGATAGTCTGAAGTAATCTGGAGGTTTAGTAAACTTCTGTAACTCCAAAAATTATGAAATGAATTTTAGAATTTGAAACATTTGTACATAAGTAATCTGCAAAAAGTTTTATACCCATTTGACGTTCCATAAAAAATGTAAAATCACGCGCTACAGCCAAAGTTTCTGTATTTGTTCTACACATAGTAAACAAGCAATGTAATCATCCTAAAACCAAAGCTTGGCACATTATTTTTATAGTACAATGGATATATATAAGGGGATAATTATTTATGAAGAAACTTCCATGAAAAATTCTACATTGTTTCCGTGAGCATGAACACAAGTGCTCAAGGTCGACCCTCACTTCTTCAATGCATAACTTTCCAATCACTTCTCTTTTTGAAAAACTTTTTAGGCATGAGAGGCAAGTAATTTTTTTTTGGTATTTTAATTCTTTTTAAAAAAATTGTATGTTTCACCCACAACTAAACACAAACAAAAAGTAAAAACAAAATCTACTTAGTGAAGAAAGAAAACAAGCATACATGAGAATATCAACCCCACGTTGTTGCTCCCCGGCAACGGCGCGAGAAAATAGATTGATAATCCCCAAGTGCAGGGAATCATCGTAGCAATTTCCAAAGGTGGCTGTGATAAGTATGGAGTATCGAACCCACAATGAGATAAATTGTATGATATGGGAGAGATAAAATATAAAAGTAGGTGCTGTTATCATAAAGTTAGAATATATTACTAAATATTACAAATAGCGAGTGTGGAATAATGTTGGATCGGTGTGCGGAATTGTCCTAGGCAATTATTAACAAGACCGGTAGTCGTGATTGCAATTTCATATGAGGGAGTGGCATAAGCTAACATAATTTATCTACCTGGATCATATGCACTTATGATTGGAACTCTAGCAAGCATCTGCAACTACTAAAGATCATTAAGGTAAAACCCAACCATAGCATTAAAGAATCAAATCCTCTTTATTCCCATACGCAACAACCCCCTTACTCGGGTTTGTGTTTCAGTCACTCACCAACCCACTATAAGCGAATCATGAACGTATTGCAACACCCTACAGCGGGAATCCCTCACGCTTGCGTGACACGGAGGGCACCATAGGATAGCACCAAAATAAAACATACAACTTGTACCAATCTAGATCATCAATCAACCCAAAGACAAATGATATCTACTCAAAACATCATAGGATGGCAACACATCATTGGATCATAATATGTGGAATAAAGCACCATGTTCAAGTAGAGATTACAGTGGGGCGAGGGAGAGTGGACCGCGTAAAAGAGATGAGGATGGTGATGTGGATGAAGACGAACACCGTGTCGATGATTCCCGTCCCGATGGCACTCCGGTACCACTGAGAGGGAGGAGGAGAGGTTCTCCCCCTTGTGCTTCCTCCTCCATGGCCTCCCCCTGGATGGGGACAGGTTCTCCCTCTGGTCCTTGGCCTTCATGACGATAATGGCCCCTCCGGGATCCTCCTCCATCCCCTCCGTTGATGTTGGCCCCCTCCGGCAGGGTGCCGGAGAGGGCCTAGATTGGTTTTCGGTGGCTACGGAGGATTTTGGCGGTGGAACTCCCAATCTAGGTTAATTTTCAGAGGTTTCTGTATTTATAGGAGAAGTTGGCATTGATTTCATGTCAGGGGGCCCCTCGGGGAGTCCACGAGGAAGGGGGGAGTTCCCCAGGGGGTGGGTGCGCCCCCACCCTCGTGGAGCCCCCATGAGTCCCCTCCGGTGGATTTCCGTTCCAGTATTTTTCATATTTTCTAGAAAAAATCTTCATTGATTTTTATCGCATTCGAGAACTTTTATTTTTGCACAAAAAAAGCACCACGGTAGGTCTGCTAAAAAGGCGCCAGTCCGGGTTAGTTCTAATCAAATCATACCAGAATCATATAAAAATATTGTAAACATGGCATGAATACTTCATAAATTATAGATACGTTGGAGACGTATCACTCACCTCTCTCAATCCATGCACCTCGGGTACCACAATACGAAGCGCTAGGTCATGGCTGGTGGCGCCTGTGATCCGGATTCAGAAGAATAAGAGTTTCCTAATGAAATTTTTGCAGTTCCTAGACGCCTCCCGAGCAAAGGAGGCCTCGCCAGGCGCTGGGAGATGCGCGCCTCACGAGGTAGAAACTACTTCAGACACATCAAGCTAAGTTATCTCTACACGCCAACATACAACACTAGTACCACAACATGATGCAGGGATGATAAACATAACATAGCAACTTGGAAATCATGGTTCATTACACGCCCCTGTAGGGCTCATACTTGTTTCTTCTTAAATGCAGGATGGAAAGAACAAAGCAAAAGTGGCGCATGCCCCCGTAGCAGCTCGCGAGGATGGACCCATGGTGCTCCCCTGGTCTTAGCCGGACCCCTCCTCGCACTTCACTGGAGTGTGGCAACGAGACGACCTGCTACCACCCTCGAAATGGGCGCGATGGCGTGGCGGCTGGTCATAGCCGCCGCTGTTGGAGCTGTCGCTGGAGGAGGAGCCGCCGTAGCTAGACGAGTCGCGGCCAGCACCGAGGACGAAGCCACCTTCATCCACATCACGACCATCGCCAAGGCCGAGCACCTCGTCTTCGTCATTGTCCTCGGGGCAGCACCCGACGCGGCGACCATTTTCCTCAAATACCCTCACGTAGAGGGTCGCGTCGCCATCGTACTTGAAGTTGAGGGCACACCGCCTGCCCAGGCCACGTGCGCAGGCAAACATCTACCAGCCGCGGGCCAGGGCTGTGTTTCCTGCGACGGAGACTTCCACCGCGACCCACGAAGCCCTGCTGCAGTAGCCGTCCGCCTGCAGCCAGAGACTGCCTAGACCCGTGGCCGGCAGTTTACCGGAGAAGAAGCGTGGGAGCTGAAGCCAAGTGCCAGCCAGGTTCTCCGACCACACGATGAATTCCGGCATCACCTCCGCTGAATGGAAGCACACCGAGGAGGCCGCGCAACCATGGCACGCCTTGCTTCATCGACGGGATTGCCACGACCTGGGCCACTCCCGCTCCATGGGGAGGCGCCGCCGCTGCCGCGAGGGGCCACAGCGGGGGTCTCGACATGCTTGCACGGGCGACCACACCCACTCTTGGGTGGCGGCGAGATGAGCCCCTCCCGGTGGGCCTTGCCATTCTCTGCGACTAAGTATCTCCTCGCCGGCCCCTCCTGGCGGGCCTTCCCCTTCTCCGCGGCAGAGAACCTCTTCGACGGCGCCATGAGTATCGCTGAAGCAAGGAACAAGAAGGAGCAGAAGGAGTGAAGGAAGAGATGGGTGACGGGAGCTCCGCTCCCCCTTCCCCTTTATTGCCAAGAGGAGGCCAACCACCGGCCTCCATGATCTAAGGTGATAATGACCTTTTTCTGCATGCAGCAGGGACTCGTGAAGTCGGGCAATTGCCGAGGCAGTGTGGGGAAGCGGAGACGCCCACGTCCAATCAACCGCCACACGTCAAAGGAGGCCGCTGGCTGTTGGGGCCCGTGGCACTCTACACTTGCCCCATGGTTTCGCCTAGAAGCCAAGCCAGAGCGCACCTTGGGCCTGGGGGCTACTGTTGGCGTCATGGGAACGGGGGTCCCCAGACTTGCCTGCCTGCGGCCCGCGGCGTGGCTCCAGCAGCGGCCCTGTATGGCCCATCTTCACCTGCAAACACTCGAGACCCTCGCGAGGCGGATGACGCAAGACCTCCTTGGGGCAGCCTCACCAGGCTGGCTCACGAGGGGCGGAGAGATCAGCACAAGGGGCACCTCGCGAGGTTCCTGTGGTGCAAGCCATGACGACCAAGGCTAGGCGGGCATGAGGCGGGCACCAGCGCGTGCAGTGTCCTAGTTTCCTCTTTGGTGCTAAAGAAGCAAGTGCAGGCACGGAGTCCCGAGGCATCAAGCAAAGCTTTCCATATTGGTGCAATGAGGCCAAGACGAGCAGGACGGCAGGACGGAGGTCTCCGTGGAGCCCGAGGCTACGTCATCACCAGAGGCTTTGGCAGGCGAATATCATCTTTTGTTAGGATAGCCTGTACTAGTTGTCCCCCATCAAACTGGCCGTTGTGGGATCCCTTCCCGCCTAATATTGAGGAAGAGGACGCGGGCCTCTATAAATAGGGCTAGCCACACCTTAGAGAAGGGAGAAGAATCCTAAACCGCATCAAGCTCACCAAGCACAAGAGCACCTCTCCTCAGGCGGCTATTCTTCCGTTGTAACTGTTCATCCCTAGCCCAAGAGGCAATCCACCACACCACACTGGAGTAGGGTATTACACCACATTGGTGGCCCGAACCAGTATAAATCTTGTGTTCCTTTGTTCTGCGAGTTCGACGTGCTAAGGCTTGAGATTGAAGTGAGGGTGAGAGCTTGGGGGAGGAGAGATCTTTGTGCGCACCCTAGTGTTCAAACCTCAAGGGTTTTGCCGGAACCAGAAATCCGACATGGGCGACTGAAGCATAGTCGACCCGAGTGCCTTAGGAAGCATAGAAAGCCTCGAACTCATCTGAATCAAAGTTTGAACCATTGTCTGTGATGATCCTGTGCGGAACTCCATATCTGAATGTTAATTCTATTATGATGCTGACGGCGGTACTTGAGTAGACGTTTTTGATGGGTTTGGCTTCAATCCATTTAGTGAACTTGTCGAGTGCTATGAGCAGATGGGTGGAACCACTCCTGCCGGTCCTCAGAGGTCCAACCATATCCAATCCCCAAACAGCAAATGGCCAGATGAGTGGAATGGTCTTCAAGGCTGATGCAGGTTTGTGGGACATGTTGGAGTAGAACTGATAGCCCTCACACTTGTCAACTATGTCTTGTGCCATTTCATTTGCTCGTGACAAGCAAAACATGCTCGGTATGCTTTGGCCACAATGGTCCGAGAGGATGCATCGTGACCACAGGTCCCCGAGTGGATATCATTGAGGATCATTCGACCTTCTTCTATTGTAATACATCGCTGGGTGACTCCAGAAACACTATCTCTATAAAGTTGTCCTCCTATCATGGTAAAGGCTTTGGATCGACAGACAATCTGACGGGCCTCATCTTCATCCTCCGGAAGTTCCTTCCTGAGCAGATATGCAATATATGGCACCGTCCAGTCTGGAGTGATCACTAAGACCTCCATCATCAGGTCAATCACGGCTGGGATTTCGACCTCAGTCGGATCAGTAGAACTTTTCGATTGCGGGGGTTCTTCTGAGAAAGGATCATCTTGAACTAACGAGGTGTGGAGATGCTCCAAAACACATTGCTGGGAATAGGCTCGCGCTTGGAACCTATCTTTGCCAGGTCATCAGCTGCGTGATTCTTGATTCGGGGTATGTGGTGGAGCTCTAACCGTTCAAACTTCTTTTCCAACTTTCTCACTACATTTCATTAGCCAGTCATAGTTGGGCTCCTGATGACCCACTCCTTCATCACTGGATTGACCACTAAATCTGAGTCACCGCAAACCATTAGGCGACAAACACTGAGTGAAATGGCCATACACAACTAGTACAGAAGTGCCTCATATTCAGCTTCATTATTGGAGGAATCAAAGTGAATCTGGAGGACATAAAATAGTTTGTCGCCTCGTGGGGATACCAGGACTACCCCAGCACCAGAACCATTCAGCATCTTGGACCCATCAAAGAACATAGTCCGATGCTCCGAGTGAATCTGAGTCGGTTGATGCTGCTCAATCCACTCGGTGAGGAAATCTGCTATTGCTTGGGACTTGATTGCTTTCTTTGCCTCAAACTCGATATCCGACGGAACGAGTTCAATCGCCCACTTCGCCAATCGACCAGTTGCATCTCTATTGTTCAGAATTTCCGATAATGGAGCGTCGCTGACGACTGAAAAGTTTGATTCCTTATGATTTTTTGAGATATAGAGATGGTGATATGAGAGTCATGCTAGTGAGTAATTGTGAATTTGAGAAGTACTTGTGTTAAGGTTTGTGAGTCCCGTAGCATGCACGTATGGTGAACTAAGCATGAGGTATTTTTTGATTGTCTTCCTTATGACTAATGTTCCATGGATTATACACACTCTCACCCTTCCACAATTGCTAGCCTCTCTAGTGCCGCGCATCTTTCACCGGTACCATACACCCACCATATACGTTCCTCAAAACAGCCACCATACCTACCTATTATGGCCTTTCCATTGCCATTCTGAGATATATTGCCATGCAACTTTCCACCGTTCCATTTTATTATGATACGTTCCATCATTGTCATATTGCTTTGCATGATCATATAGTTGGCATTGTATTTGTGGCAAAGCCACCATTCATAATTCTTTGATACATGTTACTCTTGAGTCATTGCACATCCCGGTACACCGCCGAAGGCATTCATATAGAGTCATATTTTGTTCTATGTATCGAGTTGTAATTCTTGAGTTTTAAGTAAATAAAGGTGTGATGACCTTCATTATTAGAGCATTGTACCATGTGAGGAAAAAAAGGGAGGCCAAAGAAGCCAAACAAAAAAAGGAGAGAAAAAAAGAGAGAAAAAGAGAGAAGGGGCAATGTTACTATCCTTTTCCACACTTGTGCTTCAAAGTAGCACCATGATCTTCATGATAGGGAGTCTCCTATGTTGTCACTTTCATATACTAGTGCGAATTTTTCATTATAGAACTTGGCTTATATATTACAACGATGGGCTTCCTCAAATTTCCCTAGGTCTTCACGAGCAAGCAAGTTGGATGCACACCAACTTATTTTTCTTTTGAGCTTTCACAAATTATAGCTCTAGTGCATCCGTTGCACGGCAATACCTACTCACTCACATAGATATATATTGATGGGCATCTCCATAGCCCGTTGATATGCCCAGTTGATGTGAGAGTATCTCCTTCTTTTTATCTTCTCCACAACCACCATATTCTATTCCACCCATAGTGCTATGTCCATGGCTCATGCTCATGTGTTGCGTGAAAGTTGAAAAAGTTTGAGAACATCAAAAGTATGAAACAATTGCTTGGATTTTCATCGAGTTGTGCTTGATTTGAATATTTTGTGTGATGAAGATGGAGTATAGCCATACTATATGATTTTGCAGTGATAAGCTTTCTTTGGCCATGTTATTTTGAGAAGACATAATATTACACCCACGATGCGGCTATATCTCCCACGTGTCGAGGCACGACTTAGAGGCATAACCGCATTGTGGTTTAGTCGCAAGAGGGGTAATCTTCACACAATCCCATGTACTGAATAATAAAGGGATAAAGAGTTGGCTTACAATCGCCACTTCACACAAATAACAAGTTAAACATACATCATCCAGAGTACAATCAAAGGTCCGACTACGGAACCAAAATAAAGGAAGACAACCCCAAATGCTAGATCCCCGATTGCCCCAACTGGGCTCCACTACTGATCATCAGGAAATGAAACATAGTAACGACCAAGGTCCTCGTCAAACTCCCACTTGAGTTCGGTTGCGTCACCTGCACTGGTATCATTGGCACCTGCAACTATTTGGAAGTGTCCGTGAGTCACGAGGACTCAACAATCTCACACCCGCGAGATCAAGACTATTTAAGCTTATGGGTAGGATATGATAACGAGGTGGAGCTGCATCAAGCACTAAGCAAATATGGTGGCTAACATATGCAAATAAGAGCGAGAAGAGAAGCAACGCAATGGTCATGAAGCTAGAAGTGATTAAGAAGTGATCATGAAACTACTTACACACGCGGTTGATGCATTTTAATTAAGTCAAGTGTCAAGTTCTCTACAATCAGATATTAACAAATTCCCATCTGCCACATAACCATGGGCATGGCTTTCGAAAGTATAAACCCTGCAGGGGTGTCCCAACTTAGCCCATCACAAGCTCTCACGATCAACAAAGGATATTCCTTCTCCCGGGAAGACCCGACCAGTCTCGGAATCCCAGTTACTAGAGATTTCAACAATGGTAAAACAAGACCAGCAAGACCGTGTCGCGACCGGTTTTCCGGGTATTAATTTCCAGAAAATGGCCGTTGTGCTCACCAGCCCCAGGATTACTGTTAGCTGATGAGGCACCAACTTGATACAGAAATTCCAAGCAAAAATACAAAATGTGCAGTACAAGACCATTCGGGTCTGCGAGTACAACAATTGGTTTCTAGAGGTCGATGGTGGAAGCGGTTTGTGGTTCACCATGGTCTATGGGACTCCATTTCCCACAGGAACAACTGACCAGGTTAACTCCTATCTTCGCGAGGCTGCTATCACCGTTGCTTAGGTTCTGAGGCTGTCATCGCAACGCTCCTCTTCAAGCAAGCAATCTGGCTAAGACAATAGCCAGGGACAAGCCAGTGAGTACTTTTGAATGTACTCGCAAACATTATGAACACGGGTATAATATAGCAAACAATATTCATGCTTTGAAAATATTCTATAATCACAACGTCAGTCATGAAAATAAAATCCCAATGCATGCAAGAAGGTTATTTATATGCAACAGGAATAGGTAATGACAGAATAGTATTAAAATGCACCGATCGGATGTCTGAAGCGACGTCTCGAAAGGATAGTAAAACTGAGCATGCCTCAATCGGGCGTCTTAGCGACACCACATAAAGGGCTTATAAGGTAAATAAATAACAAGCATGCCACAGTCGGGCGTCTCAGCGACACCACATAAAGGGCTTATGAAGTAAATAAAATAACAAGCATGCCACAGTCGAGCGTCTGGGGGACACCACATAAAGGGCTTGTAAGTAAATGAAATAATGAACCTGCCACAGTCGGGCGTCTGAGCGACGCCACATAAAGGGCTTATATATAAACATAATCATAGTGAATATCCAGGGGGTGGTACCGTCCCAGGGATATTCATTATTTCAAACAATGCAAACGGTTAGTCCATAATGATAATAATCATAACCATCATATATCACAAGTCATAATCAATATTCGGGTTTAGTAGTTTCTCCTCCGAAGACCGACACTAAGACCGACACTTGACCCATCCCAGACTGTAGTCCTTAACCATGGACACGGCTATTCGAATAGGTTTAATATCTCTGCAGAGGGTGTACTCTTTACCCACGAGTAACGGATTCCTTTAGTCCATCGGACTAATTCCGTCTACGGTCTTTTAATTGAAACACACCTGACTTGCACACACCAGCTTTTACTCGTGTCTGGAATCACCCATGACACCTGTTAAGCAAAACTCTAAGTGGGGAGGCTACAACCTCGCGTAGCATGGGATCAAATTTCTATCGCGTGCTCTAAGGGGTGCCCCCCTCTCGGTCCCAACCGGATACACCCATGCCCCCGGACCAGGTGGCATGCCTACCGGCTACAACCGGTATCTTCCACCATGGCCTCTCTATACGGTGTGTGCCAAGACAAGGGTTAACAACTTACTGAACCATACCCCACCTACGGTAGGGACCAGTGGCAGTACGAAACAAGTATGGGGGTTACCGGAACAACACTCGATCTATGGCCGACTCAGGAGGCTTATGAGTTCCCTGCATGACATGCATATCAAATATATTTCAACCGACGAAATCACCACCCATTATACCTTACTATGCCATACCGGACATAACCGTCCCAACGGGGACCGGCGACAAGCTCACTCCTACCCAAGGCAGAGGCTTTCCCGGATTCCTTTCCGGCATGCATGCAAGGCACATGAGGATGATTACCATCACAAGTATATACATTCGCAACAGCAAGGAAAATCACTAATATGCATTCATGCAAATGATCGTATCACCACATAAAATAACGAGTTCTCCGAAATGAGGTGGTGCTATAATCGTATCAACTAACACACCAGAAATATTATGCCAGGGTTCAAGATGCTTGCCTTCATGGTGTGGAAAGGCAGGGTGCACTCCAAATCTTTTGAAAGCTTTCTTCTCTTCAAAAATCCTATTTTCAAAAATATGCAAATAACAAATATTTCAAAAACAGTACAAAAAAGTTGTTTGGAAAATTTTCAAATGAATCTTAAAATAAACTAGACAGAATTTGAGAGATGTATGAAAAAGAATCAATTCATTTGGAGTTATATTTAAAAAGTTATAGACAGTCAAAGCTCTGGTCAAAATCTGTTTTTAAAAGAAAATCCAGAAAAGAAAACGGTTCGAATGGAATTACGCTTTCGCACAGAGGAGACGTACTTGAGCCTTTACGCCTCCACTTATCCAGTGTGGGCGGCGCGTGAGTCACTGACAGTGGGCCCGGGGGACCCACTGGTCAGGTTTGACTAGTCGACCTCCCTCCTCTTCCTCTGCCCCGAGAGGAGGCGGGACTCCGGTGATGCTCCGGTAGTCGTTATGGTCTCGGGGGTCAGGGGATCGAGACAGTCACTCCGCGGGCTCAGGGGATCGAGACGGTCACTCCGGTAGTCGTTACGGTCTCGAGGGTGGACGGAGCTGCCGGCGGTGAGCTTCGCGGCGGACGGTGGCCGTCGGGCAAAGTGATTTTTCTCCCGCGGTGAGTCCCGATCAAAATCGAGCAGGGGGAACGGTTCACGGGAGGAAGAGGGAGTTCTTGGTGAAGAGAACGGAAAGGGGGAGGCCCTGGTGGTGCCGGAATGAACGAGGCAGTGGCGGCGGCCGTGGTTGCCGGAGATGGGGAAGGAGACCTCCCCGGGTCGATTGGCTGCCAATGGGGGTCCTAGGGAGATGGCTTGGGACTGCCTGCGTGCGGAGACGAGCTCGGGGCTCCTTAAATAGGCGATCAGGGTCGGTTCCGACGGTGGCCGCGGATAAGGTCGCCGGCGACCGCCATTCTGTAGCTAGGGCGTCGTGGCGGCGACGAGCGCTAGTGGACACACTTGTGGATGAGCTCGCGCTGCTCCAGGGGGCAGGTGGCAAGCGGGAGAGGCTCGGGCGGCGCCGACATGAGCAGGGGCTGTCGGGCAGCCGTGGCGTCTAGCTCCTGGCTTGCCGGAGCCGTGGCGAGGGGCTCTTGGCGCGTTGCGGTGAGAAGGGGAGCGCATGGCGCGGCTCTGCAGAGCGGGCCAAACCCAGGGGCGCGACGCGGCGGCTCGAGCGTGGCACGTGCAAAACGCGTGCTCTGCTCGCGCCCAGAGCACGCACGGAACGTGCTCGACAAAATGCCAGGGCATGCTAGAGGTCTCGGGTGAGGTTGGGGTTTAACAGACCTAGGTTAAAGTCATCTAGAGGCTTAGTGGACAGGTTAGTTTGATCAGAGGTGCAAGTTCACAGTGCAATGACAAAATTCATGTCAAAGCTGTTCATGCACTCTAGGTGTTTGACAAAATGCCAGAGGCACCTAGGCATTTCTTGGAGTGGCCAAAACTTCCAGAGTGGGGTCTCTTTAGATGAATAAGAGGGTGGTGAGGTTAGTTTGTGAAAAGCACAAACTTGTTAGTGCAAGTTTTGCAAAACTACAATTCTGGACAGGAGATAAATGGCATTATTTCATGAACCAAAAATATTCAAATGGGTGCATGCTCCTGGACTTAGGGGTTTGGTAGGGTTGTCTACAAGTAGGAGAAGGCACAAGGTTACTGGAGCAAAAATAAATAGGGTTGCAGTAAAAATCACAAGGCTGGACCAGAATGGAAAAGAGGTTGATTCACTCAAAATTTTCAAAGAACAACACTAGGTTTTTGCATAATGTTGAATCATATGCTACTACCAACATCCCATAATTTTGGTGGAGGCCAGAAAGAAATATTTAAATGGGTTGTAGTGCAAAATTGCACTCTGGACCAGAGAAGAAAAATTGATGCAGAGCTCAAAATATTACATGAATAAAAGATATTTTTGCATAAAAGTGATTTAAAAACATCACATGACATCTCCAAATTTTGGTCGGAAATTTTTGTGAATTTATCAAATGGTTGTAGTTCAAATATGGCCATGTAACCTTGAAAACCAATTTTCAAGAAAATAAAGATCAGGCAAATTAATTATGTAATTAGTTCTACTAATAAAAGAAGAGTTTTTCTTGAGAGGTTAAACAAGTCCAATAACATATTTTGCAAAGTTTTCATTTTGAAAAAAAAAAACTCCATAATAACAAGGGAGAAAAAGGTTCAAAAATAAAAAGGGAGCCCAGAAAATAGAAGTTTTAATTTCCTGGAAAATTTTTAATTTATTAAAACAAGGTCAAAATTTTGGGGTGTCACAACACTACCCCCCTTAAGAAAAATCTCGTCCTCGAGATTTGCTAAGGATTGTTTTTGAAAAACAAATACTCCACGGTTACGTGTTTTTGCAAGCAGGGTAGGTGTTCGAGCGGTTGTGAGTCTGCTGCCGTGGTGCTGTGTGAAACTAAATAATCCACGTCGTGAGAAGGTGTACGATGCAGCAAAAAAAAATCTCACTCCAGGATTTTTCGCGAGGGAAATCGGTTAACTTAAAGGAGCATAAACCACAACAAAAACTACACACATTAGTAGAAGCCAAATAATTGACTCGTCGCACAAGCTCAGGGTATCACGCATAAGTTACAACACATAAATAAATGTTGCAATAATGAACACAACAGTGATGTCTAAAATGGAAACGGTAACTGGACGGGGTCCCGAGAAAACGTCTCTGGTACTGGGACACACTCCTCTTCTATCGGGGTGAGCGAATTGATCAACCGATGAACGCGTCTCTCCTGGTCGGGCCTTAGTGATCTGCCGATGGCGATCTGAGGATTTAAATCTGCGAGGCTCTGGAGATAACCCATCACACGTTGGGTTAAACGTTCTTGAGCAATGGCGTACTGGACAAGGTTGGCCAGGACTGGGTCTCTCTCAATTCGTCCACCGGGAAAAGATGTTACTCCTCCGGGTGCTGCACGGTTCGGAAAGTAATAATATCCTCGTTCGCTGGCATAGGGTACCGCGAATCAAAGGCGAGCAAGCGCTTCATATACAGCAGCTTCTATGGCCATATGCGGGGTCGGCATAGATTTCCCTACGAAGGAGACCTCCGTTGGGTCTTGGTTTGAGTTTACGGGAGGGATGTGTACTGCTGCCCAATATCTCAAGGTGGAAGGAGTGATTCTCGATTTGAACATCTCGTATTGGGGTGGCTGGGTAGCGCCCATGGTACTGCAGGTAAAATCCCACAATATTTTGACAAAACTACCCGGGGTTGCATCTGGGGTTCTCAGATAAACACTAGGGCTCGGCATGGCAAGAAATGGTTGTGAGGATGGTGCACAAGATGAGGGGTGCTTGGCAAGGTCACGCGGTGGCCTTTTTATAGCACCTGAGCTGGATCATTTTACTGTGGTGAATGGCAATGAAATTTCCAGCTCTGCTCCACGGGTTGGGGTCAAGCCACAGATACACTAATGTGACGTGTTACTATGGGGGTTGTCGGAGAGGTTTTTGGTAACTGTCTCTTGGATAGAAATTTATACTGCATGCTGTCATATCCATGTAAGGCTACAGAGGCACAACAACAGGCGGCGTTTATTTACAAGGTCACACGATTACAAAGTGAGGATACACTAGGACTCGACACTACTCGAGTGACTTAGTCTACCTCGTTTATATCCAAGCGGGCGTGCCTTGTGGATGTCGAGGCTTCTCCTCTGGTCTCACTATCGGGATTAGCTGGAGTGGGTTGAGGGGCTGCAGGCTCGGGGTAGCGATGATGACCATCTCGGGGATTGTTGGCCACAACCCCGTTGGAGTGTGCTCCCAAGAGGCGACGAAGCACTTCTGGGGTCATCAAAGCACCTTGGCCGACGGCTGGGGCAGATCTCAGGGACTCGATCGGGTGTCCAAACAGCACGACTGGGTTGTCGGCGTTGGGCTCGTTCTCTTCTCTCGCCGGGGCTCGACGAACCAGCTCTCCACGAGCTGCGATTAGGTCAATGGTGATTTGATCGAACAGTTCCTCTAGTGCACCTACATAGCGCACTAGATGCAACAATGCAGGATCTGTCTCGTGATCTCCGTTGGCAACTTGGGGTGGCCTACCATACCCTTCACGTTTTGGGTAGTAGTGGAACGAGCGACAGTTAACTCTGGGCGACAAGTGCCGGAGATGAACTATAGCCTCTCGAGCAGCTAGTTGGATGGCTTGAGGCTCAAAGGAAGTTGTCCTTCCGGTGAACCTGTAGGGGCGCTCGGGCGCTAGACCCCTATCGTAGATGTGTATAGTGGCCCAGAATTGTCGGCTCTCATTGCTCATGGGTTCTTGGTACACAACATATTCTGGGGTCTCTTCTAACGCGTAGGCACGACGGGTGAGGTTTGCGAGTATGGTCACAAAGCCTCCAAGGTTGGTTGCTGTGGTCTCGTTGTGCACGACGGGGCCATGCATTAAGGCTCGGTTTTGGGTAGCGGCTGTGTTGTGCTGAGTTGAGGCTAGCGTGCCCTTTTATAGAAAAGGGGACGGAGTCTTCCTTCGCCCGCTTGCGAAAAAGACTATTCAGGATTCGGTCACTGGCGCATGATTGACAGGTTAGGCTAATAGGTTGGGCACCGACTGCCAAAAGGTGTCGGGTCACTGTATGGCTATCTTGCAAGGGAAGCTTGGCTGGGGTTCGTGTCAGGACCCCGACTCGATGTCACATCGATCTAGCCGATAACACCTCATATCACTTTGCGGCCTCACGCACGGTATCCCCACGGGTGTCGCCTTACCTTTGCCCGGGACCGTTTGCGCCTTTTGGCTCACGTATATGATAGTGGCGCTAGCATCCATATGATAAAGAGCCCGGGCTGACATGACTAGTCGTAAACCCAAAGTGGCACAGACTTACAGGGACAGGCATCCATGACCCAGCTTCGAACGTGTCGGTCATCAGCAAGTGGGTCCGGGCTGTAGCACTGGGCTAGCAGGACTCCGGTAAACCGGGCTATAGCGGGCTAACAGGACTCCGGTACTCAAAGCGTGACATTTCCCAGAAGGGACAGACACAGGAACGAAGAAGGACACATGCCGGCCAGCCTAAGTGTTCCAGAGCAGTAGCAAGCTACCATGGCTCAGCGGTAACACTAGGAGACATTTCCCGGTAAGAGAGGCTACTAAAGATAAACAACTAGATAGTCAGATCCCACACATACCAAGCATTTCAATCATACACACAATATGCTCGATATGTGCAAATACAACGAAGCATCACAACATGACTCTACGACACAAGTACCTTATTTAAGGCTCAGGGAGCCATACATAACATACACAAAGGTACGGGTCTCACGACCCAACATACAAGTCATACAGTCATACAAACCAGCAGCGGAAGTAACTTGTCTGAGTACAGACAACTAGTAAAATAAAAGAGGCTTGGGAAGCCTAGCTATACTACAAGGTCCTTCACAAGCTCAGGGTCACCACCTGGGTCTTTAGCCTACTCGTTGATGTCAACGTCTACATAGAACCCATCAGAAGGGGTTGCAGCGTCTTCTGTAAAAATGTAAATTATAGCAACATGAGTACAAAGGTACTCAGCAAGACTTACATTAGATCCTACATACATGCTTAGTATCAAGAAGGGTTGGTGGGGTTATTGCAGCAAGCCAGCTTTGACTCTTGGCTAGGCTATCCTACGATACTCCAACTTGAAATGGTTTTGCGCACACGAGTCCACTACTCACCACTTCAATACACTACCGAGGATCCACCTCCGTCTTCCTACGGAAGAGCCATCCTCGGCACTCACACTTATCTTGAGGCTTTTAACAGTTTCCATTTACTTGTCTATGAACTGTATAGGCAACCAAGTAGTCCTTTACCGCGGACGCGGCTATTCGAATAGATTATGATAACCCTGCAGGGGTGTACTTCTTCATACATGTTTCCACCACTTAGCGTCTGCACACGACATGTGCTCGGCAGACTTCAAGCGAAAGCCGACGTGGGTGTAGACCACGACCTACCTAAACACTTAAGCCTCTAGTCCAGGTTTATCGCCTATTCAGGTTCCATCCGCAGGGAGTCCGGCCGGGGTTTCCCATACGGCCCCGAACGATGTGAACGGGGTTCCCGAGATACCTAACGGGTATTCGGTACACCCGGCCACGTACCTACCGCATCACAGCCCACCCCTACGGTCAGCGCTGTCCACGGCCTCCAGTAGGCTACAAACACCAGAAACTACTTGCAACTCCTGGACAGAGAGCTAGGGTGAATAAGAAGTCGAGCGGGGTCATATTTCAGGGCCCAATGCATGGTAGTAGCTGTATCTTAAATCACGCATACAGATCTCAGTGCTTATGGTCGGCTTCAATGAAACAACCCACCATGTACTCCTACATGGCCTCTCATCGATACCTTTACCAAATCGTGTTCACCACACCACTCTCATTACTGACATAATCATTTCACTCTAGCCCATCACCCAGATGAACCAGACCTGACACGACTCTAAGCATAGCAGGCATAGCAAGGTAGGAACAACACATACATATGGCTCAATCAACTCCTACACATGCTAGTGGGTTTCATCTAGTTACTGTGGCAATGACAGGTCATGCAGAGGAAATGGGTTCAACTACCGTAGCACACAGCAGTTTGAATCGTGTTGTCTTAATGCAGTAAAAGAGAGCAGGAGCGAGAACATGGGATTGTATCGATATGATCAAATGGTTGGTTGCTTGCCTGATGGTTCGATGCACTGATACGGTTCTTCGTTAGGGTAATCACGGTATTCCTCGGAGACAGAACCTGCCGCGGAGAGCACCGATACACAAACATTACCACACAGTATGCAACAATATGATGCATGCATGAGACATGGCAAAATGAGTGTATTGGGCTAATGCAACTAAAACCAGAAGGGTTTGAACAAATTTGAATCAAGGATTCAAATTTCAAATTCAAATATGGCCTTTTAAAGTGCTTTTCCTTGTTCTGCTTAAAACATCAATTTAACTTGTTTGATCATGCATGAAAATAGTACAGATGGGTAGATTGGATTTTTCTGATCATTTTTCATATATAATTTGTCCAATTTGGAGTTACAGAATAAAAGTTATGAATTTTTGAAGTTTAAATAATATTCTGGAATTTCCTGATTTAAATTAAATCCAGAAATTATAGTTATTGCGCCAGCATGACATCATCATGACGTCAGTGGTCAACTGCGGCTGGCTGAGGTCAAACCTGACGTGTGGGACCCACACGTCAGTGACAGGGGGTTAAACAGGGTTAAATTAATTCTAATTACTAATTAGTGGCGCTGGGGCCCACTGGTTAGTGTCAGGGGTTAACTAACAGTGGTTAGCGCTAATCCTAATTAGCTACAGGGCTGGGCCCACCTGTCAGGGACTTAGGGGGTCCTGCCGTGGTCAAGGTGGGTCAAACCCACCGGCGACGTGACGCCGGCGAGGTCCGAGACGGCGGCGCGTCGCGGGATCGCGCTACAAGGCACGGGCGAGGCCGTGCTTGGGCTCGTTGGAAAGCCCTTGCTCCCGCGCGTCGAACGGTGGCCGTGGCTGGGCCTGGGGTGGCCGGAGTCGACGGCGGCGAGCTCGGCTGCGGCCGCCGGAGTTCGGGTGCGGTCGGGATCGATGTTGCAGGGGGTTTGGGGAGGCGTTAGTGTGTGCTGCGTGATCCTAGTGAGGTGTGGAGCACGATAGTGTGCTCGGTTGGGTGCTACGGTGACCGTGGCCACGACAGCGACATCGCCGGCGGCGTGGAGCTCTCGGCCAAAGTGGGGCTAGGGCCTAGAGGTCGGGAGAGACCAGGGGAGAAGGGGGAAACGATCGGGGCTCACCGCGGAGCTGCAGAGGTGGTTAGCGGGCTCGGGGACGCGCTGGAGACGACGAATTCGACGGCGACGATGATCGGAGCCCGAAGAGGGGAACGGCGACGTGGCGGCGATGCAGGGCTTCCGGAGGCCCGTGGAGCAGTGGGGAGGAAGAGGAGGTTGTGGCGGAGCTCCTGAGCTAGTCGGGGGAGCGAGGGGTGGCCGGAGATGGCTGCTATGGCGAACGGCGGCGACGGTGGTGTTCGGCCGTGTGAGAGAGAGAGCGAGGGAGAGGAGGGGGGAGCCGGGGGAGAGTGAGAGAGAGCAGGGGGGAGAGGCGTGGCGTCGTCCGGGGCATCGAGCGAGGAGGGGAGGGCAGGCAAGCAGGGAGAGAGGTGGCGTGGCGCGGTGGCGCGCGCGCGCGCCGGCCACACTCCCCTCCCTCTGTCGGGACGAAGACGACAGAGGAGGGAGGCGGGCTGGGCCGCCTGCTGGCTGGGCCGGCCAGCTGGCTGGGCTGCACAGGGAGGAGCCCAGGTAAGCTTCTCCCTTTTATTTTTTTTTCTGTTTTCTAATTTCTGACATTTGTTTTGATTTAAATAATATATTAAATCATTTATTTAACTTATGCCAATTTTTGCAGGGGCTAGATATATTATTCCAGAGCTCCTTTATAATTGGCATAATATTTGGACATATATTAATATATATAGAAATATATTTCCAAAGCAAATATTTATACATTAATTCCAAATGCCCAAAATAAATGTCCATGAGCCACTAAAAATATTGGTTTGATTTTTATCTCTGTCCAATATTTTCAGAGAGCAACATGAGCATTTTCTTGGACCCTTTTGGAGAAATTTTTATTTGGATCATTTTCAAAATGATTCTGAGGGTTTCACAGATCCCTATTTCAAGTTTCTGATGAAAGAGTAAACATGATGCAACACTCTAATGCATGACTAGCTAGGGTGTGACAACTCACCCCCACTCAAAAGAATCTCGTCCCGAGATTTGGGTTCCTCCGGAAAGAAGGCGGGGTACTCGAGTCGAAGACGATCCTCCCTTTCCCAAGTTGCTTCATCCTCAGAATGGTGCGACCATTGTACTTTGAGGAACTTGATGTTCTGGCGTCGAGTGGTACGCTCGTCTTGATCGAGGATACGAATGGGGTACTCTCGATATGTAAGATTATCCTGGAGATCAAGCGTTTCGTGGTCCACTTCACGGATAGGATCCGAGAAGCAACGCCTGAGTTGGGAAACGTGGAAGACATCGTGGACTCTGGAGAGATGCGGAGGTAGTTCCAACTGGTAGGCAACTTCTCCTCGTTTGGCGAGAATGCGAAAAGGTCCAATGTAACGAGGAGCCAATTTGCCTTTGATACCGAAACGATGGGTTCCCTTCAGAGGGGTGACCCGAAGATAAGCCTTCTCGTCAACCTCGAAAGTCATAGCCTTATGTTTTCGGTCATATTGACTCTTTTGACGAGATTGGGCTGTTTTCAACTTTTCACGAACAATGCGAACTTGTTCTTCTGCTTCCTGAATCATATCCGGGCCAAAGAATTGTCTTTCCCCGGTCTCTGACCAGTTAAGGGGTGTTCGACACCGTCGTCCATAGAGAACTTCAAAAGGGGCTTTACCCAAGCTAGATTGATAGCTGTTGTTATAAGCGAATTCGGCAAATGGAAGGCACTTCTCCCAATCCATTCCGAATGAGATAACAGAGGCTCGAAGCATGTCTTCTAGAATCTGGTTGACGCGTTCCACTTGACCGCTCGACTGAGGGTGGAAGGCGGTGCTAAAGGAAAGACGGGTTCCCATAGCATTTTGGAAACTTTCCCAAAATCGAGAGGTGAAAAGACTTCCTCGATCCGAGTTAATTTCCAAAGGAACACCATGGAGAGACACTATTCGGGAGATGTATAAGTCTGCCAGCTGACTAGCGGTTATACTCTCACGAACAGGTAAGAAATGGGCTACTTTGGAAAGACAATCGACCACGACGAAGATAGCATTATTCCCTCTCTTAGTCCTGGGAAAACCGGTAATGAAATCCATACCAATTTTATCCCATTTCCATTCAGGAATAGCTAGGGGTTGAAGGGTGCCAGCAGGCCGTTGATGCTCTGCTTTTACACGACGACAGACGTCGCAATTAGCAATATACTGAGCAATTTCTCTCTTCATCCTAGTCCACCAGAACCTCTGGCGTAGGTCCTGATACATCTTAGTACTACCGGGATGAATGGTGAGAGGAGATTCATGAGCCTCCTTAAGGATCAACTGCCGTAGATGCTGGTTCTTGGGAACCACTAGACGGTTCTCAAAGTACACAACACCATGATCATTTGTGGAGAAACAACTAGCACCTCCGCTAGCAATGTTCTCCTTGATCTTAGCTATTCCCTTATCTCGCTTCTGGGCAGCAATGATTTGATCCGTAAGAGTAGGTTTCGCCACCAAGGTGGAAAGAAATCCTTGAGGAACAATGTGAAGGTTAAGCTTCCGAAATTCCTCATGGAGAAGCGGTTGACTTTGTTGTAACATCAGATTGTTACAATAGGATTTACGACTTAGCGCATCAGCCATGACGTTGGCTTTCCCTGGGGTGTAGGTTATTCCTAAGTCAAAATCTGTGATCAACTCGACCCAACGTCTTTGCCTGAGGTTCAGATCCGGTTGGGTGAAGATGTACTTCAAACTCTGGTGATCAGTGAATATTTCGCAACGATTACCGAGGAGGTAATGTCGCCAGGTCTTAAGTGCATAAACTACGGCTGCAAGCTCTAGATCATGGGTAGGATAATTCTCCTCATGTGGGTGCAATTGTCGTGAAGCGTAGGCAATTACGTGTCGATCTTGCATGAGAATGCAACCTAGTCCTTGTCGCGAGGCGTCGCAGTAGATAACAAAGTCCTTGCAGAAGTCTGGCGGTACCAGTACGGGAGCAGAAGTCAGGCGTCTTTTCAGTTCCTGAAAGCTGTGCTCACATTGTGGAGTCCATTCGAACTTCTTATCTTTCTTGAGGAGTTCGGTTAGAGGTTTAGCAACCTTGGAGAAGTTCTCGACAAAGCGACGACAATAGCTCGCTAAGCCCAGAAAGCTCCGAACTTGCTTGACCGATTCAGGTGGAGTCCAATTAAGGACGGCTTGAACTCGCTCAGGGTTAACAGCAATACCTTTACCAGATATTACATGACCCAGATAGGTCACTTCTGGCAACCAGAATTCACATTTAGAAAATTTGGCATAAAGGCGATGCTCTCGAAGTTTCTGCAACACTAGCCTTAGATGTTCGGCATGTTCTTCCTCGTTCTTGGAGTAGATGAGTATATCATCGAGGTAAACCACGACGAATTTATCCAAATACTCCATGAAGATTGAGTTCATTAACCGAGAAAAAGTGGCTGGAGCGTTGGTTAAACCGAAGGACATGACGGTGTACTCGTATTGGCCATAACGAGTAACAAAGGCTGTTTTAGGAATGTCCCCGTTTCTGATTTTGATTTGATGGTAGCCCAACCTCAAATCCATCTTGGAGAAGACTGAGGATCCAGCGAGCTGATCGTACAGGTCGTTGATCCTGGGAAGCGGATATTTGTTCTTGATTGTGACCAAATTGACAGGTCGGTAATCTACAACCATCCGGTCCGTACCATCCTTCTTCTTGACGAATAGGACGGGGCAAGCCCACGGAGAAGAGCTAGGTCGGATGAAACCCTTTTTCAAGGACTCATCGAGTTGTTTCTTAAGCTCGGCTAGTTCTAGGGGTGCCATCTTATAAGGTCTTCTAGCAATCGAAACGGTTCCTGGAATGAGGTCTATTACAAACTCAACATCCCTGTCAGGTGGAACACCTGGCAATTCCTCTGGAAAGACATCCGGGAAGTCACAGACTACCGGAACGTCCTCAAGGTCTGGCAAAGGGCTGGCGTTAAGAGAATATAATTGTCGCTTGGCTATTCGGGTCAAGACATTGACTATCTTTCCCGAAGGATGGGTGAGTTGAACAGTCCTAGAGAAGCAATCGATTTGGGCATGATGAGCCGACATCCAGTCCATACCCAGAATGATATTAATATCTGAAGATTTAAGGGCTATCAAAGACGCGAGGAAAACAAGTCTGTCGACTTGGATTTCATTTCCATAACTTACCCTAGAGGTCTGCCATCTAGAACCAGGGGTAGAAATTTCCATAGTGGATGGCATGTCACAGAATGCAACGTTATGCAAACGAGCATAACTTTCGGATATAAAAGAATGAGAGGCTCCTGTATCGAAAAGAACAGATGCCGGGTGGCAGTTAACAAGAAGCGTACCGAGAACGACGTTGGGATCCTCTTGAGCTTCTTCGGCAGAGATACAGTTGACATGGCCACGTGAAGCGGTGACCGGCTTGGCGTGGAATATTTTTCCTGTCGGCTTGCCACGGCCAACAGCTTTAGCAGACTGGTTGGGGTTGGTCTGGGGGCACTCACGCATATAGTGACCAGATTCCCCACACTTGAAACAAGTCACGGAAATGGTACGTGGAGGAGCATTGTTAGTTGGACCCCCATAGGGCTTGGCTGGAGCAGACTGTTGAACGGGGCGAGGCGCCTGGAAGGATGGCCTCGGTGTAAACCTGGGTGGCAGGGCGGTGTTGGGTACCCACACGCGGCGCTTCTGAGGACCAGCACCGGATGAGGAACCCATGTCACGGCCATGCTTGCGTGTTGCGTCATAGTTAGTCTGACCAGTTTCGGCACTGATGGCTTTGTTGACAAGTTTCTGAAAAGTTGTGCACTCATGCAGACGGAGGTCACGGCGAAGCTCAGGACTAAGGCCCTTACGGAACCTTGCTTGCTTCTTGGCATCGGTAGACACTTCCTTGGTTGCATATCGTGCGAGATTACCAAACTCCCTGCTGTAAGCATCCACAGAAAGTCGGCCTTGGGTGAAACTGCAAAATTCTTCACGTTTACGGTCCATGAGACCCTCCGGAATGTGATGTTCACGGAAAGCCTCGCTGAATTCAGCCCAAGTAGTGACATGGCCCGCTGGGCGCATAGGTCCATAATTCTCCCACCATAGACTGGCGGGGCCTTCAAGATGATATGCAGCAAAGGTGACCTTGTCAGCCTCCGCTACCAGCAAGGAACGCAGTTTATGAGAGATACTGCGAAGCCAGTCATCAGCGTCGAGAGGCTCGACGGAGTGGTGGAACATGGGTGGATGCAATTTGATAAAATCACTGAGTGACACCACGTTAGTCCTCTGATGGTGTGCTGTGTTCTGTTCAATACGCTCCAACAAACGGTTGGTCTCCCGCTTGTTTCTCTCAGCTTCCATCATAACCTCGGCTAGTGAAGGAGGATGAGGCAGATTTGCATCCCTGGCTTCACTGCCTTCGGCCCGCTCTTGAGAAGCAGGGTTAGCGCGCGTGTTGACCATCCTAGGTAAACAAGACAATGATTTAGTCAGGATGATAAAATTCCGACATAGGGTAAAAATGTAAGGAATAACTCGAAATGCAAGATGATCATCCGTATGACATGGTAGATACAGAAACTGCTTCTTTATTCCATCGTCATACACACCATACATGGTTTAGTACAAGACCAAACAAAGTACTATTACGGTGAAAAGAGGATTACATCTCATCGGAGGCATTCCAAGCTCCTATACATTATTTTTCTACACCTCCGGAAGGAGTACAAACTAGGTCATATCCCACGAGTCACGCGGGACAATAGACGACACAGCTAGTGCGAACTAGTGATACTACCACTAACTCAGACCGATCCGTAGTAGTCCTCGTAGAAGTCACCTCCATAGCCTGGAAGCTCAACATGATCATCTGGAAACAGACGGTCTCGCGGAGCTTGTGGACCATAGGGGCTAGGATGAGGCCTTGGACCAACAGACGGTGGCCTGCGGGGACCGCGAGGTGGGGTGATGCCTCCTACATCACGCCAAACCATCACGTCTGGCAGAGCAGATCTCACAGGATAGAGATCGCGCATATCTGAACATCCAGCTTGCACCGCCGGTGCGAACCGAGTCAAAGTGGCCCAGTGGTCAGCACGGGTGTTGAAGAGCTCTAGCCTTAAGGCCCGATTTTCACGGTCCTTATCCTCGAGCATCTCAGCAGTGGTGCGGGTCCGTGAATCCTCCTGAGTGGGGTCAGCATAGATAGCCTGGAGATACCCTTGTGCTCCCGGAAGTGATCCTGGCATATACCGGAAATCAGAGTCCCGAAATAGACCAGATCTGACTCGCATAATGGTCATCATAGAGTAGGCGGCGTCCTGCACAGCCATCTCAATAGTAACCCCGAGTCCATAGGAGAAGTGAAGAGGCTCGGTGGATCCAGGATAAGATGGAAATATCCTGACAGTGCAGAGATACTGGCTTTGATTAAAATCTCGGAATTGCTCTTCGACCGTGTACTCGGGATACCAGCGGTATCCAGCCTCAGTCATTACCCTGACCAACTTGGCAGTATGGCCGGGTACATCTAGGCATCGAGTCAGGCGAACCACTTGATTGAGGTCGCGAGTGGCCATCTGAAAGCACAATCATAATGCAAAGGCATTAGAATTTCTAGCGAAATTTCGGCAGCATAACAGCTGTAAATGCTCAAGAAGGATTTTGAAACATTTGACAAAGGATTACATACACACTCAACATCATCATATCAAAGTTCTGAATCCATTCTAACAACATAATGTGGTAGTAGAACTGAACTAGGCTTGTATCCATCAAACTTATAAGGTACTACTGATTAGTAACACGTGATCCTGATAGAGAGAATAGATCCTAATTCCTTAACCCCCGGTAGAAGGATGGACTGACTCGGATCAGAATGTCATAAGATAAAGGAGTAAAAAGAGCCTTACGTTCCAACCCACAAACAATTCCCCTACATATAACTAAAGAATTTCTAGACTCAACATCGACCAGTTTGGCTTGGAGAACCTACAGGCAGTCCGGCTCTGATGCCAACGCTGTCAGGACCCCGACTCGATGTCACATCGATCTAGCCGATAACACCTCATATCACTTTGCGGCCTCACGCACGGTATCCCCACGGGTGTCGCCTTACCTTTGCCCGGGACCATTTGCGCCTTTTGGCTCACGTATATGATAGTGGCGCTAGCATCCATATGATAAAGAGCCCGGGCTGACATGACTAGTCGTAAACCCAAAGTGGCACAGACTTACAGGGACAGGCATCCATGACCCAGCTTCGAACGTGTCGGTCATCAGCAAGTGGGTCCGGGCTGTAGCACTGGGCTAGCAGGACTCCGGTAAACCGGGCTGTAGCAGGCTAACAGGACTCCGGTACTCAAAGCGTGACATTTCCCAGAAGGGACAGACACAGGAACGAAGAAGGACACATGCCGGCCAGCCTAAGTGTTCCAGAGCAGTAGCAAGCTACCATGGCTCAGCGGTAACACTAGGAGACATTTCCCGGTAAGAGAGGCTACTAAAGATAAACAACTAGATAGTCAGATCCCACACATATCAAGCATTTCAATCATACACACAATATGCTCGATATGTGCAAATACAACGAAGCATCACAACATGACTCTACGACACAAGTACTTTATTTAAGGCTCAGGGAGCCATACATAACATACACAAAGGTACGGGTCTCACGACCCAACATACAAGTCATACAGTCATACAAACCAGCAGCGGAAGTGACTTGTCTGAGTACAGACAACTAGTAAAATAAAAGAGGCTTGGGAAGCCTAGCTATACTACAAGGTCCTTCACAAGCTCAGGGTCACCACCTGGGTCTTTAGCCTACTCGTTGATGTCAACGTCTACATAGAACCCATCAGAAGGGGTTGTAGCGTCTTCTGTAAAAATGTAAATTATAGCAACATGAGTACAGAGGTACTCAGCAAGACTTACATCAGATCCTACATACATGCTTAGTATCAAGAAGGGTTGGTGGGGTTATTGCAGCAAGCCAGCTTTGACTCTTGGCTAGGCTATCCTACGATACTCCAACTTGAAATGGTTTTGCGCACACGAGTCCACTACTCACCACTTCAATACACTACCGAGGATCCACCTCCGTCTTCCTACGGAAGAGCCATCCCTGGCACTCACACTTATCTTGAGGCTTTTAACAGTTTCCATTTACTTGTCTATGAACTGTATAGGCAACCAAGTAGTCCTTTACCGCGGACGCGGCTATTCGAATAGATTATGATAACCCTGCAGGGGTGTACTTCTTCATACATGTTTCCACCACTTAGCGTCTGCACACGACATGTGCTCGGCAGACTTCAAGCGAAAGCCGACGTGGGTGTAGACCACGACCTACCTAAACACTTAAGCCTCTAGTCCAGGTTTATCGCCTATTCAGGTTCCATCCGCAGGGAGTCCGGCCGAGGTTTCCCATACGGCCCCGAACGATGTGAACAGGGTTCCCGAGATACCTAACGGGTATTCGGTACACCCGGCCACGTACCTACCGCATCACAGCCCACCCCTACGGTCAGCGCTGTCCACGGCCTCCAGTAGGCTACAAACACCAGAAACTACTTGCAACTCCTGGACAGAGAGCTAGGGTGAATAAGAAGTCGAGCGGGGTCATATTTCAGGGCCCAATGCATGGTAGTAGCTGTATCTTAAATCACGCATACAGATCTCAGTGCTTAAGGTCGGCTTCAATGAAACAACCCACAATGTACTCCTACATGGCCTCTCATCGATACCTTTACCAAATCGTGTTCACCACACCACTCTCATTACCGACATAATCATTTCACTCTAGCCCATCACCCAGATGAACCAGACCTGACACGACTCTAAGCATAGCAGGCATAGCAAGGTAGGAACAACACATACATATGGCTCAATCAACTCCTACACATGCTAGTGGGTTTCATCTAGTTACTGTGGCAATGACAGGTCATGCAGAGGAAATGGGTTCAACTACCGTAGCACACAGCAGTTTGAATCGTGTTGTCTTAATGCAGTAAAAGAGAGCAGGAGCGAGAACATGGGATTGTATCGATATGATCAAATGGTTGGTTGCTTGCCTGATGGTTCGATGCACTGATACGGTTCTTCGTTAGGGTAATCACGGTATTCCTCGGAGACAGAACCTGCCGCGGAGAGCACCGATACACAAACATTACCACACAGTATGCAACAATATGATGCATGCATGAGACATGGCAAAATGAGTGTATTGGGCTAATGCAACTAAAACCAGAAGGGTTTGAACAAATTTGAATCAAGGATTCAAATTTCAAATTCAAATATGGCCTTTTAAAGTGCTTTTCCTTGTTCTGCTTAAAACATCAATTTAACTTGTTTGATCATGCATGAAAATAGTACAGATGGGTAGATTGGATTTTTCTGATCATTTTTCATATATAATTTGTCCAATTTGGAGTTACAGAATAAAAGTTATGAATTTTTGAAGTTTAAATAATATTCTGGAATTTCCTGATTTAAATTAAATCCAGAAATTATAGTTATTGCGCCAGCATGACGTCATCATGACGTCAGTGGTCAACTGCGGCTGGCTGAGGTCAAACCTGACGTGTGGGACCCACACGTCAGTGACAGGGGGTTAAACAGGGTTAAATTAATTCTAATTACTAATTAGTGGCGCTGGGGCCCACTGGTCAGTGTCAGGGGTTAACTAACAGTGGTTAGCGCTAATCCTAATTAGCTACAGGGCTGGGCCCACCTGTCAGGGACTCAGGGGGTCCTGCCGTGGTCAAGGTGGGTCAAACCCACCAGCGACGTGACGCCGGCGAGGTCCGAGACGGCGGCGCGTCGCGGGATCGCGCTACAAGGCACGGGCGAGGCCGTGCTTGGGCTCGTTGGAAAGCCCTTGCTCCCGCGCGTCGAACGGTGGCCGTGGCTGGGCCTGGGGTGGCCGGAGTCGACGGCGGCGAGCTCGGCTGCGGCCGCCGGAGTTCGGGTGCGGTCGGGATCGATGTTGCAGGGGGTTTGGGGAGGCGTTAGTGTGTGCTGCGTGATCCTAGTGAGGTGTGGAGCACGATAGTGTGCTCGGTTGGGTGCTACGGTGACCGTGGCCACGACGGCGACATCGCCGGCGGCGTGGAGCTCTCGGCCAAAGTGGGGCTAGGGCCTAGAGGTCGGGAGAGACCAGGGGAGAAGGGGGAAACGATCCGGGGCTCACCGCGGAGCTGCAGAGGTGGTTAGCGGGCTCGGGGGCGCGCTGGAGACGACGAATTCGATGGCGACGATGATCGGAGCCCGAAGAGTGGAACGACGACGTGGCGGCGATGCAGGGCTTCCGGAGGCCCGTGGAGCAGTGGGGAGGAAGAGGAGGTTGTGGCGGAGCTCTTGAGCTAGTCGGGGGAGCGAGGGGTGGCCGGAGATGGCTGCTATGGCGAACGGCGGCGACGGTGGTGTTCGGCCGTGTGAGAGAGAGAGCGAG
>NC_041386.1:365461173-365476278 GCF_002162155.2 Triticum dicoccoides | reverse complement strand
TTTTCTGTTTTCTAATTTCTGACATTTGTTTTGATTTAAATAATATATTAAATCATTTATTTAACTTATGCCAATTTTTGCAGGGGCTAGATATATTATTCCAGAGCTCCTTTATAATTGGCATAATATTTGGACATATATTAATATATATAGAAATATATTTCCAAAGCAAATATTTATACATTAATTCCAAATGCCCAAAATAAATGTCCATGAGCCACTAAAAATATTGGTTTGATTTTTATCTCTGTCCAATATTTTCAGAGAGCAACATGAGCATTTTCTTGGACCCTTTTGGAGAAATTTTTATTTGGATCATTTTCAAAATGATTCTGAGGGTTTCACAGATCCCCATTTCAAGTTTCTGATGAAAGAGTAAACATGATGCAACACTCTAATGCATGACTAGCTAGGGTGTGACAGTTCGGTTAAGGTCTAGTGGGTTGGTTAACCTAGGTTTATTGACCTTGCTAGGATAGGATTAGCGAATGGTCAGCCTGGCTCTGATACCAAGTCTGTCGCGACCGGTTTTTCGGGTATTAATTTCCAGAAAATGGCCGTTGTGCTCACCAGCCCCAGGATTACTGTTAGCTGATGAGGCACCAACTTGATACAGAAATTCCAAGCAAAAATACAAAATGTGTAGTACAAGACCATTTGGGTCTGTGAGTACAACAATTGGTTTCTAGAGGTCGATGGCGGAAGCGGTTTGTGGTTCACCACGGTCTATGGGACTCCATTTCCCACAGGAACAGCTGACCAGGTTAACTCCTATCTTCGCGAGGCTGCTATCACCGTTGCTTAGGTTCCGAGGATGTCATCACAACGCTCCTCTTCAAGCAAGCAATCTGGCCAAGACAATAGCCAGGGACAAGCCAGTGAGTACTTTTGAATGTACTCGCAAACATTATGAACACGGGTATAATATAGCAAACAATATTCATGCTCTGAAAATATTCTATAATCACAATGTTAGTCATGAAAATAAAATCCCGATGCATGCAAGCAGGTTATTTATATGCAACAGGAATAGGTAATGACAGAATAGTATTAAAATGCACCGATCGGATGTCTGAAGCGACGTCTCGAAACGATAGTAAAAGTGAGCATGCCTCAATCGGGCGTCTTAGCGACACCACATAAAGGGCTTATAAGGTAAATAAATAACAAGCATGCCACAGTCGGGCGTCTCAGCGACACCACATAAAGGGCTTATGAAGTAAATAAAATAACAAGCATGCCACAGTCGGGCGTCTGGGCGACACCACATAAAGGGCTTGTAAGTAAATGAAATAACGAACCTGCCACAGTCGGGCGTCTGAGCGACGCCACATAAAGGGCTTATATATATATAAACATAATCATAGTGAATATCCAGGGGGTGGTACCGTCCCAAGGATATTCATTATTTCAAACAATGCAAACGGTTAGTCCATAATGATAATAATCATAACCATCATATATCACAAGTCATAATCAATATTCGGGTTTAGTAGTTTCTCCTCCGAAGACCGACACTAAGACCGACACTTGACCCATCCCAGACTGTAGTCCTTAACCATGGACACGGCTATTCGAATTGGTTTAATATCTCTGCAGAGGGTGTACTCTTTACCCACGAGTAACGGATTCCTTTAGTCCATTGGACTAATTCCGTCTACGGTCTTTTAATTGAAACACACCTGACTTGCACACACCAGCTTTTACTCGTGTCTGGAATCACCCATGACACCTGTTAAGCAAAACTCTAAGTGGGGAGGCTACAACCTCGCGTAGCATGGGATCAAATTTCTATCGCGCGCTCTAAGGGGTGCCCCCCTCTCGGTCCCAACCGGATACACCCATGCCCCCGGACCAGGTGGCATGCCTACCGGCTACAACCGGTATCTTCCACCATGGCCTCTCTATACGGTGTGTGCCAAGACAAGGGTTAACAACTTACTGAACCATACCCCACCTACGGTAGGGACCAGAGGCAGTACGAAACAAGTATGGGGGTTACCGGAACAAGACTCGATCTATGGCCGACTCAGGAGGCTTATGAGTTCCCTGCATGACATGCATATCAAATATATTTCAACCGACGAAATCACCACCCATTATACCTTACTATGCCATACCAGACATAACCGTCCCGACGGGGACCGGCGACAAGCTCCCTCCTACCCAAGGCAGAGGCTTTCCCGGATTCCTTTCCGGCATGCATGCAAGGCACATGAGGATGATTACCATCACAAGTATATACATTCGTAACAGCAAGGAAAATCACTAATATGCATTCATGCAAATGATCGTATCACCACATAAAATAACGAGTTCTCCGAAATGAGGTGGTGCTATAATCGTATCAACTAACACACCAGAAATATTATGCCAGGGTTCAAGATGCTTGCCTTCATGGTGTGGAAAGGCAAGGTGCACTCCAAATCTTTTGAAAGCTTTCTTCTCTTCAAAAATCCTATTTTCAAAAATATGCAAATAACAAATATTTCAAAAACAGTACAAAAAAGTTGTTTGGAAAATTTTCAAATGAATCTTAAAATAAACTAGACAGAATTTGAGAGATGTATGAAAAAGAACCAATTCATTTGGAGTTATATTTAAAAAGTTATAGACAGTCAAAGCTCTCGTCAAAATCTGGTTTTAAAAGAAAATCCAGAAAAGAAAACGGTTCGAATGGAATTACGCTTTCGCACAGAGGAGACGTACTTGAGCCTTTACGCCTCCACTTATCCAGCGTGGGCGGCGCGTGAGTCACTGACAGTGGGCCCGGGGGACCCACTGGTCAGGTTTGACTAGTCGACCTCCCTCCTCTTCCTCTGCCCCGAGAGGAGGCGTTACTCCGGCGATGCTCGCCGGCGAACGGTGGCATCGTTCGGGAAACGGAGGTCACCCGCGGGCTCAGGGGATCGAGATGGTCACTCCGGTAGTCGTTACGGTCTCGGGGGTGGACGGAGCTGCCGGCGGCGAGCTTCGCGGCGGACGGTGGCCGTCGGGCAAAGTGATTTTTCTCCCGCGATGAGTCCCGATCAAAATCGAGCAGGGGGGACGGTTCACGGGAGGAAGAGGGAGTTCTTGGTGAAGAGAACGGAAAGGGGGAGGCCCTGGTGGTGCCGGAATGAACGAGGCAGTGGCGGCGGCCGTGGTTGCCGGAGATGGGGAAGGAGACCTCCCCGGGTCGATTGGCTGCCAATGGGGGTCCTAGGGAGATGGTTTGGGACTGCCTGCGTGCGGAGACGAGCTCGAGGCTCCTTAAATAGGCGATCGGGGTCGGTTCCGACGGTGGCCGCGGATAAGGTCGCCGGCGACCGCCATTCTGTAGCTAGGGCGTCGTGGCGGCGACGAGCGCTAGTGGACACGCTTGTGGATGAGCTCGCGCTGCTCTAGGGGGCAGGTGGCGACCGGGAGAGGCTCGGGCGGTGCCGACATGAGCAGGGGCTGTCGGGCGGCCGTGGCGGCTAGCTCTTGGCTTACCGAATCCGTGGCGAGGGGCTCTTGGCGCGTTGCGGTGAGAAGGGGAGCGCGTGGCGCGGCTCTGCAGAGCGGGCGAAACCCAGGGGCGCGACGCGGCGGCTCGAGCGCGGCACGTGCAAAACGCGTGCTCTGCTCGTGCCCAGAGCATGCACGGAACGTGCTCGACAAAATGCCAGGGCATGCTAGAGGTCTCGGGTGAGGTTGGGGTTTAACAGACCTAGGTTAAAGTCATCTAGAGGCTTAGTGGACAGGTTAGTTTGTTCAGAGGTGCAAGTTCACAGTGCAATGACAAAATTCATGTCAAAGCTATTCATGCACTCTCGGTGTTTGACAAAATGCCACAGGCACCTAGGCATTTCTTGGAGTGGCCAAAACTTCCAGAGTGGGGTCTCTTTAGATGAATAAGAGGGTGGTGAGGTTGGTTTGTGAAAAGCACAAACTTGTTAGTGCAAGTTTTGCAAAACTACAATTCTGGACAGGAGATAAATGGCATTATTTCATGAACCAAAAATATTCAAATGGGTGCATGCTCCTGGACTTAGGGGTTTGGTAGGGCTGTCTACAAGTAGGAGAAGGCACAAGGTTACTGGAGCAAAAATAAATAGGGTTGCAGTAGAAATCACAAGGCTGGACCAGAATGGAAAAGAGGTTGATTCACTCGAAATTTTCAAAGAACAGCACTAGGTTTTTGCATAATGTTGAATCATATACTACTACCAACATCCCATAATTTTGGTGGAGGCCAGAAAGAAATATTTAAATGGGTTGTAGTGCAAAATTGCACTCTAGACCAGAGAAGAAAAATTGATGCAGAGCTCAAAATATTACATGAATAAAAGATATTTTTGCATAAAAGTGATTTAAAAACATCACATGACATCTCCAAATTTTGGTTGGAACTTTTTGTGAATTTATGAAATGGTTGTAGTTCAAATATGGCCATGTAACCTTGAAAACCAATTTTCAAGAAAATAAAGATCAGGCAAATTAATTATGTAATTAGTTCTACTAATAAAAGAAGAGTTTTTCTTGAGAGGTTAAACAAGTCCAATAACATATTTTGCAAAGTTTTCATTTTGGAAAAAAAACTCCATAATAACAAGGGAGAAAAAGTTTCAAAAATAAAAAGGGAGCCCAGAAAATAAAAGTTTTAATTTCCTGGAGAATTTTTAATTTATTAAAACAAGGTCAAAATTTTGGGGTGTCACAGACCGCCCAAATGTGCCGACAAATCACGATAGGAGCTGCACATATCTCGTTCTCAGGGCACACTGGATGAGCATTCCGTACAACTAAAACCAGCCCTCAAGTTTCCCCGAGGTGGCACTGCAAAGGGCTCTAGTTTGGACCAACACTTAGAGGAGCACTGGCCCGGGGGGTTAAAATAAGATGACCCTCGGGCTCTGGAAACCCAAGGGAAAGGCTTAGGTGAGGCAAATGTAAAACCAAGGTTGGGCCTTGCTAGAGGAGTTTTATTCAAAGCAAACTGTCAAGGGGGTCCCATAACCCCAACCGCGTAAGGAACACAAAATCAAGGAACATAACACCGGTATAAGGTGGCAAGAGTGGAACAAAAGACCAGGCATAAGGCCGAGCCTTCCACCCTTTACCAAGTATATAGATTCATTAATTAAAATAAGAGATATTGTGATATCCCAACATATATATGTTCCAACATGGAACAAACTTCAACTTCACATGCAACTAGCAACGCTATAAGAGGGGCTGGGCAAAAGCGATAACATAGCCAAAGAACGGTTTGCTAGGATGGTTGAACAAGGTTAGAGGGTATCATAGCAATTTGGGAGGCTTGATAAATAAGTGGTAGGTAGCGTGACATAGCGATAGAGCGAACAACTAGCAAGCAAAGATAGAAGTGATATCGAGGGTATGGTCATCTTGCCTGAGATCCCGCAAGGAAGAATAACGAGTCCAAGAAGTAGATGACCCAACGTAGTCGAATGAGTCCTCACAACTCCGGAACAAAACCGAAGCTAACGAGAGAACCAACCCGGAAAGAAGCAAGCAACAGAGTAAACAACAAACACATAAACATGGCATGATGCGCAATCACGTACGATGCATGTCCGGTTCAAAGAGTCATGGCATGGCAAAGTGCAACAAACAATACTACAAATTAAGTGGAGCTCAATATGCAACAGTTGCATATTGACGAAACACCACATTCAATTATTTAGTTATCTCTCGGTTATGAACCCAACTATATTAAATGTTGTTAAACAAGTCAAGAGGTGAAGCATATGAAAACTACACATTTAAGCTAGTTTAAATGAGGCCGGAAACAACAACAACAATTCCGGAAAATCCTCATATGCATATTTAGAATTAGCTACTGTTCTGCCCTAAACATAATTTTAGAGATTTTAAACATGCAAGATGAATGTACCATGTTAAACTAGGCATTTTTCTACCCCATTTACATATAAAGTTTATTTAAAATGGAGCTACAGTTATCTAGTTATGAAATAAAACATTTCAGCATGGCATTTGAGCAAATTTAATCAAACAACATTTTTAACATTTTAAACATGCATTAAAGTTGGATATTATGAAACTAGATGAAATTCTAAGCATTTTACATATATAATGTTTTTACATGTGATGCATGGTTGGTGAGTTAGGATATGCATGAAGCTTAGGGGGCTTTCTGCAAAACAGGTAAATCCTGGAATAATTGCTAAAATCACAGAGCCAAAAAATATGACATGGGCCGAATTTGGTGGAACTAGGCTGCTCACATCGGGCTCCAGGGAGCTGGCAGATCTAGGCCTCGACCCGGTTTGGTGGAGAGGGAGGCCGACAGTGGCACGTTGGGCCGGCCTGCTTGTGGCCCACTCGGTTGCTGGAGCTGGGGAGGTTGGGCAGGCGCTATGAGCGGGAGCAGCGGGCATCATATCACCGAGAAGCAGAGCAGTAGCGCGAGTGTGGGACTGGCCGGTGACGAGTAGGCGATGCAGGACGAACACAGGAGAAGCGGATCCGACGGCGGTGGAGGGCGAGGGGGCCAACGACGAGTGTGGCGACGGCGGCTAGGACATCTTCGGCGATGAGCGATGGATCTGCAAGCAGCGGTGGTGCAGCTACATTAGGGAGGGAGAGGGAGCACGGAAGAAGGGGAAAGGAGGAGGGAGCGGCGGCTGGCCTGGTGGCGCGGGGTCGAGGGAGCTCCAGCGTGGCAGGGTCGCGTCCTTCGGCGAGGTCCAGTCACCGGAGATGGGCGCGGGCGGAGGGTGGCACGAGCTTCCTGGTAGCGGAGCAGGCGGGCTCGGGGATGGGCCCAGATGGGCTTGGAGGGCTTGCAACGGGTCCGGGCGGACCGCGGTGGCACTGGAGGCTGCCAGGGATAGGTAGCGGCTTGAGAGAGGTGGAGGCTGGCGGCTGCGGCGGCGCCAGCTGGTGGGGATGCACCAAGTGGCGGCAGGGGTGCGGCCGGCACGAAAATGGAGGTGGGCGGCGGTACTGATGATTAGGGGTGTGCAAAATGAGGAGGAGGGGAAGGGATGTCCATATTTGGAAGGAGGGGTTTCCTTTTATAGCAGTAGTGGCTAGGGTTGGGGGTTTTTGGCCCTTTTCGGAGCCTCCGATCGGGATCCGACAGTTCCAGTCGGAGGGTGGATTTAGTGGGCTGCAGGTGGGCTGATTGTGACTGTGTAGAAGGCCGAGGGCTGCGGAGAGAAGAGAGAGAGAGACCCGACAGCAGTTTCCGCAGACCAAAAATGTCCGACATATGACCGGCTATAATGCCGCTATATATTTAATGGTTGGGCTATCAAACGAGCTTCGAATGTGACGAAAATTGACAGGCGGTCCACTGACAACATAAAAACACTGAATGCCAACTTTCAACCCATTCTGCGAACATTTTCCAGCCACTTATAAAATACTATTTCGGAGGTGCCGCGGGCGCGTGCAAGTGTGTCTGGGCTCAGAACGGACAACGTGGAGAACTGGGGAACCCGGGCGGATGCAAGTTTTGAAAACATGATGATGCAATGCACATGATGAAATGGCAAGATGCAACACGCAAGCGGAAGACATGGAAACAACGCGCATAACTGGAAGACACCTGGCGCAACGGTCTCGGGGCGTCACAACACTCCACCACTACGAGAGGATCTCGTCCCGAGATCTAGTATGGCACCGGTGGGAAACGGAAGAGGAAGAGAAGAGGTAAAAATAAGTTGCTTCTTTGACAACTAAGTGAAACCAAAGAACCTTGTGAGGTTGAACAACTTGAAAAAAAGGAATACAACGAAGATGAACAAAGTTGAAAACACTCCATTAGAAAAGAGGAACAAGGAACCTTACTAGAACCTTGTAGGTTGAAAGACATAAGAAAAGGGTTGCAATGGACAAGAAGTATATGCAAGCACTCCAGTAGAAACAAGATGTACAAGGAACGATAAAGATCAATTATGACAACACTCCGGTTAAAACAAGATACAGAAGGAATAAGAATGATATGATTTGGGCATCACTCCGATTGTAAATGGAAGGAATTGAACATGAACTTTACAAGATGAGAGGATACTTGATGAAATCAACAACACACTGCCTCCGGAACTATAGAAAGAATGGCACAAAGGGTAAGAAAGATTTCAGACAACACTCCAATTGAGAAGGGAGGAAAAACTTGACAAAATGGTTAGAGCTTGAAAAGAGGGCACGACACTCCGGTTGGAAATGGATAAGCACGAAAAGAACATGGTCCTCACCGTCCGAGATGATGAGTGAAGAGAGTGACATCACAATGCCTCCAGAAGGAAGAATAGAAGATATATCATAGCAATAACAGAATGGAGAAGAAAATGCCAACTTCTGCCACAAATGAGTTTGGAAAGCACCCTTCCAAGAAGGTTAATATGGAGTTGTTGAAAAAACCAACAATGAAATGAATAAGCTTGTAGTGGGCTTATGGAAACATCTCAAAACTAAGGTGAAATTCTGCCACTTATAGAATCAATTGCTTGCTTGAGAGCAACAAAGAGATGAAAAACTTCTTTCATCGCGAGAATAGGAGGAAAACTTGGGTGAATCATGAAACATGAAGGAAACTGTCAAAATGACATAACACCACCTCAAAAGATAAGGTAGAAAGAATTGCACTTTGGAATGCAAGATGAAGAATGCTTGAACTCCTCAAAACAAGACATGTGTTGAACAACATGTTTATTTCAGAGTATAGCTTGGCGGATCATAACTTCGAGAAAAATCTTGAAGAACAAATGACGAATGAGAGGAACCCTTGACGAACCATCATGTAAAGCCTCCATTAAGAACTCCGTTAGAAAAGAATGATAGAAAGAAAAGAGAAGTTGGAAGAACAAGGTGAAGTCCTGCAATGATTTAGATGGACTTCACGATGATATAATTGAAAGAGCTTGGAACTCCGGAAAAGAAAAGATGAAGCATCTCGAACCGAGAATGTGACCTGATGAACAACTCTGGAAAGAAGAAATTAGATCACTTGGATGAAACAATAATAAGAATTACATTATGCATATCCTACACCAATTTAGATTGATGACAAGCAACGAATTTGGCATTCTACTTATTCTCGTAGAAATGATTAAGATAGATATGGAAAAAACTTGAGAAGGTCTTGATGGATCCACCGATGGGATTTGGAAAGAACGAATTAATTGATATGGGAACATAGGGAGAGGAATCTTGAGCGAACCACCGTAAGAACTGAAAATGAAAGTAGCAAAGGCACAATCCACAGGGAAGCATTGGAAAATGAATGAAGATACTTGACAGAAATTTAGATACAAGTGAACGAATAGATCACGAGCTGATTAGAGAATACTTGAATCATGCACCGGTAAGATTTGGAGAACGAGAGCTGAAAGCTGGAATGAATAATTCTGAGATGATGGCTCCGGAGAAACAAACTGAAAGGACTCCTGAATTGCTCCAGATGGGTGAAAAATAATTCTCACAATCTAAAACAATTATGAGAGGATGGCATCAAGCTAGAACCATGAATCTTTGGAAGAATGTGTAAGGATTTAAGAGGAACTCTTCTTCGGTCTTCAAGATCCGAGAATGACGACGAGATATGACACCATGAATTATTGAGGCACTCTGGAATGAAGAATAGAAAGGTTGAGCCAATGATGAAAAGAATTTGAAAGATCTTGAAGAAATACATATGATTGATGACAAACTTGGAAAAGAATTTAAGAATAACTCCAGAAAAAATTAGAAGAGTCAGGTAAGATCCTGGGAAAAGACCCGTGGGTTAGGGCCCACTCAAAAGATACACCGTTGAACAATTTAAAAGAGATATTGCACCGGTTGGATTAAATAGCTTGAATGAGATAACATCCTCGAAATAGCTTGAACGGATTGAGAATGCAAACGAATCTTCTGAGATATCTTCGCACTCCAGAACAAATGAATAGTGAGATGTCAATGATTAAGAGGTGCACCGGCATGAGAAAACATTTGAAACAAGGAAAGGGATATGATCAACACCAAAGTATTGCATTGAATCCACCGGAGAGAAAAAATGAGAACGGCGAATGATAAACTTGTAGAGCATCTTCGTGAGAATCACCAGATAAGAACATTGAAGCAAAATAATGAAGAGACTTCACAACAATAAAATGGATGCTTGATTAAGATATATGAGTCCTTGAATAAAAGGGTGGGAGGGCAGGAAAAACAAAGGCAACTTGGGGCGGATGGAATAAACACCATTGAGAAAACTTAGAATTGATCTTGCGGATGGGGAGAATGATGGGATCATCTCAAAGAGAAACGCACCGGATGGAAAAGAATTGGCATGACCATCTCAATGATGAATAAGTATTAGTATTCACATAAAAATATGAGAACACCGTTTAGAAAAGGTATGGAATCAACATTTGTCTTCGAAGCAACTCGAATACCACAACTCAAAACAAAACAAAGGATTGTCTTGCAGAATAAGCCGGAAACAAACATATGATAGATCCCATATCGTATCATGTGTCTGTTGGAAAGATATCCTACGAGATACTTGAATTATCACTTATAAACTCCCGAAACATTCTGGTTATGCAATCCGGTGTTGGGGATAAAGGGGAAGCATAATATCTCACCCAAACTAACAATCCCTACATCCAGCTGTATCCATCCGTCAACACGTAACCAAGAAACCTATGGAAATTGTGTGTCTCAACCTTTGAAAAAACATCTTTTATACGAGTTATGGCAATACCCACTAACTCCCGCCCCAGTACTGGGTGGGATCGAGGTTATCTCACCAATGACTGCATAAAAGAGATTTTCGATGTCGGCGAACTCAGGTATTCCTGAACTGCAACGATAAAATTGGGACTACAACACCTCGGAGCTCAACTCCCCGGGACACAGCCACAACCCCTAAATGTCAGGAGGCACCAAGAACAATGTTCTCGTCACAAGAATATCGGAACGATTCCAAGATACCCGCAAGATCCTAATTTTCTTCATGAAATTTGAGGAGAGGAAAGTCAAAATTTCTATGTCAGGAGGCCTCACCAGAGCGACGAACGGAATGAGGAGTCAAAAGAATCCTACTCTCCGATATATATAATCCTAAGACTCAAAACATTTTGCTCTAGACTCAACAACACCAGCGATTCGATCAAGCAGGGGGCTCCTAAGTCGGGGATGGCTCTGATACCAACTTGTTACACCCATGATGCGGCTATATCTCCCATGTGTCGAGGCACGACTTAGAGGCATAACTGCATGGTGGTTTAGTCGCAAGAGGGGTAATCTTCGCACAATCCCATGTACTGAATAAGAAAGGAATAAAGAGTTGGCTTACAATCGCCACTTCACACAAATAACAAGTTAAACATACATCATCTAGAGTACAATCAAAGGTCCGACTACAGAACCAAAATAAAGGAAGACAACCCCAAATGCTAGATCCCCGATTGCCACAAGTGGGCTCCGCTACTGATCATGAGGAAATGAAACATAGTGATGAACAAGGTCCTCATCGAACTCCCACTTGAGTTCGGTTGGGTCACATGCACTGGTATCATCGGCACCTGCAACTGTTTGGAAGTATCTATGAGTCACGAGGACTCAGCAATCTCACACCCGCGAGATCAGGACTATTTAAGCTTACGGGTAGGATTGGGTAATGAGGTGGAGCTGCAGCAAGCACTAAGCAATAATGGTGGCTAACATATGCAAATAAGAGCGAGAAGAGAAGCAACGCAACGGTCATGACGCTAGAGGTGATCAAGAAATGATCATGAAATTACTTACGCACAACCATAACACAAGCACCATGTTCACTTCCCGGTCTCCGCTGAAAAGAGACCATCAGGGCTACACACGCGGTTGATGAATTTTAATTAAGTCAAGTGTCAAGTTCTCTACAACCGGACATCAACAAATTCCTATCTGCCACATAACCGCGGGCACGACTTTCAAAAGTTTAAACCCTGGAGGGGTGTCCCAACTTAACCCATCACAAGCTCTCATGGCATACAAAAGATATTCCTTCTCCCGGGAAGACCCGATTAGTCTCGGAATCCCGGTTACAAGACATTTCAACAATGGTAAAACAAGACCAGCAAGACCGCCCGAATGTGCAGACAAATCCCGATAGGAGCTGCACATATCTCGTTCTCAGGGCACACCGGATGAGTAATCCATATAACTAAAATAAGCCCTCAAGTTTCCTCGAGGTGGCGCTGCAAAGGGCTCTAGTTTGGACCAACACTCAGAGGAGCACTGGCCCGGGGGGGGGGGTTAAAATAAGATGACCCTCGGGCTCCGGAAACCCAAGGGAAAGGCTTAGGCGAGGCAAATGTAAAACCAAGGTTGGGCCTTGCTGGAGGAGTTTTAATCAAAGATAATTGTCAAGGGGGTCCCATAACCCCAACCGCGCGAGGAACACAAAATCAAGGAACATAACACCGGTATGACGGAAGCTAGGGAGGTAAGAGTGGAACAAAACACCAGGCATAAGGCCGAGCCTTCCACCCTTTACGAAGTATATAGATGCATTAATTAAAATAAGAGATAGTGTGATATCCCAACATATCCATGTTCCAACATGGAACAAACTTCAACTTCACCTGCAACTAGCAACGCTATAAGAGGGGCTCAGCAAAAGCAGTAACATAGCCAAACAACGGTTTGCTAGGATGGTTGAAAAAGGTTAGAGGCTATCATGGCAATTTGGGAGGCTTGATAAACAAGTTGTAGGTAGCACGACATTGCAATAGAGCGAGTAACTAGCAAGTAAAGATAGAAGTGATATCGAGGGTATGGTCATCTTGCCAGAGATCCCGCAAGGAAGAAGAACGAGTCCAAGAAGTAGACGACCAACGTAGTCGAATGAGTCCTCACAACTCCGGAACGAAACTGAAGCTAACGAGAGAACCAACCCAGAAAGAAGCAAGCAATAGAGTAAACAACCAACACATAAACATGGCATGATGCACAATCACGTATGATGCATGTCGGGTTTCAAGAGTCATGGCATGGCAAAGTGCAACGAACAATACTACAAATTCAGTGGAGCTCAATATGCAACGAGTTGCATATTGATGAAGCACCACATTCAATTATTTATTTATCTCTCGATTATGAAACCAACAATATTAAATCTTGTTAAACATGTCAAGAGGTGAAGCATATGAAAACTACACATTTAAGCAAGTTTAAATGAGGCCGGAAACAACAACAACAATTTAGGAAAATCCTCATATGCATATTGCGAATTAGCTATTGTTCTTCCCTAAACATAATTTTAGAGTTGTTAAACATGCAAGATGAATGCATCATGTTAAACTAGGCATTTTTCTAACCCATTTACATATGAAGTTTATTTAAAATGGAGCTACGGTTATCTAGTTATGAAATAAAACATTTTAGGATGGCATTTGAGCAAATTTAATCAAACAACATTTTAAACATGCATGAAAGTTGGATACTATGAAACTAGAGGAAATTCTAAGCATTTTACATATATAATTTTTTTACATGTGATGCATGGTTGGTGACTTAGGATATGCATGAAGCATAGGATATGCATGGTTGGCGAATAGGCCATCTCCGGCGACGAGCGGCTGATCTGCAAACAGCGGTGGTGCAGCTACATCAGGGAGGGAGAGAGAGCACGGAAGAAGGGGAAAGGAGAAGGGAGCGGGGGCTGGCCTGGTGGCGTGGGGTCGAGGGAGCTCCGGCGTGGCAGGGTCGCGGCCTTCGGCGAGGTCCGGTCCCGGAGATGGGTGCGGGCGGAGGGAGGCATGAGCTTCTAGGCGGGGGAGCCGATAGGCTCGTGGACGGGGCCCGATGGGCTTGGCGGGCCTGCCCTGGGTCCGAGCGGGCCACGGTGGTGCTGGAGGCTACCCGGGACAGGTGGCGGCTTGGGAGAGGTGGAGGCTAGCAGCTGCGGCGGCGCCAGCCAGTGGGGATGCGCCAAGTGGCGGTGCGGGTGTGGACGACGTGGAAATGGAGGTAGGCAGTGGCGCTGATGATTAGGGGCGCGGGAAACGAGGAGGAGGGGAAGGGATGTCCATATTTGGAAGGAGGGGTTTCCTTTTAAAGCAAAAGTGACTAGGGTTGGGGGTTTCTGGACCTTTTCGGAGCCTCCGATCATGATCCGATGGTTCCGGTCGGAGGGTGGATTTAGTGGGCTGCAGGTGGGCCTATTGTGACTGTGTAGAAGGCCGAGGGCTGCGGGAGAGAAGAGAGAGACTCGGCAGCAGTTTCCGGAGACCGAAAACGTCCGACGTATGACCAGCTATAATGCCGCTATATATTTAACGGTTGGGCTATCAAACAAGCTCCGAATGCGACGAAAATTGACAGGCGGTCCACTGACAACATAACAACACAGCATGCCATCTTTCAACCCATTCTGAGAACATTCCTGACCACTTATAAAATACTATTTCAAAGGTGCCGCGGGCGCGTGCAAGTGTGTCTGGGCTCAGAACGGACAATGGGGAGAACTGGGGAACCCAGACGGATGCATGTTTTGAAAACATGATGATGCAATGCACATGATGACATGGCAAGATGCAACACGCAAGCGAAAGACATGGCAACAACGCGCATAACTGGAAGACACTTGGCGCTATGGTCTCGGGGCGTCACACATAATTGCCTTGTTAGTATGCTTGAAGTATTATTGTTTTTATGTCAATATTAAATTTTGTTTCGAATCTTATGGATCTGAAAATTCATGCCACAATAAATAAAAATTACATGGATAAATATGTTAGGTAGCATTCCACATCAAAAATTATGCTTTTATCATTTACCTACTCGAGGACGAGCACGAATTATGCTTGGGGATGCTTGATATGTCTCCAACGTATCTATAATTTTTTATTGTTCCATGCTATTATATTATCTATTTTGGATGTTTTATATGCATTAATATGCTATTTTATATTATTTTTGGGACTAACCTATTAACCTAGAGCCCAGTGCCAGTCTCATTTTTTTCTTGTTTTTTGAGCTTCGCAGAAAAGGAATACCAAACGGAGTCCAAATGTAAAAAAAACTTATCTATGATTTTTCTTCAACCAGAAGACACCCAGGAGACTTGGAGTGAAAGTCATAAGAGCCACGAGGAGGTCACAAGGGTGGAGGGCGCGCCCT
>NC_041386.1:365369843-365460995 GCF_002162155.2 Triticum dicoccoides | reverse complement strand
GGTGACTTCCCTGACCTAGATCTCCCTCCTATATATTCACATATACTCCCAAACCACCAGAAGCATCAACAAAAACACTTCTCCATAGCCGCAACCTTCTATTCCCGTGAGATCCCATCTTGGGGCCTTTTCCGGCATCCTGCCGGAGGGGGATTCGACCATGGAGGGCTGCTACATCAACTCTATTGCCCTTCCGATGAAGCGTGAGTAGTTTACCTCAGACCTATGGGTCCATAGCTAGTAGCTAGATTGCTTCTTCTCTCACTTTGATTCTCAATACCATGTTCTCCTTGATGTTCTTGGAGACCTATCCGATGTAATCTTCTTTTGCGGTGTGTTTGTCTAGATCGGATGAATTGTGGATTTATGATCAGCTTATCTATGAATATTATTTGAATATTCTCTGAATTCTTTTATTCATGATTTGATATCTTTGTAATTCTCTTTGAATATAGGTTTGGTTTGGCCAACTAGATTGGTTTTTCTTGCAATGGGAGAAGTTCTTAGCTTTGGGTTCAATCTTGCGGTGTCCTTTCCCAGTCACAGTAGGGCAACAAGACACATATTGTATTGTTCCCATCAAGGATAAAAATATGGGGTTTACATCATATGGCTTGAGTTTATTCCTCTACATGATGTCATCTTACTTAATGTGTTACTCTATTCTTCATGAACTTAATACTCTAGATGCAGGCAGGAGTCGGTCGATGTGTGGAGTAATAGTAGTAGATGCAGAATCATTTCGGTCTGCTTGACACAGACGTGATGTCTATTTTCACAATCATTGCCTTAGATATCGTCATAACTTTGGGCTTTTCTATCAATTGGTCAACAGTAATCTATTCACCCACCGTTTTATTTGCTATCTTGAGAGAAGCCTCTAGTGAAACCTATGGCCCCTGGGTCTATTTTCCTTCATATTAGTTTCCGATCAACTATTTTGCAATCTTTTACTTCCCGGCATATAAACCAAAAAACCCAGAAATATTTACTTTATCTTTTGTTAGTTTTATCTATCTCTATCAGATCTCACTTTTGCAAGTGACCGTGAAGGGATTGACAACCCCTTTATCGTGTTGGATGCAAGTTGTTTGATTGTTTGTGCTGGTATTGGTGATTTGTGTGTTGTCTCCTACTGGGTTGATACCTTGGTTCTCTAACTGAGGGAAATACTTATCTCTACTTTGCTGCATCACCCTTTCCTCTTCAAGGGAAAAACAACAGCTCAAGAAGTAGCATGCATGTATGCATGCTGCCAACTCAATAGTTCAATTGCTAGTTTGTTTCAAGCATAGTTAAATTGCTCTTTTCAATTTCTTAATTTTTCCTCAGTTAATCGGATGCCCAAACAATGATGCCTAATGTTGGGTACTTGTATAACTATTAGTTGACATAATTAAAGGCCTTACCATTTAATTACTCTGGTGAATTTTGCCTGAAGCTTTGAAGTCTATTAACCAACTATTATTGCATGAGGCTCACAATCTAGTTTATATGAGGGTAATGATTGCATAGTTTTTCTTGCTATAGTAGGTTTGTATGAATCCCTCTGTTGTTCATTATGCTCCCTAAGACTTTAATTGAGCTACAGAATGGCCAACTCCTTGCTTACTAATAGGATATATATATATATATATATATATATATATATATATATATATATATATATATATATATATATATATACGATAGAAAAAGAGCCTGTGCATTGCAACGGGAGAGAAAACATAACACACGCTCTTAACTCAGCAACCATCGCTCAAGACCACAATAGGTCCATCTCCTTTATTTTTGTGAGGCATCATATTTGTGTTGCCGCTTATCCTCCTTCTCACTCTCGCCGGCGATGGCCTCGGTGTTCACACAAAACAACAAAAACATGTGTTGAATATGGTTAATCCTAAGGCGTCTCTTTCTCCCTCTCTCCTCCCTCTCCCTCCCTCTCTCTCTCTCCCTCCCTCTCTCTCTCTTGCTCGCTTTCTCTCACTCTCGCGATGAGAAATCTGTTCTTTCCCCTATGACATTTTTAGAGGTATGCATGTGTAGTTATCAATGTTTTCTTTTTCGTATGGTTATAGTGGGGTGTTTATTTGCAATCCGGATCGCCGCCGGTATGGAAAAAAACAAATCTTGCGCTATAAATTATAAGTTTGCCTCCATAACAATATTTTTAAAATATGTAACAGGTAAAATTAAAATCATATTTGGATTCCACACATTTTTCTAATAAAATTTCATATATAATATGTTAAAATTGAAGTTACGGTTTAAAAGATACAAATAATTTAGAAAATCATTTGGTTTGACTCAAATATATTCCAAAATAATATTTAAAAATACTTAATAGTAAAAATAATCTCAAATTTATATTCTACATATTTTTCTAATCAAATTTCATATATAACATGTTCAAATCGGAGTTACGGTTTAAAAGATATGGATGATTTAAAAAAAAACATTTGTTTGACTTAAATATGATCAGTGGATGAATTACCTAAAACATCATGGGTTTTTTCAAAAAATGTAAAATAATGGTTTGGGTGTGACTTAAATCCGGACGGCGGATTGATTTCAAGAAAAGACAAGGACTTTTGTGTAAAATACAAAAATAACGATTCATTTTAACTTAAAATAAAACTGCAGGTTGAATTCTTTGAAATAGATGGACTTTTCTGAAAAATGCCATGACGGACGAAAGAAACCCAATTTGCTTTATTATTAGGTAAAGATAATGTTCACTAGCTCCGTGTGGTCTAAATTAGTAACATGTCTGTGTTTTGGATTTGGCCCCAACATCATGCTCCTCTGGTGAGCTAAGAGAGAATTATGTATGTGGGCTGCACAGACTACCATTTTTATATTTTTTACAATATCACATGCTTATGCTTCATGATGTGTAACATTATTGTTAGTCCTATTTTGCCATGTACAAAATAGTCTGTCTTGCTCGCTTCACTATTGTAAATATATGTTTGCCCTAGTCTTGTGAACTTACAGAAACATTTCAGGATGAAGTGACATCAACACAAAGATCTGAGAGCAGTGCGGCATGGCCGTTACCAAATGATTATGGCTTGGAATTGGTATGCGCTGATATTCTCGAGCATCAACTAGAGGTGGCAAGACAACGTGTGCATGATTCTCAACATGCAATCAACATGTTGAGACAAGAGTTGTAGGTATTAGATGCAGGAGTCAAAAAATGAAACATGACACTGAGGAAACCACAAAGGAATTGGAGATTTTGCAGACTAAAATTTGTTCTATCCAAATTCGAGCAATTCTATTTTCTAGAGAGATTATAGTTCAAATGGTAAGTTTTGTTGATGTGTGTGCATGATGTATGAGCTTTATTTGCCCAGTGTATGTAATTTTCTGTTTGTGTACGCTTTATTATCACTAGTGCCAAACTATGCTCGGTGGGTATAATCTGTTGTAATTTATTTATTGTATATTGTAGGATTATTCTTCATTTCTATGCCTTAGTCTCTTTATTGTATAGTGTAGGTTTTTAGAGGCGACAGTAGTGAGTAGGATAATTCTTTGTATATACTATATTGTTGAAACGGGGGCCAACATGCCCAAACATTACTTGGATGCCATCCAAACGAATAAACATGTGTAGTCAAAGTAGGCCTTAATTGGTTTGGTCAACTTAATATTTAGTGGATCCCAATCGATGTGGCCCATGGTAACAACGGCTCTTAGCAGGCTGTTAACAGGCCAAAAGCTCGATAGGGCTATATAATGGAAATGGCCCACGGGTCTGTGCCAGGCCGAAATAAATGTCAATTTTATCTCGGCCCTTTTACTTGATGGGCTAGTAAGAGGATAAATGTGTTTTGGGCCAAAAGAGGCCTATTTTAACAGGCCGAAATAACGTCGGGCTGAAATTGTGCCCTGCAGAATGTGGGCCGCTAATGGACCAAAAATCAGGTGGCACCATCAACGGCCCAATAGTTGTGTGGGCTGTTAACAGGCCGAAAGATAAAATGGGATAGGAATTGGCCCATTTACAAAACTGGCCGAGGAAAGGTCAAAAGTCACCATGGCCTAGAAGTTGTCCCAACTATAAAATGGGTCGTGAAATGGCCGAAAGACGTATCGGCAGCATATTGGTCCATATCTATAATGGACTGCTAACAGGCCGAAAGATGGCCGGCCTGTAATTGGGCCCAAAGACGTAACAGGCTGTTAACTGGCTGGAACTGATGATGGGCTGGAAATTGTCAAATCTAGAATGAGCCTTTGATGGGACGATTCTATGTAACTCGTATTGGTCGTGCTTGTGAATGGACCTAACTCGGGCAGGCCGCTAATGGGCCGGTCCGTTTATTTTGACAGGCCCGGCCTTTTAACCTAAACGGGCCACTGTTGGACAGAGCCATGTGTCGACGTACCATAGGCGCATCCCGTCCACTTGCTAGATGACAACTGTCCCAACGCGGAGCTGACACGTGGATACTAAGGCGAATCAGAATTTTACACATGGAAAATCCCTATTGGTCTGGGCTATTAACGGGTTATCCGATCCAAACCGGAACCCAATAGCTTAACGGCGACCCGTTATGGTGGACGCCACGTGCCGGTTACCCTTGACGAAACCAATTCCATGATGCGCCATTTATCGTCATGAAAGTGGACACTTCCGTGATGATAATTTTAGTATTGTCATGGAACACTTCTACGACAGCTCAGGTATGACTATCTTGATTCTATCATAAAATCGTCATGGATGTACATGCATGATAGAAAACGTGACCTACTGTGACAAACACGTATCATCATAGAAGTGTTTTTTTGTACTGCTAGTAATGATCAAGAAGTGATCCTGAACTACTTACGAGTCATAATAAACCCCACTGTGTGCTCTTCCTGAACTCCCTCGAAAAGAGACGGTCATGGTTATGCACGCAGTTGGTGTATTTTAATTGGGTTTTGTGTCAAGTTCTCTACAACCGGATATTATAAATTTCCAAGCCGCCACATAACCACGGGCACGACTTTCGAAAAGATTTAACCTTGCAGGGGTGCTCCAAGTGATCCATTATAAATTACCACGCGCATCCGATGGTACATCCTCACACCATGAAGAACATGATGCTTACAATAAGGAATTCCGATGGACAAGCCACTCAGCAAAGGAAAAACTAAAACAACAAGACCATCCATTGTGTCGTCACCCTGATAGGAGCCACGTGTATCTCATTCTCAGGACAACACCATCTATGCAAAGTGGCGGCACCACCAACTGCTAGGTAGGTGGACCAACACTCATGAGGAACACTGGCCCGGTTTGTTGATTAATTATCCACGGGGTGGCAGGTCCCTATGCAAGTTTTAGTTGTTATTAGGCAAATTAAAACCAAGTTGGGCCTTGCTAGAGGAGTTTAAAACCTTAGTGAATCGACAGGGGCCCCCATAGTACCCCACATGTGTTAGGAGCACTCATCAAGGAACATAACACTGGTAACGGAAACTAGGGCGGCATGAGTGGAACAAAACACCAGGAAAAAGGCCAATCCTTCGAACCAGTACCAAGTATATAGATGCATTAATTAAATAAGTATATAGGTGTTTTCCAGTTATTTGCTATTGTTGCCCTGTCATTTGCTTGCATGTCATGCGTTTCATATCATGTCATCATGTGCATCGCATTTTCATACATGTTCGTCTCATGCATCCGAGCATTTTCCCCGTTGTCCGTTTTGCAATCCGGCGCCCCTATGTCCTCCCGCGTCCTCGTTTTGCTTCTTTTCGTGTGCGGCTATTAAACGTTTTCAGATTGGACCGAGACTTGCCAAGCGGCCTTGGTTTACTACCGGTAGACCGCCTGTCAAGTTTCGTGCCATTTGGACTTCGTTTGATACTCCAACGGTTAACCGAGGGACCGAGAAGGCCTCGTGCGTGTTGCAACCCAACACCTCTCCAAAGTGGACCAAAACCCACCTAAACCTCGTCCATCATCTAGGCCGTTTGATCACGATCGCGTGGCCGCAAACCGTGCTCAATTTGGAGCCTCCTAGCTCCTCCTACCTATAAAAAGGCCCCTCCACCAAAATTTCCGGATCCATACCTACCCTAACCCTAGTCCCCCTCTTCCTCCGCGTGCCGGACAACGTCCGCCGGCGACGGATGTGTCCGACTTGTCCCTCCGCCGCCACGTGGCACCACCCGGTTTGCCCGGCCTCCTCCCCCGCCGCCGGCCCGTCCCGGCCCAGGGCGGGCCCTCTCCGCCGACCAACCGGGCCGCGCCCCACCGCGTCTGCCGCCACCGCCCGCCGACACCATCCTCCGCCGCCTCTCGCCGACGCAGTCCGGCCACTGCGGCCACCTCGCCGTCCGGCGACCTCTCCCTCCTCCTTGGCCGGCCGGATCCACCCCTCTTCGGTAACTCCCGCTTCGTCCACCGCGTTGAACAGTGATTCCGGCGAACCTCGACTTCCGCGCCGATCTGGATCTGGATCTCGGGTTGACTTTTGCCCTAATCTCAGTAAATTTATGCATTATTCATCATGTCATAACTCTGCAACAGTGGCTCCGTTTTGGGCGTGTAGTATATCAAATTGTTCGTCTCGACGGGTACTTCATTTCATATCATTGCACCATGTTCGTTTGAGCTCATCTTGATGACCTAAATGCTGTTGCAAGAGTGCTAGTTTATATTAGTTTCAGATTCTTATCAGTAATTGGACATCTGTCATTTTTGCCATGATTGATGTGTGCCTCCTATGAACTTGAGCCCTACATGAGTTTTGAAGTATGCCATGCCATCTTTACAGGGGTGTATGCCATGTATTTTTGTGATCTTTGTGGTGACTAGCACAAGCATGCAAAGTAGCTCTCGTAATGTTGCTGATTTCAGGGACTTAGAAATATTCTAAGGCATTGCCCTGATAATATTTTTATGCCATGTATCCATGTTGCTACAGAGTGATCCTTGTCTCTTTTGAGCATGATCAGTAAGGATGTTTTGTAGATATTGTTGTGCTCTATCCATCCATGTCTTTGTTGGCAATTATGGAGAAACCTAGCATGAGGCAATCGAGCTCTACTTTTGCTATAAAATGTTCCGGGCAGATTGTTTACATGTTAAGCAATTTGGCCGAGCTTGTTATAGTTGATCCATGCATGCTATGTTGTTGTTCTTGCCATGTTTAGCTTCTATGCCATGTCTACTTGCTGGGTGTATGCTTAGTTTGTCATGCAATGCCTTGTGGTGAGTGCATCGAGCTCGTAAACATGCCTACTTGATATCTATTTTGCCATGTTCCAGTTTTTTACTAAGTCTGAATCTGTTAACGAAAGTTGCTATGTTCAAATGGTTGCCATTGTATTTTCTGATCCCTTTTGGCTTAAGGTCAGTAAGGGACTTTTGTTGTATGCTTTCAGTAGCTTCATGCCATGCCTTGCTTTGCCATGATATGTTCCTGTAGCATGTTGGTATTGTGCTCTAAACATTGCTTCCTGATGTTAAATTCCTGGCATGTTGTTATTTACACAGTCTGTGAACCTGATATCTTTTGCACTTTTGCCATGCTTGTTTGAACCTGATATTGAGTGAATTAGCCGTAGATCAGTGTTCATCTTTTGTCAAGCATCTTGAGTGGATCCCTGCCATGTGCTTTGTTTCTATGTTACAGTGCAGTAGCTTGTTGTTCTTGATCCATTTAGATGGCCTCGTGCTGTTAATCGCAGCTTTGCGCCTTTATTGTTTGCTTGCCATTTGCAAACCATGCATCCGATTCCGGTGATCTATATATCGATTTCGACCGAAATCAACTCATCTTTCCAACGGCACTCTTGGTTTTCCAAGTTGAGGCTAGGTTCAATCTTTCCTTTTCGAAGAACGCATATGCATTGCATATCACATCCCGCATATCATGCCATGTTTTGCATCATGTTGCTTGCGCATTGCACCGTGGTTGATTGTGTTTCCCTTTTGCTTGTGTTCTTGCTTTGGGTAGAACCGGGAGACGAGTTCGTGTTCGAGGTACCCGTTGAGTACGCTTTTGAGGAGAAGCATCGACTACGAGGAGAAACAAATGGAAGGCATCTGGAGCATCGGTCTCGGGTTGTTAGAACTCTCCTCCACTTACAAGATATCTCACCCCGAGATCTAGGAATGACGCTCGGAAGAGGAAGAGAAGAGGTAAAACAAAGTTGCTTCTTCGACACATGAGTGAAACCATGAACGAAGAATGCAAGGACATGGATGAATTGAAACCACTCTTCTTGAAATGAGATATACAAGGAACATGAAGGAACGAATTTGGGCAGCAATCCGGTTGAAAAGAGGAGCAAAACTTGATAAGATGAAAGAAACTTGAAAAGCGAACACGACACTTCGGTTAAATGGATAAGAAAGTATAATAACATGATCTTGAAAAAACGAGATGATGGGTCAAAGAGAGCAACAACACAATGCCTCCGGAACAAATGAAAGAGTGGAATGAAAAGAATGGAGAAGAAAATGCGAAGTTCAGCCACAAATGACGGAAAGCATCCTTGAAAGAAGGATTAAACGGAGTTGTTGAAATAAATCAACAACCAAATGATATGCTTCACATGGCCTTATGAAAATATCTCAATAATTTGAGGCGAACTTCTACCATTACAGAATGATTGATTTGTGGAGATGAACAAAGAGATGCAAAACTCCACTTCAAAAGAAAAGGGAGAATGAATTGCACTTCAGAATGCAACATGAAGAATACTTGAGCTCCTCCAACAAGAATATTGATGAACACTTGAAGAATGAATTAAATCCTTAATGAACCACCATGTTGAGCCTTCTTGAGAACTCTAGTAATAAAAGAATTAGCAAATGAAAGGTAAGTTTAAAAGAACAAGATGAAGCCTTGCAATGATTTAGATGGAGCTTCGAGTCAAGATAAGCGCTCAATACTTGGAACTCCGGTAATAAAAGATGAAGGGCTTCGAGTCAAGATAAGCGCTCATCATGAACAAACTCCGAACGAGAGAATTAAATGAACTCGATGGAACAAGAATAAGAAATATATTATGCTTATCCTTCCACTGGTACAACGAGGTGCTATATAAACGGTTTTTAACCCCTTTCCAGGACGGCTTGGAACCGTCGCCAAGTGAGTGACTTCGATAGGGGGGTCCTTCCCACACGACCCGGAAACCATCGGGGATAGGGAGCCTTCATGCATATATAGTACTTGCTACTCATTTGTGCTCAGATTGCCATCGTAGTCGGTATTCTGTGGTGCTACGTTTATGATGCGAGGCCCATCACAAATGGTTCACTATTATAAAATGTGTATGATAAGCAAACAATCACACACATTCGCTTTTCCCAAACCGTATGTGATAACTGATTAAGAAGATTAGCTAATCGTCGTATGAGTGTCAGACAGGATTACAAAATGTCAGACTGTTGTAACACCGTCGTACATGACTAATATCGCACACGCTATTCTATAGTGCAACATTTATGATGCGTCCCCACATCAAAAATAGTTCATGGTTGCGAATCGTGTCCGATAAGGCAACTATCACAAACGTTTAGTTTGCCCACACCATTTGTGATATTGTCTTACATCGCACACGCTTTGTAAACGGCAACTGTGTGCATGCTTGCACCCGTTTCCTCTCTGTGAACCGTGTCGGATTATGGTGTATATCGCAAACGTTTGTGTTTTACCAACTGTGTGTGCTGTAATGACCTATAGAGCGTAATTTCACCATAATTTAATTGCCACTATTTCAAATTGTACCAGATTTGAATTTGAGTGTATGCCATAGCTTTATTCATATCCATCAGTTTCAAACAACCAATGCATTATTCGATTCATACGTACATATGTGCAAGAATTACATAAGAATCAAATAAAGAATGATGAACAACAGTTGTATACTTGTACTATTAAAGGCGGTAAAGAAAGAGGCGAAATACATTTTGGTTCCCAAACAAGGTGAAGCAGAATGCCCATATTATGCCCTCCTCCATGAGGAAGGCACGCACAACTCTAGTCCTACCCATTGTGATGGCCGACCGCCCATCCTTCACGGTCTTCATGAAAACATCTAGATAATCATCGTGTTCTGGCACAAATACTTAAACCTTTGCATGCCCGCCAATCATGTAGTTTGATAGGTAATGTTGAGTAAACTTTTTTGGGAACCACTTCAAAGGAAAAAAGATTCAGACATTGTCATCTAACACAACTCTTTATGGGTAGTAAAAAGAAGTCTGCAGAGTTCTTACTTACCATCCCGTAGTTCGCTGTTGTCATGGATAAAGTGTAAACAAATAGTTTAATTGCCATCTTTTGACTCGTTTTACTAACAATCTTTATCAGCTTCCTCAGTTGATGCTGGTTCATCGATATCTCATTGCACCATAGCAGAAATGGTCGAAGCATGGATCTTTACCAATGACATATGTACCAAAAAGCCCCAAGTTAATATTAGAAGCTAAAAAACAATTGCAAAATGATGTAGTACAACACTCTTTTATAATATCTTATAACATCCAATATACTCACATATTAGATGAATTAACATCTTATATTATGGGCCGGAAGGAGTTTATTGCATTCTTACAGATTATCGTCTGATTAACTACTGTTGTATCCATGGGTTAGAGTTAGTTTGAGCCAGTTCGGGCTCAAATAGCCCTAAAGTATATCCAAACATGAGGGCTAGTTTGAGCTAGTTGCATCTAACCCACCCAAAAAAACTATCCAACCCAAGAGGTGCTAATTGGAGCTAGTTCTCCTAGTGCATTTATTGTCAATCTATCCCTGTCATCCAAACACCTCTTTAGATGGAGTTAGTTCAGGGTTAGTCATGAGCTAGAAACTAACTCTAACATCTAGCTAAGTTGAGTATCCATACATGGTTGTGTTGTTGTTGTTGTTGTTGTTGTTGTTGTTGTTGTTGCTGCTCTTCTACGTATATCTGGACATCATCAGAATATTAAGGTAACACTCTTCCTTGTTGCTATGTAGCCTAGAATTGCATATTTCAACATTAAGTATAGTGCATGTTGCTATGTAGCCTCAGATATATTACATATGGCCCTAGTTAACCTAACGATAAATGGATTACAAATATATTCAGTTAAAAGTCTGATTCACCGATTAGTCCCTTATCACCACATGGCCTATATGGTACCAGGTATCGATATCCTGAATGGTAAGTATATATAAGCCATGGGATGAAACTAACCTCAATGGAAATAGCAGTCGTTCCCAAAATTGTCTTGTGTAGGTACATCGAGAGGCATGTTAAGCACAACAGGCTAAACATCAACCAAATATATCCATGGCAGACAAAATAATCTCCAAAAGATAGCTTCAGTGTGCAGGTTTAAGCATGCTAGTAAAGCAAAATAAGTGGAAAGGTGTGTTAACTGCAACAGGCCCAACATTTAACAACAAGCAAACATAGTCATTCAAACTGGTATTGTGCCGGTCTAAGTACACCGGTTATTGTTAAATAAAAATGGAATGGCATGTTAACTATAGTAGGCATCAATCAAATGTAGTCATTGATAGTGGTATTTTTGAAACTGGTATTGATGAAATTGAACTGCATAGTTCATACTTGCACATATAGAACATCACGTTGTGAATAACTGGAATAAACAAGGGATACTATGTACAAACAAAGATAGCATCTGAAACTGCAAATATGCTAACTACAAACAACCGAACAATCAAAAAACTTTAAAACAGGCATATGCTAGCTATAACATGCTTAACAGCAAGAAAATATATGCATTCCTATCGGTATGTTTAAAACTGGATTGATGAAATGTACTGCATAGTAAATAATTGTACATATACAGCATCACATTGTGAACAACTGAAATAAACAAGGCATCCTGCAAACAACAAATATAGCAATTAAAATTGGCCATATTCTCACTACACTACAAAAGGGACTCGACAAAACAAATCATGGGTTCCCCCATGTGAAGAGGCACGACAAAACAAATCATGGATTTCCTCACTTCTCACCGATGGGCTCGTTCCCGTGGGAAGAGCACGGACCCTGGATGCGCTCCCTATTGTCGCAGATTGGCTCCTTCCCCTTGGAAGAGCACGGCTGTAGGGTGCCCTCCCTGATATCGCAGTTGGTCTCTTTCCCCTTGGAAGAGCAGATGGGCTCTTTCCCCTTGGAAGAGCCGGAGAGGGTGCCCTCCTCATGGTCGATGTCGATGAGGTTTGACTTGGAAGCTGCGGATCCCAAGCCAGCATCGCAGAACATGTCCTTTAAAAATGACAAAAGGGGCTCGATGGCAATGTAGGATGGCAAATTCTTGACAGCAAGCCAGTCGAGATCAGCGGTGGGTCCATGGATGAGATCGACGATGGTTTAACCCGAGGGGTTGGGGGTGGGCCATTTAACCTGTGACATAGCCCGCCTTAGGCCGTCGCTATTGACGACCTCCATGTCATAGCCGGCGTCCGCGACATACCCGCATGCTCTAGCCCGCTGATTGAGTGCATGCGGCCAGTAATGGTCGTCATCTTCCTCGGCGACGGCAGGCGAAGAGACCGTGATACACCTCTTTCGGGCCAGTCGCTCCTCAAGCTGCATGGGAAGCATAGCTAGGCTTAGTTTGCGACGCTCTGGAGTGGGGGATGGGCATGGGGATCTCTGGGAAAGAGGGCGTTTGGCAGGTGTCAAGATGTCTAAACATGTCATGCAATAATTTAGAAAATGTATGGCTTATTTGTTAAGTTTGTGTGATTCGGGCGCCCGCGATCTATAAATCAGCAGTAACTTATTGGAAGAAATACAGCTTATATGTACTAGTTAGGAAGGTAGATAATGAACATATATACGCTCTCCGTTATTTTATAGCCAATTTGGGAACATACGGAACGAAATAGGAATAGGGATTGTGAGGAAATATGCCTCACCGCGATGGAGAGCAGTAACTAATAGGCTTCTTAATGCAAACCCAGCCGGACTGCAGGAGAGGGGAGGATTATAGTCTCAATATGCTTGACGGTGGATAGCGAGCAAACAAAGACGGCGAGGCGCAGGCAGCCGCGTGTTGGGAACGGTACTAGAGGTAGGCTTGACACTAAAGTACGGGCACACGGCCGGGGTGAGCACGCCGGTGCCAGAGAGGGTTCTGCTGTGGATCTGGGGAGGGGGGAGCTAGCGATGGAGATTGGGATGGACTAGTTGAGTGAAACGCGGGCGAGCGGTGGGGGGTGTTGGCGGCCTAGGTGAAAAGGGTGAAAAATATACCCAGTCGCCACGCGGAAAGGCCTATGCAAACGGTTGCCTCTAAGCGCTTGTGTGCACAAAGAGAATAATTTTGTTTGAAATGAAGACGTACTAATTTTGAAATGAAGACGTGAGTTAATTGTTTCGCCTCTAAATTTTTTCCACGTTAAGCACTCACCATTATACCACGGGTTTGATTTGCTGGCGCATTTTAGGTCTCATGTGCTATATTTAAGACATTTTTGGCATTTATCGTGGATTTTGGCATATAAACGAAATCCTAGCCGGACTGCATTTCCTGTCGAAAGGGATGAGGATTGTCGTTTGATCTGGGAGCATCCAATGGTGCATATGTACGATCCGTGGGGTTTGATTCTGGCTAATCAGAACGCACGGCTCAAACCGCATGCGTGGCAGGGGGCATTGTCCATGGTTTGGTAGGCTCACGGCTTTCGTGAGTGAACCGTGTGCTATTTGAAAACATTTATATGAACTAACAGCGTATTTTCGTTTGAATGAAAATAAGAGCTCATTGTTTCGCCTCCTAATTGTTTTCCACGGTAATAAATCACCATTGTACCCTATGGTTCAATTTTCTTGTGCATTTGTGGTATTGTTTGCTATATTTGAGTCGTTTGTTATAGTCACAACTACACGTGGGTGCTAGCTAGCAAGATCATTTGTGTGTCACTTTGGGAGTTTTCATTCATTATTTGAGAAACAGGAAAAAAACTCAAACAGTTCATCCGCAGGGTGCGGCCAGAGGCATATGCCTTGTTGGTATTCTAATTACAGGAAATGCATATAGAGTCCGGAAATAACAAAAATAGGTGTGTCACCATGGTGTGCTCTCAGGATCACATGGAATTTTTTTGGTAAAGATGGCACAAGTTTCGATGCTCACACCTTCCAAATCGGAGCATCTCACAAGAAGGATCATAATTTCCAAAAGGAGATGCGACAGATCGGACTCCAACCGTCACTGACTACATCGTTCATCCTCGAATTTTCTTCATGGTAAGCAATCACATATATACCCTAGGTTCAATTTTCTAGCCATTTCAGGTCTTGTTGCTATATTTAAGTCATTTTTTGCACTTGCATTTCATTTAGTGCATATAATTAAATTCAAAATCGTTCTACAACTACATCTGGGCGTTTGTTAGCAAAGAAGGTACAAATCATTTGTGTGTCTCTTTCCAAGTGTTCATCCATTGCCTGAGAAACGGGGAGAAGTTTCAAACCTTTCGGCCGCGAGGTGCGGCCACCGGCGTAGGCCTAGTTGGTATTTTAATTACTGGGAATTCAGATGGAGTCCAGACATCATCAAAATTGGTGTGTTCCCGTGGCATGCTCTCACGACCCCGGGGAAATTTTTTGGTAAATTTTGGCGCAAGTTTTGATGATCGCTTCTTCCAAACCGGAGCATCTCACATGAAGGACCATGGTTTCCAAAAGGAGACGTATCAGTTCAAACTCCAGTAGTCGGTGACTTCATCGTTTGGCCTCAAAAAAAATTCCACCATAGGAAATCACCATTATACCATGGGTTTGATTTTCTAACGCATTTCAGGTATCATTTGCTATATTTAGGACATTTTTTGAATTTAACGTGCAATTTGTGGATATAAATAAAATCACAACCGGAACTCCATGTGTTGTCGAAAGGGATGAGGATCATCGTTCGATTAAGGAGAATCCAATGGTGTAGACATACGATCCGTGGGGTTTGGGTTCTGTCCAATCAGAATGCACGACTCAGATCACGCGCGTGGCAGTGGGGGCATTGGCAACGGTTTGGTGGACACACGGCTTTCGTGACTGAACTGTGTGCTATTTGAAAACATTTACATTAACTAACAACATATTTTTGTTTGAAAGAAAACATGAGTTAGTTGTTTCGCCACCAATTTTTTTCCACGGTCAGAAATCATGATTGTACCCTATGGTTCAATTTTCTAGTAAATTTTACTAGGCGGCAGGCCTGGCTAGGAATCTCAAACTTTGAATATGCAAAAAAGGTGATCTCGGTTGTATGTATATATATATATATATATATATATATATATATATATATATATATATATATATATAGTCGCAACTACATGTGGGTGTTAGCAAGATCATTTCTGTGTCGCTTTGTGAGTTTTCATTCATTGTCCGAGCAACGGGAAAAACCTTCAAACAGTTCGGCCATAGGGTGCGGCCAGAGGCATAGGCCTTGTTGGTATTTTAATTTCAGGAAATGCATATAGAGTCCGGAAAACAATGAAAATCATTATGTCACTGTGGCGTGCTCTCACGGCCGCATGGAATTTTTTTGGAAAAGTTTTGCACATGTTTTGGTGCTCGCACCTTCCATACCAGAGCATCTCACAAGAAGGTCATAGTTTCCAAAAGGAGACATGACACTTCGGACTCCAAATCATCAGTTAGTACATCGTTCCGCCTCGCAAAAAATCATGGTAAACAATCGCACATATACCCTTGGTTTGATTTTCCAGCCCATTTTAGGTCTCGTCTACTATGTTTAAGTCATTCTTTGCACTTACCTTGCATTTTAGTGCATATAAAGTCAAAAACCCTACTACAACTACATGTTCGTGTTTTATTTAGGCTATACTTAGGCTACTCATAGTGGAGAGTGTCATATACTAGTATCATGCATATATATATACACACTTACATATATGATACTAGTGTATGATACTACCTTTAATTATAGTGCACAGTATAATAGAGTAGTATCATAGATGATCATATTTGCCATGCATGACACAAATTAGCATCGCATTTAACATGATATGGTATCTACCTATATGTTACTCTAACCCTCTCTATCTTCTTTAATTCTTTGCCACATCAGCATACTTGCTATTTCCGAGTGCATGATATCGGCTATGATACCACCATTATGGCCATCCTTATAGTGGAGAGTATCATATACTATAGTATCAAGCATATGATACTAGTGTATCATACTACGTACGTACCTTCATAGTGCATAGTATCATAGAGTAGTATCATAGATGACTCTATTGATGGCCATGCATGACACAAAGTAGTATACCATATTTATTATGTTACAGTATCTACATATGTTACTTCTTTGCCACATCATCATATTTGCTATTGCCTAGTGCATGATACCGGCTATGATACCCCCACTATGGCCACCCTATGGCTGGTCATAATGGGAGTATCATAAGCGATATCATGCATGCCAACTAGACTTTTTGGATGATGTGCCACATAGTTAAATGAGGAAAGAGAGGGTGTGGTATCATATCATGGTACCGTATCATATTAAATGTTGTACTACTTTGTGTCATGCATGGCAATTAATAAGGAAACCTAAGGCTACCCATAGTGGGAGTAGCTTAGGTAGTAACTTAACACATCCCAAGACAATTTTGCTTATGTGGCAAGTATTTAATGAGAAAACTAGTGCTTGTGGTAACATAATATGTTACTGTAACATAGCGCTTGTCGAGGCAAAATGAGTCTATGAGCTAATAAATGAAGCAATCTATGATACTGCTACTATGTTACATTACATTATGAAGGTGCAGTAACTTAGATTAATGTCATATGCATGACACTAGTATAAGTTACTCCCCACTATGACCAGCCTAAGATACTAACTTATGATACTATGCATGCATTATGGAGGTAGTATCATATGCATGATACTGCATATGATACTAGTATATGATACTACCTTCGTAATGCACGCATAGTATCATAAGTTAGTATCATGTAGTATTTTATGTATTGTCATGCATGAAACATAGTAGCATAGGATTTATTATGATATGGTATCATGAAATGATACTTAAGCCTCTCTTTCTTTATTTAATTCTATGACAACTCATCAAAATTGCCTAGTTGGCATGCATAATACAGCTATGATACTCCCATTATGATCAACCTGGTAAAGAAGGTGTACAAATCATTTGTGCGTTGCTTTGCGAGTTTTCATCCATTTGTTCGAGAAGCAGGGAGAAGTTTCAAACATTTTTGCCGCGAGGTTCGGCCACTTGCGTAGGCCTAGTTGGTATTTTAATCACAAGAAATTTAGATGGAGTCTGGACATCATCAAAATCGATGTGTGCCCGTGGCGTGCTCTCACGATCCCATGGAAAAAATTGGTAAAGTTTGGCAAAAGTTTTGATGAACGCTCCTGCCAAACCAGTGCATCTCACATGAAGGATAATGGTTTCCAAAAGGAGACCTGACAATTCAAACTCCATTGGCCAGTGACTTCATCATTTGGCTTCATAAAAAATTCCACGGGTTTGATTTTCTGGCGCATTTCAGGTATGGTTAGCTATATTTAAGATACTTTTTGAGTTTAACGTGCATTTTGTGCACAAAAATAAAATTACAACCGAATGGTGGAGATGTATGATCCGTTGGGTTTGGGTTCTGGTGAATCAGAAAGCACGACTCAGATCGCAGGCGGGGTTTGGTCTGCACACGGCTTTCATCAACGAACCGTGTGCTATTTGTAAACCAGATTGCATATTTATTTTCACACATACTATAGTGAGATCAATTGAGTGTGCTACCTCTATGATATAGTAAAAATAATAACAAAAACAGTTCATATTCATTGCCTGAGCTGACAGCATATCATGGTCAACATATTAATGGTTCTTACAACAACAGAAAATCGGGCATAACTCACAAATTCGGTACAAGTGACAGTTCTAAATTGAACGAATTAAGTTGGAGGATATGCGTAAAGACTAGTATTACGGCTTAATTCCCATGTACATGGGGGAACTGGGATCATTATAGTGATCACGAATGAACTTGGGTTTTCTGATGATTTTATGTTGCTCTGTTACACGGGTGCATGATCCCTTGGCTGGCAAATCAGCAAATTCATCGTACTCGTCCTCATCGGCAACATCCTCGACACCCAGTACCCTCCTCTTTCCATGCATCACTACATGGCGTTTCTTACACAAGGGGTCTTCCGCAAAGAAAATCTAGGCAGCATCGCTAGTAAGAATGAACAAATTCGGGTGACATGCCATCTTTGTCCTGTTAACACAATTCTTCGTGTAATCATCAACCTTTACATGACCAAGAGGGATCCATGCACACCTGAATAATTCCACCTTAACTTTCACATAGTCAAGCTCCTAAATATCTTTGATGGTTCCATAGTATACCCTTTTATCAACTACAGTCATGCATTCTATTCAAAGAGAGAAGTTCTGATATGAGGTCTTTTGATCACGTTCCTCAGTGCAGAACGTGTATCCATTTATGTCATATGCCTGGTACATCAACACTGTAGGTGATGGATTTTGTGCCGACCACGTAGCAATGCCATCGATGGATCCTTGTGCCATATGATTCTTCAGCCATTAGACGTACTTCTTAGTGTGCTCCTGCATCTCCACATCTGATGAAGGCACCATTGGTAAGAAGCTTTGGCTTATCTCCGCCAAGTGTTCTTTGGCATAAGCGCTGAGAAGTGGGCTATTAAGCATTACCATCAAATGGGTTTTCTCTACCAATTCTCCGGGTGCAGCCATTTGCGTGCCAGCAAGGACCGGCTTACCTTTCAGCCTTCCCTTGTGGCGAGAGAGGGGCAAACCTATAGGTCTTTGTTTCATGTATTCGGTGCAAAACTCAACCACCTCCTCCGCGGTATAACCTTTTAGGATGCTTGCCTCTGGATGGTTTCGGTTCTGACAACTCTTCAGTATTCCCATGAACCGCTCGAAGGGATACATGTTGCAAAGAAACACAGGACCACAACACTTTATCTCGTCGACAAGGTGCATAGTGAGATGGACCATTACATCAAAAATATCTCTAGGGTGGACAACATTCTTTCAATATCATCTTGCATATGATCCAACTCTTCAGGATCTACAACTTTCTACCATAGTTGGTTGAAGAAATCACAGAGCTCAATGAATGTGTTTCTTATATCTTTGTCCATTAGATTCCTGATGGCCACCGGGAGGATTTGTGTCAACATTACGTGGAGATCATGTGACTTCATGTGTCCCAACATCGTTTTACCTGAGCTCACATCCACGAGACTTCTAACGTTTGCAGAGTAGGAAGAGGGCATCTTAACTGACAACAAATAGGTGATGAACTGTGTTGCTTCTTTTGTAATAAAATTGTTACTCTGACGAGCTTTGATGAATTTTTCATCATCTTCTGCTTTACTCTTGTGTTTTGATGGATCAGCAACCATATCGAGCCATGAACCGTCACCATCCTTTTTTTACCTTTAGTTTTGAGCAGAGTACCAAGGATGTTTTCACATACGTTCTTCTCTACGTGCATGACATCGATACAGTGATGTACATGTAGAATCTCCTAGTAAGGTAATTTCGAGAACACCGATTTCTTCTTAAACACTTGACCCTTTGGTGTTTGTTTCACCGTCAATGGGTGCTTCTTGCCAAGCACACCATTAATTTGTTTAGCCGTGTTGTGGACCACATCCCCATCATAGGTTCTTGGGTGCACACCTAGCTCTGCCGTACCATCAAATTCAGCTTTCATCTTTCAGTACGGGTGATTTTTCCGTAAGAACCTATGATGACGCAAGTACAGGGTTCTGTGCAAGTTGGGAAGAAATCTGCTAGCTGTCGTATCCATGCATGTGACACACCCTACATCTCCCTTTGTTTTCTGCCAGACGTGTTGCCTAATGCCAGCATATCTTGAATGGTGTGCACTAGCATCGCATGCAGATCAAGAATCTCCTTTCTGTAAGCATCATAACAATTTACAGCAGGCGCATCTATCCACACTATTAGCAATTCTTCTACCAGTAGATAAAAGTAAATGTCAATGTCATTTCCAGGTTGCTTTAGGCCTTGGATAATCATTGACATCATAATGTATTTTTTCTTCATACATAACCAAGGAGCTAGGTTCTATACGCACATAAGCACCGGCCATGTGCTTTGATTGGTGCTCATATCGCCAAAAGGATTCATCCCGTCAGTACACTCCCCGATGCTTATACTTCTAGGATCCTTGGCAAAGTCCTGAAACTTGATGTCGATTAATTCCCACTGAGCCCCATCTTTCGGGTGCCTCATATACTTATCCGCAATTCGCTCATCATGATGCCACCGCAACCTCTTTGCCTCTCGAGGTTTTGCAAACAAACACCTCAAACTTGGAATTAAAGGCAAGTACCAAGAAACCTTGAACGAGATTCATGTCTTGATCTCGTCATCCAATTTGTACTTTTCCTTTGCTCTCCTGCGCTTGTATCGTGCATGCTTGCATGTGATACATGCACACAAATCTTTGTACTCACCACGGTACAATATACAATCATTCACATAAGAGTGTATCTTTTGTACTTCAAGTTCCAATGGGAAAACAATTTTCTTCGCTTCATTCGAGCTTCTGGGGAGCACATTATCTTCTGGAAGAATTTCTCTGAGAAGACCTAACATCTCTGTGAAGCTCTTGTTTGATAGACCATTTCCTTCTTTAAATCTGAGAAGTGCCAGGGTGGCACTCAACTTGGAATATTTCTTTTTGCAGCCTGGATACAATTATTTCTTGGAGTCTGCATCAATGGTTGGCAGATCCTTGTACCGAATCATATCCTTTATTGGGCCCTCGAAATCCGCAATCATACCAGCAAAATCTGGCATATAAAGATCGTCATCATCTGCGTTGACATCTTGGTTCTCCAGTGTGCGTTTTGGCTTTCCGGTGTTCCATTGGTAGCTTGACGCCTCTGCCTTGATGTTAGATTCAACATCCATGTGACACTGATCGGGGTTTGGCATCTCACAGCGATGGGCATATCCATCCATGACCTCCTCTACACCATGTCTTGTCCAACGTGTATATCCATCCATGAATCCCTGAGAGACTAAGTGCAACTGGACATCTGAAACTTCATGTGGCTCTGTATTGGCACAATCAGTACATGTACACAGGATGTAATCCACATCACCAATTCTCCACTTTGTACTTTCAGCCAAATTCGTGAACTCTGTCAAGTCACTGATAAAAATCTGCGGTTGTCCGATTCTTCATCCATCGAGATTGTTCCATCTGCACCACACAAATGGTAATTAAAAACAAAATAACACCATTAATACATGGATTAACTGTTGCCCAAAGATGCATGCAAAAATCACAAGGTTTTATTTTCATAATTACTGAGGGCGGTCCTTATTTTTATCCAGAAGTGCAATGAGAAAAATTAATGGTCAGTCAATTTACCCTTTGGAATTGAATACCTTAATTTTATCTAGACGTACAATGACAAAAATTAATGGCCAGTCAATTTACCCTTATTTTTATCCATATGTGCAATCACAAAAATTAATGGCCAGTCAATTTACCCTTCATAATTACTGAGGACGGTCCTTATTGTTATCCACACGCAGAGTACTAGTACAACACTACCCTTTGGAATTGAATACCTTAACTAAACCACTCATGAAAAGAATACCTTAATTAATTAGCCACGCAACGACCTCCACCCAGCAGACAGAGAAGCGTGATGCGGCCGCATGTCGAGATAGCAGGGTCGAGGAGCAAAGCTTAGTGCGGCTGCCGCCTGAAGTTCGACCTTCACTATACTGCCATCGACCGCGATGGATGTGCTTGAATCACGGCGCCACCGACCTTGATGGTTGAGCTCCTCCTATCTCCCGCCGCAGACCAAGGATTGACCTCCTATGACACCGCCACCGCCCATCGACCGAGGATTGACCTCTTCTCCGGTAGTCGATGCCTAGGCTGCCTCCGCCATCTCTATATGCAGAGCAGCTGTTTTTTTTGACAGATATCCACAGAGCGGCTGTTTACAAGGTATCACTGTAACTAAATTATATGTACATGGTAGTACATCACATACGGTTATGTAACAGCAACCGTGTCTCACCTACGTTGTCTTCTCACACGGTTTGGTGTGGAAATCGTGTGTGACGTTGTAATACCTAACACAAACGACATGTATAAACAGTGTGCCATATACAACATATAGTGCCATAAGTAGTCCCCGACCGTTAGCTTATCCCCACAGTTTCCCCATTTCCCCAAATCCCTACATAGCCTCCAAATTCCCTCGCATGGCACTAACATTGGGGGAATGTGGATGAGTGGTGCTGATAGTTTCGGTGCGGCTGCCCCTGCTCGTATCACCATCACGACGGCGGTCGCCGCCGAGCACTTGCCTAAGGTCATCAGAAGGTAGGTGTACTACGGATTCGAATCTTCTTGTCAGGTTCCAATCTATCCCGATCTTTTTTAGCATGTCCAGAGTAGCTCCTTGTTGAATCCGTCCTGAATGAACCCACCCCCCAAGAAAGTGATCTTCCACCAGATCCGGAGCTTGACTCCAGACTCCTGCAACACGAGATCGACTCCAAGTTTTGCGCCACTGAGAAGTACCAAAAGGTGAGTTGTGTGCACGGGCACACTCCCGCTCGACTTGTATGCATGGAGGGATTCAACATTGGCAGGCTGTTTCTCGATTGCCCCTTAGAGGTTAGTGCTGAGTTCATCATTTTACTTGAGTTAATGCCACCGCTCATCCTGAATACTATTTAACATTGGTAGGGATATGAGGCTTGTGCCCTTGTTAACTGGCTGGATGAAGAATGGCATGGAAGGGCTCGGAGTGTTATCACCAAGGTCGCAGAAGATAACGTAAAGCTAAAGAAGAAACTGGCTGATCAGGAATGTACAATCAGTACAATGAAGCAAGAAAGAATCAATCACAGGAAACAAATGAAAGCAACAGACAAGAAGGAACTGCCATGTGTAGTTGTGGTTGTCGCATTAGCCATGTTCTATGCGTTGTTTAAGATGATGATTGGGGGTTTTGTTTGACAGTATTGCTAAAGGACATCTAGATGTGCTCTAAGTAATGCACATCTAGGTCCTATGCCGTTGATGTTACGTGAAGATTCGTGTAGATATTTTCCTTTGTCTTTTTTTCTTTTCCTTTGTGGTTTGATTAATACTGGCTTTATCAATAAGAAGAGCTCAATGTATTGCTTGCCAACTATCCTACTACGTTTACCAGTACCGGTGTATAATCCCAAAACTCGTTCCTTGTTTTCGTCCTAAAAAAATAAACCAGCCAAATAGCCAATAGGAGTCCTGTGCAACACCAGTAATTTGGAGCGATTCAGTACAAATAATTGCGGTTGATTATATCAGGGGTTAGATAATATGTCAACCCCCGCTTCAGCTGGCATTTCGTCTTCTCTGCATACCCCCCTTAAGTGTCCACCATCTTCATCGTCCCCGGCAGGCCATGCTACACACTGGCACACAATTTGTAGCCATGTCGAGCGACAGTGAGGACGACAGTTCGGCCAGCAGTCCGGCGCTCGATGATAGGTTAACATAGGAATCATCCCGCTCATCTTCCATCAGTCCAGCGTCAAGCCCAAACCTCGATTATATCTAGATCATAGAAGGGCCGCCGCCTCCAGAGTCATCAGATGACAACCAGACGGACGAGGAGCCGTCGGAGGATGAAGAAGAGGATGACGATGATGATGAGGAGGAATGGTCGAATGAGGAGGAGGACGACGACACCAACGACGATGACAATGGCGGTGGCGATGAAAAGCCAACGGTCAGTAGCAAGAAGTGTCCTTGCCAAGACGATGTTGCGGGGCCATCCAATAACAACAACAAGAAGAAGGACTAAATTAAGCAGAATGTATATATCTCTGTTTCAATTCGCTCATATTAATTTGTTATCTATGTTTATCCTGTGAATCTCATCGCATATGGTTAGTAATACATATTCGCCAGAGATCTTCTACATTATCGCCCACGGGTTGGTTTATTTAATTGTGTGCCCTGACGAGCACATAATTCACACAACAAGACCGTACGGGTTGTCTATAATCATCGCACACAATTTTGATTACCGACCTGTTTGCCGGGTATCACACACATCTTGTTACGCCGAATTGATTGTGTTCACCTCAATCATCACAAACGGTTCATCGGAAGGAACTGTATGCCGCATATCACACACACCTTGATCTTGCTGCCCATTTCTGTTGTTCCGTCTCATTGCAAACGGTTCATATGGATCAACCGTATGCCCAGCATTGCGCACGCAACTAAAACATGAACGTGTTTGATGTATCATTCATCGCAAACATTTTGCGTCTTTTTTGATGGGTTTTTTACATCATCGTTTGTTATTAATGCATCGCACACATTTTCGTCAAAGGGTCTCTGATCGTAGTGTCACATTAGCAGCATCCTGCAGTAGTGATATGTATGGAGGTGATGCGTGCATGCATGTTTGAATACCATTTCACAACTTGGATGTGGCACGTGCATCGACAATTGTACAGTCCCCACACAGAGTCAGATCGGTTCAAGATGTGCCGTGGTACTAGCCACTTCGACTCGATGGGAGGGATTCATGTGTACGCATGCATGTGCATGCTCAAACTATATCATGTCATCCCAGAGCAGGACCTATATATATACTTATTACAAAGAAAAAATAATCCCCTCCTAAGTAAAATTAACCTCTCTCATTGTCAGGCGAAGTAGTGATGGATCAAGCAGGCCCACGGATGGAAAGCATCGATATCGCTGATAACCTCTTAAGTGGGTGCGAGAGACAACCACCATCGATTTGCATGTGGGCCAAACATATGTTGAATACCCAAAATGCACAACTTTGATGTGGCACATGCCTCGAAAACCGTAAATTCCCCACACAGAGCGAGGTTCATGAAGCGTACTACATATGATGGTCCCCTCCCCCTCTTCGACGCATACTATATGCTCCTACCATAATACCACCCAAAAAGAAACCTCCTTGATGGTGAAATTAATTAACCTCTCCCGATGTAGGTCAAAGAGATGCATGCATCGATGATGGCCTCGTGGGCCCACAGATGGAAGCGTCACATGTGAGTTTCCTAGGATAACCACCGCCTACATCCATGTGTCCGAAAGAGGTGTTGTGTGATGTTTGAATTGCCAATTTCACAACTTTGATGTGGCACATGCCTCGGAAACTGAAAATTCTCGACACTGAGTGAGGTGTTCTTGTTCACAGACGCATACATATAGTATATATGCTAATCCCCTCCCACCTCTTCGACGCGTACTATACACATATATATACTCCCACCATAACACAAACGAAAAATATTGTACCTTGCTGGTAAAATTAACCTCACTGCCGGCTGTTTGTCAAAGTGATGGACGACAACCTCGCGGGCCCACAGAAAGCGTCACACCGAGTATCGAGTGTCGTGTAGGACAACCATCGACTGCATGTGGACAAAACACGTATGTATGAAAGGGTTGTGTAATGTTTCAAATAATGAATTCATGACTCTGATGTGGCACCTGCCTCACAAAACGGCCAACCCACACGGTGGCTCATGACTCGTAGTATACCGTGAGCCACCTGCCACCACCAGACGCGCACACACACCCACCACGAATCCACCGCAACTACGATGCATGTTAAATTATCTCACAGTGAACATATGTTACCAAAGGAGGGACGTTTTAATTTGGAGAAAAAGAGATCATTAATAGTTTTAGTACATTGATTGATTTTCTAGGGGTATAACGTGCAAAAATCAAATTTGAGCTACATGCACACATGACAGTGCACCTAAATGGATTGCAAAAACACATGTGTCTCACTGGGTGCATGTTTACTCCCCATGCAAGAAACTACAAACATTAAGAATCTTGATTTTTAAATTCTAGTACACCAAAAACTTAATTGAAATTCACGAAACTTATCGTGTTGTCATATGGACACCAATACAAAGTGGCATTGTACTTTTTTGGTCAAATTTGAGACCAGTTTTGCTGTAATCTTTATCTTCTTACAAACGGGAGATTATTAATAATTGGGAACCAATATCCCAGATGGATTATTTATTCAAACCGTGAGCATTAGACCAACAATGGATACATGTCATGCTTCGGTTAAGCAATAAAGCGGCATCATTAATCATCTAAATAGAAAAACAATATACGTGTTGCCACGCGACCTGTGTGTCGTGCGAGCAGGCGTGAATTGATGGGACGGATGCAAACAGCCCGCCGCGTAGGCAGACCAGGAGCCGTGCATGTAGGTGTGTGAATTGACGGGAGCCGTTTGTCATGGGAATAAGTCTGACAATAGAATAGGGGGTACGTAGGAGGAGGGAAGATCCTAGCTACGATGAGGTTGTGCACACAAGATTTACGAGTTCAGGCCCTTCTCGGAGGAAGTAACAGCCCTACGTCTTGGTGCCTGGAGGCTTGGTCGACTAGATTATCTGTGAGAGTTATAGGGGTGCAAACCCTTGTGCCAGAGGAGGGTGGTGGCTTATCTAGAGTCCGCCAGGACCCCATCCATTGCCCATTACATAGGGTTCAATGTACATTAAAAAAGGGCGTTACTGATAACGCCAGCTGTAAAGAGCTATAAATGATCTTAAAGACTACGGACTGAATGCCCGTCCATTGCCATCCTTAGTGGCTTACGAGTGGTTTCTTGTATGGTCGAGTGAATTCTTCTTGGTCGAATGGAATTGGGGTATCCGAGTGAGATAATTGGTAAAGTGAATTGCACACCAAATTTACTTCGGTCGGTATCCTTTGCTATACTTTGAATGTTCTTGACTCTAGGGTAGTGACCTTGGGTGGGGCCTCTAGGTCATGCCTATGACCCTACCCTAGGTTAATGGCATTGTCATTAGCCCCCCAAATGGATTGAGGTCCGAGTGAAAAGAGAGTTGAAGTTGGTTTCGACTCAATTCCTCGCCTTGGAGGCATTTCACCGGAATCGGGGAGTCATTATGGGGCTTCAGCTTTGTTTCAGTCGCCTTGATCAATTCAGAGGTTGTCGAGTGAGTTATGTTGATAATCTTTGAGTGAGTTATCGTACGAAATCTTCGGCGCGATTGGTTGCTCTGCAGTTCCCAGATTTCATGGGATTCAAAATTTCGGGGAAGCGCGCGGGACGAAGCGCGCCGCAGTAATCAGAGTGGATAGATGAGGGCGCCTTGATCTTTGCGCCGCCTTTTCCGCCATGTATTGGGAGAGCGCCTGCTGTAGGATATGATAAGATCGCTGGGGCCCACACGTCAACCACTCGAAAGTTGTCTCATAAATAGCGCCCAGGTTGATGCAATGCACAGTGCTTCCCAGTCGTCCTCGTCCTCCTCGGGAGTGATTCGATCCACGATCCAGAAAGAAGACTTGGAGGATCTGGCCGATGGAGGCTTAATTGCTCAAGGGTCTTGGAGGTTGCCGGGGAACAAGACCGAGCCTCGGCCGCGGGAGGGTGAGTGTGTCCTCCTCGCAACCCATGTCGACCGTGGTTTCACTCTACCTCTGCATCCTTTTTCCGGGATTTCTTGAACTTTTTTGGTGCCCAACTTCACCACTTCTCTCCCAACACAATCACATATCTCGCTGTATATGTCTCTTTGTGTGAAAAATTCTTGGGCTGTCGATCACATTGGGGTTTATTCAAACACATCTTTACTTGCCGTTCCAAACTGTGAAGAAGGCAAATCCGAATGACGAAAAGAGGCACATGATCGAAATGTGTGGGTGTTTAGGGATTCAGATAAGGGGTAGGAGTACTTTTCCTTCTATGACCCTTCCCGAGTCGGTTAGAGGGTGGCAGTCGACATGGTTCTGCTGTCAAGATGTTCCAACTCCTGGTCAGTCGACTGGTCTTCCCCCCTTCACCATGGATCGAGTCCGCCAACCCTCTTCCTTGATAGTGACTCTAGCAAAGAAATTCTAGGTTTCAATGCTAGTCGACCGGGTAGTCCAATTAGTCCATCATGGCATGACTGGCATGGATTTGTTGGAGGTGTTTCTCAGTCGACGCATCTAGCCTCTCCAAGCCCGCGAAAAAGCGATGTGGATGTACTCGGGCAGTAAGGACACCGCTCAGGTCCAACCAAAGGAGGTCACTAAGGAGATGGTGGCACAGTGGCTGCGGAGCATCACTGGAAACAAGGACAACCCCAGGGGGTCCAGAAGAGTTGCACCATTCGACACCAACAATGAGCTCGACAAGGTCTGACCTTTGTTACCGGGTGCCTTTTTATTCTGATTTGCAATTGTTCTTTAATCTGATTGATGCTTGTTTAACTCCTTGCCTTGCACATTTATACCGAGACATACTCGATGCCATATGGGGAGCAAGTTCAGGAGGGAACGGAGAGCACAGACAAGAGTGGCGACTGGCAATCCCCCGATGACAATGAAGATGACAGTGACAACTCAGACGGCAGTGAGGAACTCGACTCACCACCTAACTCAGAACGTCGATCCAAACAGTCTCAAGACCCCGGGGGGGGGGGGGGGGGCGTGGCAAGGCAGCACCTCCAAGCACACAAGTGCAAAAATGCACTAGGACTTCGTCTTCGGAACCGTTTGAAAAGGCCGCCAAGAAACTCAAGACCGCCCCCTCAAAGCCTCGAAAGGCCATGCCCAAGATCAAGGTGGATGTTCCCGTCACTTCTACGTAAGTGTTTTGCTTTCTCTCTTTGCTTTTGCACCGTATGGGAACTTCTATGTTACCGTCGACTCATTCTCTCGCTTGACCGAGTGAGTTATGGAAGTTTCAGCGCTGCTACTTCTAGGACCTCTATGGACATTTACAAGGATCAAAATGATGAGGAAATTGAAGACGCGGCCACTTACAAAGTTGGTACAACTCTACAATCTTGCCATCATTTTGCCAATTGTATTGTCGGTCGACTAAACTCTTGCAGTCCAATCTTTTGAAGCACCACCAAATGTCATTGAACATCCAGACGACGACGAAGATGTGCCTTAGAAGACCATTTGAAGAAAGGGAAGGACTTCGAGCAGGAGGGTGCCTACCAGCAAGGTACCTCAGTCGACATCAGCACCACAACCAGTGATCAAGCAATCTGGAGATCCAATTCGGGCTCCTATTTCTTTTGCCGATCCTGTGTCGACTGATCGTCCTTCAGCATCAGCCGCCCAAGTCCTTGCTCTGTCCGTGCAACTCCATGCCTTAGATTCCCTGACTGCTTTGACTGTTCCACCAACTCCGCTCTTCATTACCCATCATGTCCCAGAGGACCCAGTGAGCACTGCTAGAAAACCTATATGCCAAGCATGCCTTATGATGGAGAAAATGAAGGTGGTGCACGAATCTAGCAAGGTTGCCTACGATGCCATCTCTGCTCTTCAAGCTAATGTCCAGGTGCGCTAATTTCTGACTGATCTTTTAGCTTGATCTTTGCCCTATTAGGATATGGTACTTGAAAACTGCTGCTTTATTATTCATAAGATGTCCGTGGATGAGAGTTTTGAAACCTTTAATGTGCATCTTTCATGAGTCTGCATCTTGCATCCGTCCACCCACTAGGTGTTTTAACTTTTGCTCAATAGTTCTTCCACTAGAGTCGACTAGGTTGCGTCGAGTGTATTCTTGAATCAGTGGCGGCACACAGAGTGCACCCACTGGGTGTAGTCCCCGAGACCCCCGTCGAATGTTTGATTCGGCGGGGGTGTTTGTAAAATGTCTCTTTACAGTTCTTCCAATCGGTCCAGACAGGTCGTGCCGAGTGGAATCCAGACCAGTGGGGGCACGCCGAGTGAACCCACTGGGTGTAGTCCCCGAGATCGCGGTCGACTGCGGGCAGTCGGTTACTCCGATTGGACGGAGCATGTTGAGTGGAAAGTCGAACAAGTGGGGGCATTCCAAGTGCAACCACTGGGTGTAGTCCCTGAGACTACTGTTCAATGTTTTATTCTGCAGTAGTCTTAGAACTCTTTTTGCCGCAATGACCTGAACTTGTATCTTACCGCTCGAAAGCAATCGATCTTTGTTCCTATCGACTGACGTGTCTTATTCACTGATTGCAGAAATCTTGTGAACTCAGGGTCCAGTTTTCTTAATTGGAGAGGAAACAGATCCAACTCAATCTCGACCTGGAGCTGGCCAAGGAGAACTTGCAAAAGGCTAAGGATGAAGCAGCTTCCATGGGAGGTAATAACTTGTCGACTGTTTTCCTTGTCATCTTTTCCTTTCATCTTTTGAACCGAGTGACTCTACTCGAATAGATGTGCGTAGTGAAAACCGACAACTCCAAGCTCGTCTTAAGAATGTTATTTCTTTAGACAAAATGAAGCAGGCTTTGGAGTAGAAGGACCTCGACCTTGCAGTAGCGCAGAACACGGCGCGAGAGAAAACTGAACTTCCTAACAAGAAGCTGGCTTTAGTCGGCAAGTTGGAAGAGGAAAATGCCAAGCTGAAGACTGCCATTGATGAAGCCAACAAAGAAGTCGTCCAACTGAAGAAGGACAAGGAGGCCCTGACTGACAAGGTCAGATATCTCACTCGGAAGAGAGACGAACTGGAGGCTTATCTGGGAGGACGCATGAAGAAGATGTTCCTTATGCTTGAAGGTACTTTCTCTTGTCCAACTAAGTTGCAACAGCCGACTCATCGTGCGACTATCAACTCACCATTTTTCTGTGTGTGTGCAGAATTCTGCCAAAATTTCGAGGAAGAGACTGGGCGAATTGAGATGAATCTGGTCCCCATTAACTCCCCCTTCAATGACGAAGCTGCGATGAACGTGCTGCGACTGGAAGCTCGTCTCGCTGGCATCATGGACTATCTTGCTCGACTGAAAGTGGTAGTATCACAAATTGGCATAGAGCTCTAGCCAGGTGTGACATTCAAGAATGACCTCGAGTCTTTGATGACTCGGCTCAATGAAATCCCTGGTCGAGTGCAGGCATGGAAGAAGTCATCAGCTCAGTGCGGTGCTTACGTGGCTCTGTCTCTGGTCCATGTCCATTGCAAGGAATTTAGAGAAGAGAAGCTGGCGGCGCTCAAGGTCGCCAATACCAAGAGGCTTCAATTCTTGTCCTTCATGGAGACCTTCATAGACACTGCCACTTGTATTGCTGATGGAATCGACCTGGACGAGTTCATCGAGCCAGCTAGTCCTCCTGCTGCGGAGTGAACAAACTTAATGCCTTACTTTTATTTGCCTCACAATGTTGAGTGATTTTGTAACCATTAAACTCTTTCAGGCCTAACGACCGAGTACTTCTTTTCACAGTTTTGAACCTTGCTGGGTTTATCCGAACTTGGTTTTTTATTTGAATATGGTTGCTTTGTCTTTACCACTTTCAGATCTCTTAACTCCATGTGAAACTTGATTCTTCACTCGGAATAGACGTTGTACTTGTGGTGCAGCTCCGACGAGAGGCCCGCAGACATGAGTGCTAGGTGTCACGCGTGACCTGCACCTCATCGTCCTTGCGGATCGGTATGGAGGGGATGTTCTACTTGTGACGAAGGTCCAACAAGAGTGCCGCGGGTATGAGCCCTAGGTGCTGCACACGACCTGCACCTCGTCGTCCTTATGGATCGGTATGGAGCGGACATTTTACTTGTGACGCGGCTCTGACAAGAGGGCCGTGGATATGAGCACTAGGTGTCGCACATGACCTGCACCTTGTCGTCCTTATGGATCAGGATGGAGCGGACATTGCACTTGTGATGTAGCTCAGAGTATTTTTGTAACTTAGGCGAATCGGATTCGTGGCTAAGCCCCTGAGTGGGAGGATAGCTCATCACTCAGTGTAATTTGTAACTTAGGCGAGTACGGGATCGCAGCTAAGCCCCCGAGTGGGAGGATTGCTCTCCACTCAAAGTATTTTGTAACTTTGGCGAGTACGGGATCGCAGCTAAGCCCCCAAGTTGAAGGATTTCTCTCCACTCGAAGTATTTTATTACTTAGGCGAGTACGGGATCGCAGCTACGTCCCCGGGTGGGAGGATTGTTCTCCTCTCGGGGTGTTTTTGAAACTTATGCAAGTACGGGATCGCAGCTAAGCCCCTGAGTGGGAGGATTTCTCTCCACTCGGAGTGTTTTTGAAAATTAGGCGAGTACGGGATCACAACTAAGCCCCAGAGTGGGAGGATTGCTCTCCACTCGGAGTATTTTGTGACTTAGGCGAGTACGGGATCACAACTAAGTCCCCCAGTAGGAGGATTGCTCTTCACTCGGAGTGTTTTGAAACTTAGGCGAATTGGGTTCACGGCTAAGCCTCCGAGTGAGAGGGCTGCTCTTCATTCGGAGTATTTTTGAAACATAGGCGAATTGGGTTCGCGGCTAAGCCCCCGAGTGAGAGGGCTGCTCTTCACTCAGAGTATTTTTGGAACTTAGGTGAATCAGATTCACGGCTAAGCCACCCACTAGGGGATTTGAACACGTATATTTATGGGATAACAATCATTAATATACCAAAAAACCATGTCTTTGATAAGAAAATTGAAGGGTTCTTATTACAACTCGCCGATCCGAGTGTTTAGGTATAGAAATGGAGGAGCAGCTACGCATTCCATGAGTGTGGCTCGTCTTCTTTCTTGGCTATGTTGTAGAGGTGATACGCCCTGTTGTGGAGCACCTTGGTGATGAAGAAGGGGCCTTCCCAGGCTGGAGCGAGTTTGTGAGGTCATTTCTAATGCACTCGGAGCACAAAGTCTCCCTTCTTGGAATGCTCGACCTCTGACATTACGAGCAAGGAATCAACGTGGGTCTTGTTGATAGATGGTTGACCAGATCAGAACCATATCTCGTTCTTATTCTAGGAGATCAACTGCATCTTGGCGTGCTTGTTCTACTTCTGCTTTTGAGAAGAGTTCCACTCTGGGGGCGTTGTGTAGCAAGTCACTCTCCAGCACAGCTTCAGAACCATACACCATGAAGAAAGGAGTTCGGTCAGTCGACTGGTTGGGAGTTGTTCTCAGTATCCATAAGACAGACATCAATTCAGTCACCCAAGCTCCAGCAGCATGCTTGAGATCACACATCAGTCGGGGTTTCAGCCCTTGAAGGATCAAGCCATTTGCTATTTCTGCTTGCCCATTTGACTGCGGGTGCGCAGTGGATGCGTAATTGACCCGAGTGCCTTGGGAAGCACAAAACACTCTGAACTCATCAGAATCAAAGTTGGAGTCATTATCTGTGATAATGCTGTGAGGGACTCCATATCTGAATATCAGCTCTCTGATGAAACTGAGGGAAGTGCTTGAATCAAGGTTTTTGATAGGCTTCGCCTCAATCCATTTGGTGAATTTGCCGAATGCTACGAGAAAATGAGTGAAACCCCTTCTGCCTGTCTTGAAAGGTCCAACCATGTCCTAACCCGAAACTGCAATAGGACAAACGAGTGGAATAGTCTTCAAGGCAGATGTAGGTTTGTGAGATAGGTTTGAGTAAAACTGGCAGCCTTCACACTTGTCAACTATATCCTTATCCATCTCATTTTCACTTGGCCAGTAGAACCCCGCTCGGTATGCTTTGGCAAAGATGGTCCGAGAGGACGCATGGTGGCCACAGGTCCCCGAGTGGATCTCATTTAGAATCATTCGACCTTCTTCTGGAGAAATACAATGCTGAGCGACCCCGGTAACGCTTTCCCTGTAAAGCTGTCCGCTTATCATAGTGAATGCATTGGATCGACGGACAATCTGGCGGGCCTCATCTTCATCCTCTGGAGCTCCTGCCTGAGCAGGTATGCGATATATGGCATTGTCCAGTCGGGGGTGATCACCAAAACCTCCATGATCAAGTCGACTACAGCTGGGACTTTGATTTCAGTCGGATTGGTTGAACTTATCGGTTGCGGTGGCTCCTCTTTGAAGGGATATTATTAAACTGATGGGGCGTGGAGATGCTCCAAAAACACATTACTGGGGATGGGTTTTCGAGTGGAACCTATCTTCGCCAGGTCATCTGCTGCTTGATTCTTGATTCTGGGTATGTGGTCGAGTTCTAACTCCTCAAACTTCTTCTCTAGCTTTCTTACTGCATTGCAATAACCAGTCATTGCTGGACTCTTGATATCCCATTCCTTCATCACCTAATTGACCACCAAGTCTGAGTCGCCGTAGACCATCAGGCGACGGACGCCGAGTGATTTGGCCATACGCAACCCATGCAAAAGTGCCTCATACTCAGCTTCATTGTTTGAGGAATCAAAGTGAATTTGGAGGACGTAGCTGAGCTTATCACCTCTGGGGGATACCAGGACTACTCCAGCAATAGAGCCATTCAACATCTTGGACCCATCAAAAAACATAGTCCAATGTTCCGAGTGAATCTGAGTTGGTTGCTACTGTTCAATCCACTCAGCGAGGAAATTTGCTATTGCTTGGGACTTGATTGCTTTTTTTGCCTCGAACTTTATATCCAACGGAAGTAGTTCAATCGCCCACTTTCCCACTCGACTAGTTGCATCCCTATTGTTCAAAATTTCTAATAATGGAGGGTCGCTGACGACTGAAACTGAGTGGTATGAGAAGTAGTGTGCAACTTTCTTTGTGGTCAAGTAAATTCCATAAGCAAGCTTCTAATAATGTGTATATCTCTGCTTGCACGGAGTCAAGACTTCAGAAATATAATACACTGGGCACCGAACTTTGTAGGCTTTGCCTTCTTCTCGCTCGACCGTGAGCACTGTGCTGACAACTTGTCCACTGGCTGCAATTTATAGTAGTAGAGGCTCTTTGCTGATTGGGGCAGCAAGCGCCGGCTGGGTAGAAAGCAGGGCTTTGAGCTCTACAAACGCTGCTTTGGCTTTAGGAGTCCACTCAAATTTGTCAGACTTCTTCATCAATCGGTAAAGAGGCAATGCCTTTTCACTGAGACGAGAGATGAATCGACTCAATACAGCCAAACAACCAGTAAGCTTCGGAACGTCGTGCACACGCACGGGGCGTTTCATTCGGAGGATTGCTCCAACCTTTTCGGGGTTTGCGTTGATCCCTCGTTCGGACATGAGGAAACTGAGTAACTTTCCACCTGGGACTCCGAATGTGCACTTTGACGGGTGGAGCTTAATACCATATCTTATCAAGTTGGCAAATGTTTTAGTGAGGTCAGTCAGTAGGTTGGAACCTTTACATGACTTGACCACGATGTCATCCATGTATGCTTCCACATTCTGATTGATTTGAGTGAGCAAGCACTTCTTAATAATGCGCATGAAAGTGGCGCCAGCATTCTTGAGACCAAAAGGCATGGTAACATAGCAAAAACACCCAACTGGGGTGATGAAGGCTCTTTTTATTTCGTCGGGCCCATACAATCAGATCTGATGGTACCAGGAATATGCGTCCAAAAAGGATAAACACACACATCGCGCAGTCGAGTCGACAATTTGCTCGATGCGGGCGAGAGGGAAATGATCTTTCGGGCAGGACCGATTGATGTGTTTTAAATCGGTACACATACGGAGTGAATCATCTTTCTTGGGGACTATGACAACATTGGCAAGCCACTCAGAGTGGTATATCTCGCGGATGAACTCAGCGGCCATAAGTCGAGCCACCTCTTTGCCAATTGCCTCCCGCTTCTCCACGTCGGACCAATGGAGATGCTCTTTAACGGGTTTTGCTTTTGGGTCGACTCGCAAACGGTGCTCAACTAGTCCCCTGGGTACACCTGGCATGTCAGATGGTTTCCATGCGAAGATGTCCCAGTTCTCATGGAGGGACTAGATGAGCGCTTCTTCCTATATGTTGTCGAGTGTTGTTGATATATGAGTCGGAGCAGCATTGGAATCGGTCGGGTGAATGTGTACAGGCTTTGTTTCACCAGACGACTAAAATGCAGACTCTGAAGCAGGCTTCTTAGAGCGCAACAAATCACTCGGATCTGCAGTCCTGTACTCTTACATTTCTACAGCTGCCATCTGTTCATCGGCAATTTTTGAACCCTTCTGGAGGCACTCTTATGCTCTTTGTCAATTCCCTGTGACTATGACCACACCTATGGGGCCAGGCATCTTCAACTTGAGGAATACATAACATGGTCGAGCCATGAAACGAGCATATGCAGGCCTGCCCAAAATAGCATGGTAGCCATTCTGAAAATCCATGACCTCAAATGTCAACTTTTCTTTGCGGTAATTCTTTGACTTGCCGAAAACCACATCAAGAGTGATCTGACCGAGTGAATCGGCTTTTTTTCCTAGGATGACTCCGTGGAATCGCATGTTGCTTTCGTTGAGCTTGGACATCGGGATGCCCACCCCCAGAGGGTCTCAGCTTACAGAATTTTCAGACCACTGTCACCGTGCATCAAAACCTTGGTCAGTCAAGTGCCCCCAATGACTGGGTCGACCACCAAAGCTTGCCGTCCGGGGGTAGCAACATGTGCTGGGTGGTCGGACTGGTCGAATGTAATGGGAGTTTTTGAACAGGTCAAGTATGTCGTAGTTGCCGGAGCCACCGTGTTCACTTCTTGATTCATAATTTCCGGTGGAATTTTGCTCCCAACGTCAGCAAAAATCACTAAAGTGGCATTGACATTGGGATAACTATCATCTTCTTTTTTCTTCGTCCTTATTAGATTCCTTCTCCTTTTCACTGGGCTAACCCTCTCGGAAACTCTGAATCAGGAGTCGAGACTGTCGAGTGGCATTCTTAGGGTAAATCAGGTTTCCATCTTTCACTTTCTTTGGGATCCATGGCCCCTTAGGCTTTCCATTAAATTTCCCTTGGTTCAAAACTACAGCCTCACCAGGACCTGCGGGTTCGGCTTTGCGCTTCTGCTTCCGACTGGAATTTCCTCCTCCTGTGTCCTGGGAAAATGGTTTGTTCTTGACACTGCGGAGTCGGTCTTCTTCCTCGCCATTAGCATACCGAGTGGCTATTTCCATCATCTGAGCCATGGACATGTCTCCTGTCCGACCGAATTTCAGGTTAAGCTCTCTGTACCGAACTCCCTCCTTGAAGGCGCAAACTGCCTGATGCTCTGACACATTCTCCATGGTATGATAAAGAGTTGTCCATCTCTGGATGTAATCTCTCAAAGTTTAATTTGGTTTATGGACACAATGTTGTAATTCGGTTAGCCCCGCAGGTCGTTTGCAAGTGCCTTCAAATGTCCTGACAAACACTCGAGTCAGTTTTTCCCAACTGAAGATACTACCAGGAGACAACTGATTAAACCAAGCTCTTGCCGAACCCTCCAGCATCAGGGGGAGGTGCTTCATGGGCACATCATCATTACCTCCACCAATCTTCACAACCACTCAGTAATCCTCTAACCAAGTGTCTAGCTTCTATTAACAGGTGAAGTTACTCACTCCCGTCGCCAACCCGAAGTTTGGAGGGATCTCAATAGCTCTGATGGCTCTGCTGAAACATTCATGCCGAGAAACATGCACTCTCCTACCAATCGAACGATCTCTGTCTAGTCCTTCTCTGTGTGCCCGGCCTCTGTCCACTAGACCCTGCATAAGAACTGATCTTGCATCAAACCCGGGCTCTCTTGAGTCGACTGGGGCCCTTCTCTCATCGCCATATGGGCGCCTGCCATCGTATTGCCGGGGCACATTTGATCCGCCCCTCGCAGGGGGCGTAGGCACTCGACGGTGGTCATCACGGCCGAGTCGATGATCATACTGCTCGTGGTTCCGACCTAGGTACTGATCCTGGCGGTGCCCACGCCCCTCACGCCATGGAGGCAATCTTGGACTGTGAACCGACTGGACTGTGTCCGCCATGGACCTGTTGAGGATCCTATTGCGCGACTAGGAAACGGCTGAGTTTTGTTCTCCCGCCTACTGAAGCAATGCTCAAATTTGCATCAAACCTCTACCAGCCTTTGAACAAGATGGCGGAATTGACTCTGCTATACTGGTTGCAGCTGCAAGATTTTGGACTGGTGTGCGATATACCTGAGGTTCAGGCGGAAACAATTGTTGATGACGTGGACTGGATTCGAGGATCGGTCGACAAGCGCTTTCGTCGAGTGAATGTTGGAGATTCTCCAGACGCGCGCGCTCAGCCAAGGTGGCCAGGCACGCAGTCTCCAAGGCCCGAGTCTCAGAGGTCTCTCCGGTGATGTGGGTTTGGAGCGCTTCCATGTTGCGAGAATGCAGGTCTTCCCTCTACACCAAATTGAGGGCTTCAGGATGATACTCGTCATGACAACGCGACGGGCCGCCGCCACCATCGCCGCTGCCACTATGACGGAAACCAGGCGGGCTGCATGGCGTGTCGACCATCAGGACCTCCGCCACCTGGTCGCTGCTCTCGCACTCGGACAGAGTCTTAGCGGAACCAGTCAAATAGTCCATAGAGATATTCATCTGGCTCGATTGCTGTGACTTGTGGGGTGGTCGACTGGCGGGCCACCGCGTGTTTCACCCAACATTGAAGCCGCGATTGACCAGATCTCTTGCGACAACGTACAACTAGAAGGGTGGACGACGCGAGAGCCGGCGATACTGAGTCAACGGCTGCCGCAGAAGGACGCCGCAGGCACTTGGACAGAAGTGTGCCGCCCCGCGGATGGGAAGAGCCTCTTGGAGTCAGGCGTAGTTGTCGGCGATGAAGATGAGCACACCGAGTTGGATCTCGCAGCCTAATGCCAAACCACTACCAGAAATCATGTTGATGGAGATCAGAAAAACTGCAACCTCACTGGAATTCGCTAAAACACCTGCCCCATGGTGGGCACCAACAGTCGTGGGAATAAGTCTGACAATAGAATAGGGGGTACGTAGTTGGAGGGAAGATATTAGCTACAATGAGGTTGTGCACACAAGATTTACGAGTTCAGGCCCTTCTCGGAGGAAGTAATAGCCCTACGTCTCGGTGCCCAGAGGCTTGGTCAACTAGATTACATGTGAGAGTTATAGGGGTGCAAACCCTTGTGCCAGAGGAGGGAGGTGGCTTATATAGAGTGCTCCAGGACCCCAACCATCGCCCGTTACACAGGGGTCAATGTACAATAAGACAAGGCATTACTGATAACGCCAGCTATAAAGAGCTATAAATGATTTTAAAGGCCACAGAGTGAACGCCCGTCCGTTGCCATCCTTAGAGGCTCTAGGTCTTCCATACTCCAAGTGGTTTCTTGTATGGTCGAGTGAATTCTTCTTGGTTGAATGGAATTAGGGTATCCGAGTGAGATAATTGGTCAAGTGGATTGCACTCTGTCGTATTTCGGGTTTCGGCAAAACCCTTGAGGTTCGAACACTAGGGTGCGCACGAAGATCTCTCCCCCTCTAGCTCTCGCCCTCACCACAATCTCAAGTCTTAGCACGTCGAACTCGCAGAACAAAGGGATGCAAGATTTATACTGGTTCTGGCCACCATTGCGGTGTAATACCCTACTCCATTGTGGTGTGGCGGATTGCCTCGTGGGCTGAGGATGAACAGTTACAAGGGGAAGAACGGCCTCCTGAGGAGAGGTGTTCTTGTGCTTGGCGAGCTTGTGTGGTATCTGGTGGTCTGAATGATCCTCTCCCCCCTTTGCTAAGGTGGTGGCTAGTCCTATTTATAGAGGCCCTAGTCCTCTTCCCAAATATTGAGCTGGAAGGGATCCCACAACAGCCAATTTTGAAGGGGGACAACTAGTACAAATTATCATGACAAAACTAGTCTTCGCCTGCCAAAGGCTCTGGTGGTGACGCCGTCTTGGGCTCCACGGTGGCCTCCGTCCTGCCGTCCTGCTAGTCTTCGTCTTGTTGCACCGATATGGAAACCTTTGCTTGATGCCTCGGGACTCTGCGCCTAAGCTTGCCTCTTTAGCACCAAAGAGGAAACGAGGACACTGCGTGCTGGCGCCCGCCTGGCCTTGGTCGTCATGGCTTACGTCACGGGGACCTAGCAATGTCTCTCTTGCCTTGATCTCTCTGCCCCTCGCAAGCCAGCATGGTGAGGCTGCCCCCCAGGAGGTCTTGCATCATCTGCCTCGCGAGGCTTGGCCCCTCGTGAGGGTCTTGAGTGCTTGTTGATGGTGATGGGCCGCATAGGGCCGTTGGTGGAGCCACGCCGTGGGCTGCAGGCAGGAAAGTATGGGAACCCCCATTCCCAGAACACCGATAGTAGTACCCGGGCCCAAGGCGTGCTCGGGCTTGGCTTCGAGGCGAAGCCAAGGCGCAAGTGCAGTGCGCCGCAGGCCCTAACAGCCCGCGGCCTCGGTTGACGAGTGGCGGTTGATTGAACGTGGGCGTGTCAGCTTCCCCACGCTGCCTCGGCAACTGTCCGACTTGAAGAGTCCTTGCTGCATGCAGAAAAAGCTCATCATTACCTTAGATCATGGAGGCCGACTGTTGGCCTCCTCTGGGCTACAAATGGGAAGAGGGGGTGGAGCCCCTATCACCCATCTCTTCCTTCGCTTCTCCCGCTCCTTCTTCTTCCTCACTTCATCGCTTGCTGCATCGACCATGGCGCCAATATGGAGGTTCTTAGCCGCGGAGAAGGGAAAGACCCCCCTCGACGAGCCTGAGCCACTTCTGTCGAAGAAGAGGCTGTCCTATCAACGTGAAATAGTCATGAGGCCGGAGGTGTCGAGGCCATGGTACTAGAGGCCACCTCCCGGGTATCCTCTTCCCCTGAAGGGGGTCGCCAGGACGGCGCAACGGCGGACGCTGAGCCTGCCGCTGGCCTCGCCAGCAGCTCCTCCAGCGACAGCGGTGACTCCTGGTGGTCCAGCGTCTCTCCCGAGGTCAACGAGACTCCGGAGACAAGCGATGATAGCTACGTGCCCTCGAGATCTCGCCGCGCTCGGAGCAAGGCCGCGGCGTTCGGTCGCTGCCGTCGCTGATCTGGATGAGGTTCCGCCGTCCTCCGGAAGCCCACTATTGATGTTGGCGTCGACGGTGTTTGGTGTGCGTAGATAGGGCCTCTAGAAACTTCCTTCTTTTGTTCCCTGCGAGGAATCAATATGGACCCCGTGGGAGCGTCTAAAGGGTCTGTAATGTCTTTTGTTGATATTATCATCATTATGAAAATTTGCGAACACATGTCCTGCTTCGACTCGGTCTCCCCTTTCCAACCCCGCGATAGCTCGGTGCTCTACACCGACAGGTCCTAGTCCCCAGGCAGGCTGCAGCCACCGCTGGTATGCCAGGTCGCGATGCCGTGGTCAAGGCCAGGAGGTGAGTGACCCGAGGTCCAGTAAGAGCTCCTAAGGCGCAATGCTCAAGAGGTCCGCCTTAGTGCGCAAGTAGCCACCGGAGGTTGGGAAAGGGAGGTGACGTTGCCGTAGCAGGGTAGTGAAAGGCGAGAATCTTATGTCGTAGCGCTCGGCCAACCCAGGTGCGGGATGGTAGCCCGGAGCTGCTTCCTCGTGCCGTGCCAGACTCGTGTGCCGATGGCCGTAGTGTAGCCAGGTTAGGTCCGTGTGAGCCTCCCCCCTTCTCTGCGCTCTTCTACATGCTCTACATCCTCAGGTCCCGACCCTCGAGCGAGCTCAGCCGCCGCTGGTATACCAGGTCACAGTGCCGTGGTCAAGGCCAGGGGGTGAGGGATGGAGAGCCAGTAAGAGCTCCTGAGTCGCGATGATCAGGAGCACCCCTTTTAACGTGCAAGAGAATTGCATGGGAGATGAGGGAGCCCGCAGTACTACCCGCTGTAGTCCTCAGGAGGTTCTTGCAAGTCAGCGTGAGGAAGGACACAAAATGCCACTATAGTTGCTAGTCTGCCACTAGTTGCTTCGCAAGGAGGTGAAGGCACTGAGGGTCCGGTGAGGTGACGTGCGTGGGCGGGCCGCGAGCAAGAGCTCGACCACTCAGATTTGTCAGTGTTGCAGGGACGGACCCGAGCACAAGTGCCGTGCTGGCATGAGAGGCTCCCGCGGCGGACGATAATCAAGCGGGTAGTGATGATAGGTAGCTTATGCACGGAAAGCAAACTAGCTGAGGTAAATACAAGAACGATACATTCCACTGGGTCGGACCCGAGCGGCCTAGGGAAGGTGCAGCCCGAGGGGGCCCCTAGCAGGGTAAACTAAAGATGCAAGTGGATACATGCCACAGGGACATGCCCATGCGACCTAGGAATAATGCAGCCCGAGGGGCACTCCCAGCTGAATGAACATGGAAAATGTCACCTGGTTTGGTTGTCGAAGAAGTGTTGGGGTAGCTGAAGGCGCGCGCTGAAGAAGTCGCTCCTCACGAGCCATCGAGACCCTGAGCCTCTAGAGGCTCTGGGGGCTCTGGTGGCCTCTTGAGGAGCGCCTCCATCTGTGCTAGGACCGCGTGATGCCTGGCTTCTTGGGTCGTCAAGACGCTCCGTAGATTGCGCTGGAAGGCGGCTACGGCGCTCGGCGGGCCGAACGGCATGCGCACATAGCTATGAGGTGGACCCTCACACCGACCAGCACGCGAAGGCCAGAAGCGCTCCTGAGACGTGGCCCTGTTGAGCCCTGGGATGCCGAAGCAGACGCGCAGCTCACCACCCTCACCCGGGTGGGGAGCTACACCAGGTGGGCGGTGGTCGCCGCACATTGCCCTTGCTTCCTGAAGCTCCTGAGTGGTCTTGACGATGAACTCCTGAGCACCGGGCGCTCCTTGTCCGGTGCCCTCCCGAGGGAAATGTGCCGCGAAGCACACCTCCACGTGGTGCCCGAGCGCCTCCCTCGTGATCTTAACCAAGTTTAAGGCCCTCCAGAAGCAAGCCCCTGAGCCCTGCTCGAGGAGTTCACCGGGCACGCCTTCCTATGCGAGGGAGGGAGGCGGCCCCGGCGCGGGCACCGATCCTGAGATGGCACCTCCAGAGGCGCCGCTCCCCTGAGGTCCAGTGCAGAGTAGCTGCTTCTTCTTCTTGGGGTTCGCCTCAGGAGGGTACTGCACACACGTGCTGTCAGGGTCTTCGACTGCTGCGGCTTGGAAGGCGCGCTCGAGGGAGCACACTGCGTCTCTTTCTTCGCAGGGGACTGTGATGATTCCGTTGCTTCCTGGCATCTTGAGGACGTTGTAGCCATGGTGGGTGACTTCCATGAATTTGGCTTGCGCTGGGTACCCGAGGATGGCATTGTATGGCAGGCGGATGTGGGCAACGTCGAAGTCGACGAGCTCGGTGTGGTAGGTGTTGCGCTGACCGAAGGTGACAAGGAGACGAACATGCCCTATCGGGGTGTTGGAGCCGTCAGTCACTCCTGTGAAGGGCTTGGTGGGCTGAGGCTGATCGTATTGGACTTGAAGGCTATCGAACGTCTCGACGGATAGGACACTGAGGCCTGGGCTGCCATTGATGAGGGTTTTGGTGACTTGGACGTTGCTGATGATGGGTGAATAGAGCATCGGGAGGATGCCGGCGGCTTCTGCACATTTGAGTTGGTCCGCCGAGCTAAAGGTGATGGCGTACTTGGACCATCTGAGCGGGCGCGTGGCCTCAAGCTTGGGGAGAGCTGCATTCACCTCGTGAGAGAACTGCTTGAAGATGCACTAGGAAGCCGGGGCCTAAGCACCAACCAAGATGCAAGCAATGGCGCACGACTCCTAGAAGCCCCCAGCCCCTTCGTCCTGTTGGTGGTCATCATTCCTCCTTGGCGGTGGTGGCAGCGGAGGGAGAAAAGGATTGCCCTGAGGACGGTCCTCACGAGGCTGGTCCCTCCAGGCGCCCTCACGAGGCTGGTCCTGCCAGCAGTCCTCGCGAGGCTGGTCGCGCCACTCCTGATGGGCCCGCGGTCATCCCAATGTCCTCCACCTCCTCCACTTCCTCGGCCATAGCCCCGGTCAGTGTGCTCGGGGCGTCGACCGAAGCGTCCATCTCGAACGGTCCTGAGCTCATGACAATCGTTGGTGTTGTGGTTGCGCACATTGTGGAAGGCGTAGAATGTACGACTGCCCTTGCACGACCCGGGGAGGTCCCGGCCGCACTTTGTGTCTGGCACTACCGTGAGTACAGACACTCCTTTGCGTTTCACGTCCTTGACCTTGGCCTTCTTCTCCTCTAGGTCTACAGGAGGGAGCTCGAGGAGGGAGAGACGCCCCTCCTCAGCTCTTGCACACTTGGTTGCTATGTTAAACAGCTCCATAGTCGTGCACAGCTCCTCATGGATGATGAGCTCCTCCTTCATCTTGATGTCACGGACGCCATCGGAAAATGCTGAGATGATGGCCTCGTCCGTCACCTTGGGGATCTTGAGACGTAGGATGTTGAAGAACTGAATGTACTTCTGCAGTGTCTCTCCCGGCTATTGCTTGATGCGGCGTAGGTCACCCGCGACCAGAGGTTGGTCGTGTGTGCCCTGGAAGTTGGCGACGAAGTGGTCGTGCATCTCACCCCAGGAGGAGATCGAGCCTGGAGGCAGGTTCAGGAGCCACGAGCGGGCGCCGTCCTTGAGAGCCATGGGGCACAAGTTCACCATGACCTTTTCATCGCCGTTGGCCGCCTGGATGCTCAGCTCGTAAAGCTGCAGGGACTCTGCGGGGTTGGGGGTGCCATCGTAGCGTGGAGGCACGTCCGGCTTGAACTTTCATGGCCAGACGATGCTACACAGCTCGGGAACGAGAGTCCGGCAGCCTGCGGTGGCCACCGGGGCCCTCTAGAGGGGCGGAGCCTACCCTTGATGCCCGCGCACCGCCGCCACAGGCGGCATGCGGTCTTGTCATGGCGCCAGGAGCGCTGGAGCGTTTTCATGCGGCCGGGGAACCTCCCGGCAGCTTCCTTCTTCATGCGCGGGCACACGACACGGTGGGTCAGGCCACGGGACCGCTTGTCTTGGGGCGAGGACGCCGTCTTGACGCGAAAGAGGCAGAGGCGCTTCATGATCCACGTGTCTCGGCATGAGGGTGCCGTCTTGGTGTGGAGGAGGTGGAGACGTTTCATGAGCTACAACGCCCGCCGCTTGAGGTGGGCGAGGCAGCGAGAGGGATGGTGCAGGAGAGCCTCCAGTGGCGCCGACGAGCTCGGCAATGCGGTCCAACCAGTCCTCATAGAGGTCGTCGACCGGGGCGGTAATGCAGGAGCTCGCGTGCCATGAGTAGCGTGACCTGCGTGTCTATGGGTGGGTGGCGAGTGTGAGACGACGATCCGGTCGGAGTGAGCGACGGGGTGGCGATGAGGCCGTCCCGCCGCACGGAGGGTTGCAGTGAGGAGGCCTGCTGCTTGTTTGCCGCCGGGCCGGTGGCGGCCTTGGCAACAGGGGATGGAGAACAACGGGGAGGCCTGCCGATAGGGGCCGTCTAAGCAACACGGGTGACGAGGGCGGCCCGGCGCTCGGCGCGGGCTCGACGCGTGTCCGACATGGGTGTGGTGGAGCGAAGGGACGCGGATCAGCAGAAGGAAAGCTTCAACACACCCTTACCTGGCATGCTAAATGTCAGATTTTGGCTTCCGGCAAAACCTTTGAGGTTCGAGCACTGGGGTGCGCACGAAGATCTCTCCCCCTCTAGCTCTCGCCCTCACCACAATCTCAAGTCTTAGCGTGCCGAACTCGCAGAACAAAGGGACACAAGATTTATACTGGTTCGGGCCACCGTTGCGGTGTAATACCCTACTCCAGCGTGGTGTGGTGGATTGCCTCGTGGGATTAGGATGAACAATTACAAGGGGAAGAATAGCCTCCTGAGGAGAGGTGTTCTTGTGCTTGGCGAGCTTGTGTGGTGTCTGGTGGTCTGAATGATCCTCTCCCCCCTTTGGTAAGGTGTTGGCTAGTCCTATTTATAGAGGCCCTGGTCCTCTTCCCAAATATTGAGCGGGAAGGGATCCCACAACAGCCAAGTTTGAAGGGGGACATCTAGTACAAGCTATCCTGACAAAAGTAGCCTTCGCCTGCCAAAGGCTCTGGTGGTGACTCCGTCTTGGGCTCCATGGTGACCTCCGTCCTGCGGTCCTGCTAGTCTTGGTCTTGTTGCACCAATATGGAAACCTTTGCTTGATGCCTCGGGACTCCGCGCCTGAGCTTGCCTCTTTATAGCCAGAGAGAAATGAGGACACTATGCGCGCTGGTCCCCGCCTAGCCTTGGTCATCAAGGCTTACGTCACAGGGACCTCACGATGTCTCCCTTGCCTTGATCTCTCCGCCCCTCGCGAGCCAGCCTGGTGAGGCTGCCCCCAAGGAGGTATTGCATCGTACGCCTCGCGAGGCTTGGCCCCTCGCGAGGGTCTTGAGTGCTTGCAGATGAAGCTGGGCCGCACAGGGCCGCTGGTGGAGCCACACCATGGGCCGCAGGCAGGAAAGTCTGGGGACCCCCATTCCCAGAACGCCGGCACACTCCAAGGTTACTTTGGTCGGTATACTTTGTTGCACTTTGAATGTTCTTGACTCTAGGGTAGTGACATTGGGTAGGGCATCTAGGTCATGCCTATGACTCTACCCTAGGTTAATGGCATCGTCAGTGTGCTCGCTACGCAGTGTCATCGGGAGACGTGAAAGTAGCTATGTGAAATGATGGTAGGCATGCCAGTAGTCTTGTGTGCAGACTCACCGGGAGGTTAGCCAAAAGTTTCATAGCCGCTCGCCTCTCTCCCACTACTCCATATTAATGGGGCGCCCAAGCGGCTGCACCCCCCATCCTTGGCATACACACTATCCTCTCTCTCCACTTGCATCCTCGACGTTGCGCTCAATTTTCAAAGCCGCCAATGTATGAGGATGCCGCCGAAGCGCCCCATCGGAGGAGTGGCGACGCCAGAGCTGCTGAAGCACCGGAGCACGGCGTGGAGATGGAGACAGAGGTTGCCGTCACCGCCGACGAGGTATTGCTGCACCATGACATCATCGACGGCGTCGAGCTTCCACAGCCGGAGGCAGAGGTCCACACTGACACCGGTGACAACTCGGTCGATGACCTCGGTGATAACTCCGACAACCACTCCGGCGATGACTCCAATGACGATGGACAAATGGTTAGTCGTCTATACCCATTTATGTGTCAAATAGATCCTAGGGTTTCTCTGGTTACTCCTGCCTCCGCCCCTTTGGAATAGAACTCCTATGGTTATGTTCTCCCAATCCATGAAATCTGAGTAAGTTTCGTTAGATCTGTGTAGTGTATTGGTTGTTTTAATGGCACAAGTGATAAGTGATTAGTTGTTTCATCTGTGCAAATGATTCTTGCTAGTAATCTGACTAGCGTTAGTGTTCGTGCTAATAATTCCTAGCCAGGACTTGACAATTGATTTTGAATGACCTACACATATGTTTGTGCCATTATTTTCTTCAAGATTAGTCTATACATAGACAATTGCGCTTAAAAATTGAACCATAATATCTGGATATGTATAAAAAAATAGCCATATATTCCAAATCCTACTTCACAGCATGTAAACATTGATTTGATGCTAAATTTTGGCAACTGCCAAATGTTCGCTAGAGATTAGTTTGTAAACATTAATTTGATGCCACTTTTTTTACTATTTGGATAGGTGATGTCTGACGATGTGGACAGCGAGGATCAATATAGCCAGAGGAGGTACAAGAGGCAAATCCTGAGGGATCTTTATGCAGGAATGCATAAGAGGCGTATTAGGAACTGGGATGTCGGCTATCGATGCCCATTTTGCAACCACAAGCTTCATGACGCGTACCGAAGTGTTCTGGGGCGTGCAAGAGGACTGACCGTTGGCTCCTTCAAGCAGAAGTATTCTTGCAGGCTAGCACACGGCACATACACCAAGTACCTGGAGAAGCTTCAGGATCGTGCCGGCAGATTAGATGAGATGTGGGATTGAACTATGTATGGCTATGTAGTGTCTTAATGATGGTTGTGGTATGTACTAATGGTTTAACTATGCTTGTGTACACTTATTATCTTTGTCTGAGTATGTTGAATCTATGTTTACTTATGTCTAAGTGTGGGATATGGATGCAATTAGTTCAGTTGATGGAATCTACTTCTATCCTGGTTTATTTGTCCCATTTGGAATTTGTGCTAAATTTTGACCAAAGATTTAACTCACAAAATGTTAGTGCAGGTCAGCAAAACTTATATCATTGGATGCGTATTTGAACATAGTGTTCAATGATATAATTTTTGGTGACATGCATATACATTTGTTAGTTAAATATTTGGTCAAAATTCAGTACAAATTTCAAAGGGGACCAATAAACTAGGACAGAGGTAGTATGTCAATCACAAACGGTTCCTAAAATTGGAACTGTGTGCAATGACTTTCATTTTGCCTGTTATGTCAATCACACACGGTTGGCTCTAGCAAACCGTTGCCTCCGAAACTCTTTCTGTGACAGAAAACCCTCACCACCCAATTCAAAAAAGAAAAAAGAAAACCCTCACCATCCCCATGTCACAAAAACCATCACCCCACTCGCTACGCACGCCGGTCCCCATTCACACCTCCACAAGCTCCTCCGTGTCTATGCATGGCACCTCCTATCGCGGCGGCAACCACTCAGCTCAACGCCTACCGCCACTACTAGGCTGCCGGCAAACCCCACCGCAATTCGCCACTTCCGCTAGCCGTCTCCTATCGCCATCGACTTTCTCGATGCTGCTCGCGGTCGACCCAGCTCCGCCCGGTTGAGGAATCCTCCGTACAGAGGTTTTTTTCTCATGGACAACAAGGTAACTAATTTAATGAGATATTATCTCATCTCTTATACCAGTTCATCTGCCTCCTTTAATCACCCGGCCGAAATCACCGTGAATTCATTTTTATTTGATCTGATTTGAGGGTTTTCTTTCATTCATAGAGTGTGTCGGATTTTGGGTTCCGGCAGACCCTTGTGGTTTGAACATTGGGGTGCGCACGGAGATCTCTCCCCTACCGATCTACGTCCAATCTCCTCGCGTGATCTAAACTGGAAACAATGAACAACACAAGGGACACAAGGTTTATACTGGTTCGGGCCACTGTTGTGGTGTAATACCCTACTCCAGTGTGTGGTGTGGTGGATTGCCTCAGGGGCTGATGATGAACAGTACAAGGGAAGAACAGCCTCGCGAGAGGTGTTCTTGAGCTGGTGCGATGAACTACTAGGGTGAGTTCAATCGCCTCTCCCTCTCTCTCTCTCTCTCTCCTAGGGTTCTACCAGATCTCTGGCCGTCCCTGTACTCTGTGGTGGCTAGCTCTATTTATAGAGGCCTTGGGCCTCTCCCAAAATAATGAGCGGGAAGGGCGCCAACAATTGGCCATTTTGAAGGGGAACATCTAGTACAAGTTATCCTGACCAAAGGTGGTCTTCGGCTGCCAAAAGTACTGGTGATGATGCCGTCTTGGGCTCCACGGTGACCTCCATCTTGCCGCTCTGCTGGTCTTGGTCTCATTGCACCGGAATGGTAACATTTGCCCGATGCCTTGGCCTGTGCTTGCCCCCTTTGCACCAAAGGGGAAACAAGGACACTCCGCAGGCCGACGCCCGCCTGGTCTCGAAGGTCATAGCTTGTGCCACGGGCTCCTTGCAAGGTACCCCTGCCTTGATCTCTCCGCCTCCTCGCGAGCCTGCCTGACGAGGCTGCCCCTGAGGAAGCTTCCTGTCGTCCGCCCCGCGAGGCTTGGCCCCTCGCGAGGGTATTGAGCTTGAGCTGATGAAGATGGGCCACACTGGGCCCCCACTTGAGCCACGCAGCAGGCCGCGGGTAGGAAAGTCTAGGGACCCCCGTTCCCAAAACGCTGATAGTAGCCCCCGGGCCCAAGGCGCGCCCGGGCTTGGCCTAGCAGGAAAGCGAAGGGGCAAGCGCGAAGCGCCGTGGGCCCTAACAGCCTGTGGCCTTGGGCGTGGGTGTCTACGCCTCCCCACCATGCCTCGGCAACTGTCCATCTGACAAAAGAGGTGCCCGAGCCAGACTTACTTGCTTTGTTCTCGTTCTCCTCACTCCAGATCTTGTTTCTCGCTCCCCTCCTTCTTGCTTCCGAAATCCTCCAGATCTGTCTCAATCCTTCTCGCTCGGCACGCCATGGCGCCTCGCAAGTCCTCGACCGAGGCCTGGTACTCACCTGTCCTGGATTCCCCGAACCTGTCGGAGAAGAACCTAGCCCTCACGCGCCTGATGACGGTGGCGCAGGGCAGCAAGGGGGCGACTGTGCTCAAGGACGGCTCCGACCAGCCTGAAGGCAGGGGGAGCACCTTCTATCCGCTCTTTGTGAGCGCCATCGTCGCCGGTTTGGTGCCTCCTTTCTCTGAGTTCTTCTTTGCTGTTCTCCGCCAGTACAACTTGCAGGCTCTGCATCTCCACCCCAACTCTGTTCTTCTCCTAGCGATTTTTGCTTACTGCTGTGAGGCTCATGTCGGGGTAAAGCCCTCGGTGGCCTTGTTGCGCCACTATTTTTCCCTCCGGGTTTCTGGTGGCCATGTCTCCACATGTGCGAGCTTCATCGCATACTCCAATTCCAATGCTATCTCGAAGCCTGGGAAGAGAATCGAATGCTTCCGGAGCAAGCGGGTCATGGTGGACGTCAGGCGCCTCAACCACCGTCTGGTGTTGCCTACGAGGCAGCCCAAGGCTATCGACGCGTGGTCCCGCGTGGAGCTCGTCGACCCCCGTGCGAGGCGATGCTGAAGAGGATGAACGCGGACCTAAGGCCGAGCAACTTGGGGACGGCGAAGCTGAATGGAGCCACGCTCCTGAGGGAGTTCTTGGAGCACCGGTGGCTCCACTCCAGGAGCACTCGCTCCCATTGTGGAGGCTTGGGGAAACGGACGCCGCCTTGCGCCTAAGCTCTGAGGTCCTGACTGATGAGAACCTGGTCGCGACCCTCCATTCCTTGGTTGGGGGAGACATGGCAAAGCCGGTGGGCGCCCCCGTCCCCCTGTTCGTTCGTGACGACTGGGAGCAGGTGGTGAGCGCCATGCCCACCTTTAATGGCGATGGGCTGGTGCCCGTGGAAGCTCCCGAGGGTCTTGCGGTGCTAGCGATGGTGAACGTGTCTTCCGGCAGCTCCAGCGGGAGTGAGGAGGAAGAAGAGGCGGAGGAAGATGAGTCTAACTTTGAGGCGACTAGCGAGGAGTCGGGGGAGTCCTTCCCACGGCTCAGGTCTCGGGCCCTCTGCTCCATGCCGGATGACGACGATGACGGTGCCAAGCGAGGAGGGGAGGACTCTCCCTTGGTCACAAGGAAGGGCAGATCGGGGCTGGTTCCCCCAGGGTCCGCTCGGATCCATGGGCGGTCTGAGGGCAGCCCCAGCCTTCCCGACGTGGCTTCTGCTTCCGGGCCTCCCGAGGCTAATCCCAGGTGCAGGCTCTCGGGCTTCAAGTTCGGCCGGAGGTTGCTTGGGTCCGCAAGCGACGACCAGTAAGTGCTTGATTCCTGCTTTGCTTGGTTTCTACCGTTGAGGCTTGACGTCCATATTCTTTTGTCAGACCGTCGCCTGCGGCGAAGAGGTTGAAAGGGGCTTCTGCGGCCCCGCTTAGGGCGAGTCCACCTGCCGAGATGGCGCCTTCGTCCACTAAGGGGAAAGACGTCGCGGCTCGCGCTTCCCCTGCCCGGTCATCCTCACGAGGCCGACTGGGACGCTTCGGCGAGGAATCAGCCCCCATGGCCTCGCTGACCCTGGAGTCGACTGTGCTCGATGCTGTAGTCGGGGCAGCCAAGGCCCAGGGGGTTCCTTCCTGCCAAACCATGATCATGCTGCTGTCTTCTTCGCCCACTCTGCTAGTTCCCGCTCCTTCTGTTCCCTCTGCCTCCGTCATCGACTAGGTCGCCAGCGAGCTGAGCCAGCTGCGGGAGGATCTTCTGAGCGTGGACCCTCGCCTAGTGGTCGGGCACCTGGAGCTAGCTTCTGGCTGGGCCCGTTCCGCTGCCTCCGTCCGAGAAGCACCGAGCCAGGCCGTGGCGGCCTCCGATGGGGAGAAGCAGGCCGCCAACCAAGCCAAGGCCACTCGCGACGCTGCCCTGGGCGACGCTGTGGCTGCCAAGGCTCGCTGCAAGGAGCTGGAGGCCGAGCTGCAAGGCCTGCGCGATGAGCTCGCCAAGGAGGTCCACGGCCGCCAGGAGAAGGAGAAGGAGATGAGGGCTCGGGACGCTGCCGTCAAGGACCGGGACGTCAAGCTTGATGACCACCACGGCCAGTTAGAGACGCTGGAGCGGTCACTGAAGGCGGAGAGGACCGAACTGGACGCCAAGGCAAAGGTCTTGGTGGAGGATCGGGTGGCCTTCGCGAAGATGGAGAAGAGGGCTCGTGCCGCGCTGAAGACGCTTTACGAGAGCGGCCTGGAGGAGCCGCTGGCCGGCGCGGAGGACGACCCTGCCAAGTTGCTTCCCTTCCTGGTCCGTGCGCTTGAAGATGTCATAGACGGCCTTGGCCCCATGGCTGAGGCCGAGGCGCGTGCCATGTCTTCGGCGGCGCTGACGCGTGTCCTCAGCCACGTCTACCTGCGCGACCCCAATGTCGACCTCGACTGCCTACTGGAGCCCGTGAGCAGCGACCTTGCCGCCGCTGCCACTGAGGCCGTGAAAGGCCGAGCCGAAGCTTTGCTGGGGAGGTTTCGCGCCTTTAGCATCTTGCCTGGGTGCGGTGCCGCCAGCTCCGCGACCCCAGGAGGCGATGCCACTGGAGAGTGACCCCTTCGCGGCTTCCGTCCTATTTTTATTCCTGCAACATGAACCATGCCTCGCGGAGGCATTTAAACTTGTGTTTGACATCGTGAAACAATCTATGGCTTGTAGTATTTGCCTTTGAATTTCCTGGAATTTGCATTTTTCTCCCCTACTTGCTCGCGCTCTACGTCGGCAGGGCCCGGCCCTGCACGTACCTCACCCAGCATTAGCCCCGACCGGAAGCCAGGACGGGACTAAGGAGTGAGGGGCTACATGGCAAGTTAGCCTCCTGAGTCGCGATGCTCAGGAGTCCCCCTTGACGCACAAGCAACAAGTAGGAAAGGGGGGAACGAGGAGTGGATTGATCGTTCTGCATCGGCAGGGCCCGGCCCCGCGCGTACCTCACCGAGCGTTAGCCCCGACCGAAAACCAGGACGGGACTAAGGAGTGAGGTGCTATGGGGCAAGTTAGGCTCCTGAGTCGCGATGATCAGGAGTCCCCCTTGACGTTCAAACGGGTTTCCATACCTTGGCTCCGCTCGGGGAGGGGCGTATGACGACCAGGTCCGAGGGACTTGGCTGTGTGGTGTGCGCTCGGGCAAGACCCGGGCATAGCCCCCGTGTCCAGCCCCCTCGCGCGGTGCTCCCGAGGGAAGGCGTTGCGATGGTGCCGGACACTGAGCTCTGGGCTCCCTGAGGTTGGTACGGCCGTAGGCCGCCCTCAGTTGTTTATCACCAGCGCGGAGCATAGCGCTTTCGTATGTGTATGGGCATAGCCGCTCCTCGGCAGTGTCATCAGCCAGCGCAGAGCATGGTACTTCCACTGGTATGTGGGAGGGGGCTCCCCTCCGGGAGGAGCCCCTGGGGCGTGTACAGCCCCTCCCTGACACGTGGTCGGCATGGTAGGGCTAGGAGATGTGTATATGGGCACTCATGAGCCAACACGGGACTCACGATGCCCTACCTCGAGGCGGGTTGTGCTTGGCTCTGGGCCTTTATCAATGGTCTATTCCTGTTGGGTGGTTAGAATGCAAATGCTCTACGTCCTCAGGTCTGGGCCCTCGAGCGAGCTCAGCCGCCGCTGGTATGACAGGTCGCGATGCCGTGGGTCAAGGCCAGGGGGTGAGGGCTGGAGAGCCAGGAGGAGCCCATGAGTCGCGATGCTCAGGTACCCCCCTTTTAACGTGCAAGCGCTTTGCATGAAAGCGGAGAAGTCCGCGATAAGCAACAAGTGACAATTAAGCGCGAAAGAGCAAATTCATTTTAAGTAGACACAGGAAAAGCAAATGCCACTGGGCCAGGCCCGAGCAGCTCGGGGATGATGCAGCCCGAGGGGCGCCCCTGACAAGGTAAGTATAGAGCATAAGAAAAACGGATACATGCCGCAGGGACGGACCCACGCGACCTGGGAATGATGCGGCCCTATGGGCACTCCCAGCTGAAAATGGGACTTATAAAGATGTCACCTGGTGCCATTGAAGATGAAGTGATGCTGAAGAAGCGGGCGATGCGTGACGAAGACGTCGACCCTCATGAGCCCCCAGGCCCAGGAGCCTCGGGAGGCTCCGGGGGCACAGGTGGGTCTCCGAGAGCCATCTCCATCTCCGGCAGGACCGCATGATGCCTGACCTCATGAGCCTCTAGAATGCTCCTCAGCAAGCGCTGATGAGCGGCGACCGCGTTCGGCAGGCCGAAAGGCATGCGAACGTAGCTGTGAGGTGGACCCTCACAACGCCCCATGCGCGAAGGCTAGAGGTGCTCCTGAGACACGGCTTGGTTGAGCCCTGGCACGTCGACGTAGACGCGCGGCCCACCATCCTCGCCTGGATGTGGGGCCATGTCGGGCAAGCGGCGGCTGCCGCGCATGACTCTCAACTCCTGTAGCTCCTGGGTGTTTGTTGCGATGAACTCCTGAGGGTTTGGTCTTCCTTGCCTTGTACCTTCCTGAGGGAAACGTGCCTGGAAGCACCCCTCCAAGTGGTGCCCGAGTGCCTCCCTCGCGACCTTAGCAAAGTCGGTGGCTCTCCAAGAAAGAGCGCCCAAGCCTTGCCTGAGGAGGGCGCCGGGCGCGCCTTCCTATGCGTGAGAGGGTGGCGCTCCCTGATTGGGCGCAGATCCTGACCCAACACCTCCGGAGGTGCCTGCCTCCTGATGGCTTGGTCCAGGCGAAACCTTCTTCTTCTTGGGGGTCGCCTTGGGAAGCCTTCCGTTTCTGTTGTCCAGGTCTTCGATTGCTGCGGCCTGGAACGCGCGCTCGAGTGAACACACTGCGTCCCTTTCTTCATAGGGTACGGTGATGATTCCACCGCTTCCTGGCGTCTTGAGGACATGGTATCCATGGTGAGTCACTGCCATGAACTTGGCCAGGGCTGGGTACCCGAGGATGGCGTTGTATGGCAGATGGATGTGGGCGACGTCGAAGTCGATGAGCTCGGTGCGGTAGTTGTTGCACTGTCCGAAGGTGACTGGAAGGCGAACCTTCCCTATGGGAACAGTGGAACCATCAGTGACTCCTGAGAATGGCTTGGTTGGCTGAAGTTGATCGTACGACACTTGGAGATTGTCGAACGTCTCGACGGATAGGACGTTGAGTCCTGCTCCGCCGTCAATGAGGGTCCTGGTGACCTGCACGTTGCTGATGACTGGGGAGCGAAGCATAGGGAGGACTCCGGCTGTTGCCGTGCACTTGAGCTGATCCGCTGAGCTGAACATGATAGTGCACGCAGACCACCTGAGAGGGCGCGTGGCCTCAAGCTTGGGGAGGACTGCATTCACCTCGCGAGCAAACTGCTTGAAGATGCACTATGAGGCTGGGGCCTGCGCGCCACCGAAGATGCAAGCGATTGCGCGCGGCTCCTGGAAGCCCCCAGCTCCCTTGTCTTGATGTTGGTCTTCGTTCCTCCTTGGCAGTGGCGGCAGAGGAGGAAGGCCTGCGTTGCCGTGCGGGCGATCCTCACGAGGCTGACCTCTCCAGCCTCCCTCGCGAGGCTGGTCCTGCCAGTGATCCTCGCGAGGTCGGTCACGCCACCCTTGGCGAGGGCCATGGTCTTCCCATCGTCCGCCACCTCTTCCTCCTCCTCGGCCATAGTCCCTGTCATTCCGCTCGAGGCGTCGGCCGACACGTCCATCTATCACGGCCCTGAGCTCTTGACATTCATTGGTGTTGTGGGTATGGAGGTCGTGGTACACGTAGTACCGGCTGCCCTTGGATGACTCAGGCTGATCCCTCCCTCGCTTGGTGTCTGGCTCCGCTGCAAGCACGGCAGCCCCCTTGCGCTTCACGTCCTTGGTCTTGGGCTTCTTCTCTTCTAGGTCGGCAGTCGGGAGTTCGAGGAATGAAAGGCGCCCTTCCTCAGCCCTGGCGCACTTGGTCGCCAAGTTGAACAACTCCAGGGATGTGCACATGTCTTCATGGATTGCTAGCTCCTCCTTCATCTTGATGTCGCGTACGCCATCGGAGAAGGCCGAGATGATGGCTTCTTCAGTCACCTTGGGGATCTTGAGGCGAGCATTGTTAAAGCGCTGGATGTACTTCTGCAGGGTTTCCCCTTGTTGCTGCTTGATGCGGCGCAGATCGCTCACGGCCGGGGGCCGGTCGCGAGTGCCCTGGAAGTTGGCGATGAAGCGAGTGCGCATCTCGTCCCAGGAGGAAATTGTGCCAGGAGCCAGGTGCGGGCCCCGTCCTTGAGCTCCATGGGAAACCAGTTCACCATGACCCTTTCGTCTCCGTTGGCGGCTTCGATGCATAGCTCATAGAGCTGCAGGAACTCCGCCGGGTCCGCCGTGCCATCGTAGCGAGGGGGTAGGTCAGGCTTGAACTTGCCTGGCCATGCGACGCCGCGTAGCTCGGGGGTGAGGGCGTGGCAGCCTGCTGTGGCCACCGGTACATTTTGCTGGTACTGGGCTTACTCCTGGGGATTACCGCGCGCCGCCGCTTGGTGCAGCGCAGGGTCTTGGCATGGAGGTGCAGGGACGCGATCTTGGCGCGCCGGCGCTGGGAGCGCGCTAGCACCTTCTTGGGGACGAGGGATCTCTTGGCAGCTCCTTTCTTGTTGCGCAGGCGCCGGACGCGGAGGGTCTCGCCCTGGGGCTGCACACCTTGGGGCCAGGGCGCCTTCTTGGGAAGGAGGTGGCGGAGGCACCTCCTGAACCTCGCCTCCTGCGCGGAACAGAGGGCGAGGCAGCGAGAGGGACGGCAAGTGGGAGCCCCCTGCGGCGTTGACGAGCTCGGTGATGCGGGCGAGCCAGTCCTCGTAGAGGTCGTCGACGGGGCGGTAGTGCAAGAGCTCTCTTGCCAGGAGCAGCCCGGCGTGTGTGTCCGTGGGGGCGCGACAGGCGTGGGACGATGAAGCGGTTGGAGTCAGCGATGGTGTGGTGGTGCGGCCCTCCCGCCGCACCGAAGGGTGCTGGGAGGAGTCCTGCTGCGGGTTCCCCGCCGGGCCGGTGGCAGCGTTGGCGGCAGGCGACGGGGAACGACGAGGAAGTCCACCGACGGGCGCCGTCTAGGCGACGCGGGTGGCGAGAACAGCCTGGCGCTCGGCGCGAGCCCGACGAGCGTCAGCCATGGACATGACGGAAGTTCACACGCGAACAATGGAAGAAAGATTCCGGTGCACTCCTACCTGGCATGCCAAATGTCGGATTTCGGGTTCCGGCAGACGTTTGAGGTTCGAACACTGGGGTGCGCGCGGAGATCTCTCCCCTACCGATCTATATCCAATCTCCTCGCGTGATCTAAACTGGAAATAACGAACAACACAAGGGACACAAGGTTTATACTGGTTCGGGCCACTATTGTGGTGTAATACCCTACTCCAGTGTGTGGTGTGGCGAATTGCCTCAGGGGCTGATGAGGAACAGTACAAGGGAAGAATAGCCTCGCGAGAGGTGTTCTTGAGCTGGTGCGATGAACTGCTAGCGTGAGTTCAGTCGCCTCTCTCTCTCTACTAGGGTTCTACCAGATCTCTGGCCGTCCCTCTACTCTGTGGTGGCTAGATCTATTTTTAGAGGCCCTGGGCCTCTCCCCAAATAATGAGCGGGAAGGGCACCAACAATTGGCCATTTTGAAGGGGAACATCTAGTACAAGTTATCCTGACCAAAGGTGGTCTTCGGCTGCCAAAAGTACTGGTGATGACGATGTCTTGGGCTCCACGGTGACCTCCGTCCTGCCGCTCTGCTGGTCTTGGTCTCGTTGCACCGGAATAGTAACCTTTGCCCGATGCCATGGCATGTGCTTTCCCGCTTTGCACCAAAGGGGAAACAAGGACACTGCGCATGCCGGCGCCCGCCTGGCACCCGCCTGGTCTCGAACGGCATGGCTTGTGTCACGGGCTCCTCGCGAGGTACCCCTGCCTTGATCTCTCCACCTCCTCGCGAGCCTGCCTGACGAGGTTGCCCCTGAGGAAGCTTCCTGTCGTCCGCCCCGCGAGGCTTGGCCCCTCGCGAGGGTCTTGAGCTTGAGCTGATGAAGATGGGCCGCGTTGGGCCCCCACTTGAGCCACGCTGCAGGCAGGCAAGTCTGGGGACCCCCGTTCCTAGAATGCTGAGAGAGTGTATAATGCACGGACACATCAGGACTTTGCGACCTCTACCAGACATCCATGGAGTTTCATCTTACTATACCAGATGACTTGAGGATGCGCATGGTATGTTCAATCTCACCCTAAATTGGTCGGCATGGCCTACTTTCCTGAACATATACTAAATATTGCTACATTTCGATAAAAGGTTCCACATGCACCATATACGTCAAAGGGGATTTTTTCTCTTCTTTTTATATTAGGCAACTTAATGATATATTGTTCTTTCAATTACTGTCAGTGCAACAAACCCTGGGTCTATTGCCCAGACCGTGCATAGGCCTAAGAGAAAAGATTGCAACATCCAAGACCACACCAAGGAGAAGAGATCAGCTCTTTGAGGAATTGGAGTGCAGATCAAGAAGACCAAGTCAAGCCAAAGGAGCAAGACATCACCAAGGTAAAACCTCCCTTGCCGGGCGGGTGAACCTGGCGAGATCAAGGTTACCCCGAAGACAAGCCTCAAAATATCCCTCGCAGGCCTGCCGGGCCTTACGAAGGCAAACTACCCCGCCAAGGCTTCACCGCTCCAGCTCACAGCAACACAAATCATCGATCGGTGCGGTGTCAAGCCCCCAAGTGACTAAGTGGTTGTTTTTTGCCACATGGCAACCACTTTCTATGGAAACCAGCTCCAATTAACACCTGTCAAGCGCGCAGACAAGAACATGGTCGAATTACCCGACAAGGCTTGCCGGGCATGCCATGATGTGACACTAAGCGGCGCATTTAATGCACTCTGCCATATCTACAGAGTTAGGTATGATAACACTTTTTGCTATCTAATTAGTATGCAATGACTGATTTGTCATTGCGGTTACCCCTTGATCTATAAAAGGAGGCATGTGGCAACCATTGAAGGGAGTCAGACCCTCATACACTCATACACACGTAGTTGCTCTCATCCCGAGGCAACACTGCTGGGCAAGAGCGCTATGTTTCCACCACAATCCACCATTAATCCACCAAAGCAGGAGTAGGGTTTTACACCTTGCGGCGGCTCGAACCTAGGTAAAAATGCCACTGTGATCTCTGTTGTGCTGTGCGACATCTCTCCGCTCTTTGTGCAACGTCCTTATCCCCCTGTCAAACCACAAGGGGCTCATGCTCCCATAGGTGGTAGTGGTTTCCCAGGACATCTTTGGTGCGCCAGGTAGGGGGGAGCGCTTGCGCGAACCCGACAAGCATATGCCCCGTGTCGGATTTCGGGTTCCGCGGGCCCTTGAGAGGTTCGAACTCTGGGGTGCTTGCGAAGAACTCAACCTCCCCAATATGCCAACTCGCTAATCTCATGGCCTAGATCGATCAACTGGAAGGAAACGGGAGACATTAGTTTACCCGGGTTCGGGCCACCTTGAGGTGTAAAACCCTACTCCTGCTTTGTGGTGGATTGTCCTCGAGGGCTGAGGATGAACTAGTACAGTGGGAGAACAACCTCGTGAGGAGGCGTGTTCTTGTGCTCGGGTGGGTTGGTGAGCTGATGAAGATGGAAAATGGATCCCCTCCCCCTGGTGGTGGCTAGGCCCTATTTATAGTGGCCTTGGTCCTCTTCCCAATGATGGCGGGAAGGGATCCCCCAACGGCCAAATTCAAAGGGAGACAACTAGTACATGCTATCCGGACAAAATTAGTCTTCGCCTACAAAAGCCTCTAGTCATGACGTCGCGGTGGGCTCGGCGATGACCTCTGTCCTGCCGTCCTGGCGGTCTTGGTCTTGTTGCATCGGAATGGACACCTTTGGTTAATTCCTCAGGACTCCGGACATGTGCTTTCCTCCTTAGCACTGAATAGGAAACTGTTGTTCTGCGCCTGCTGGCGCCCGCCTGGCCTTGGTCATCATGGATCACGTCATCTGAACCTCATGAGGTGAAGCTTGCATTGAAATCTCCGCTCCTCCGGAGCCAGCCTGAGGAGGCCTCTCCTCGTGGAGGTCTAGGTGTCGTCCGCCTCGGGAGGCTTGGCCCCTCACAAGGGTCTTGAGTTGTTGATGCTGAAGCTGGGCTCTACCGGGCCGTCGACAGAGCCATGCCATGGGCAACAGGCAGGCAAGTCTGAGTACCCCCATTCCCAAAATGTCGACAGTAGCCCCCGGGCCCAAGGCACTCTCGAACTTGGCTGCAAGGCAAAGTCAAAGGGCATGTGCGGAGCACCATGGGCCCTAACCACCTGAAGTCTTGGTTGACGCATGGCGCTTGATTGGACGTGGGCGCATCCGCTTCCCCATGTTGCCTCGGCAACTGTCCAGGTCTGACAAAAAGGCTGGCGCCTGCCGCTGAGCCTTCATTGCCTTCCCTTCGTCTTGCTCCAGACCCCCTTCTCCTTCTGCTCAAAAATCTTCCAGATCCTCCGAATCTCTTCCCCGAGCTTCTGGCCAATGGCCTCCGACAAGGCGAAACCTTTCGATGCTCCTGCGTGGCAGGCCCCCACATTCGAGCCAGCCCTTTGTGCGTCCTCCGTCACCAAGTATAAGTATCTTACTGTCGCGCTCCCGATGACGGCCGACAGTGCCAATGACAGTGGGGAGACGGTGCTCCAAGCCAGCTCCGTCGATCCGGGGACCTTGGGTGAGAACTTCTACCCCTTCTTCCTGCATAGCGTCTTTGTTGGGCTTGTTCCCCCTTTCTCCAGTTTCTTCTACGCCATCCTCAATCATTACGGGTTCCACGCCCTCCATCTTCACCCCAACTCCATCCTCCTCCTGTCAATCTTCACCTTCTATTGTGAGGCGTTTGTGGGGGTGATGCCCTCCATCGCGCTCTTCCGCCACTTCTTTTACCTTTGACTAGGATAATATATTTATATGTGAATCTTCTCTTCCCTTATTAATTCTTTCATGAGTTGCATCATTGACTAATGCTATGTTTGTCAATCTCTAACAAAATTTTCTACTTATACCTTTCCTTATGTGGTGTCATCACCTACCATAAGATTAGCATATGATCTTTTTCATTTATTACCTTTCTTTATTTGCAACAAGAAAGTAAAGAAAGCAAAAACTCAAACTAAACTTTATTATGTATCTCGCACACGATTACAAGGATAGACCACTAAGCAAACTCTCGAAAAGATTAGATCAAACTAAACTTTTATTCATCCAAAGCAAAAGGTCGAACTAACATAAGTAAAGGCAAAAGATAGTGGGGATGATACGATACCGGGGCACCTCCCCCAAGCTTGGCGGAAGCCCAGGCGAGTGCCCATACCCGATACTCAATTCTCTTTTGGCGATGAAGAAGAAGGTGGTGGTGATGAACAAGGGATCTTGTCCTTGGGTTTCCATGGAAGAGGTCCACCATCTTAAGAGGAAGAGTGAGTCTCACGGGTCTTGCAACCGGCAGCCAAACTCATACCTTGAAACCTTGCCTCATATTCAAAGACTAGGGTTTGGAGATCGTAAATATGGCTTTGGAGGAAGTTGATTTTCTCATTGAGGGTGAATATGATGTCCTTCATGGGTTTGCCGTCCACCTTGAGATCATGGGAAAGGTCCACGATCATTAGGTGATTGGCATTGAGTCCATACTCCACCATCCCCATGTAGTAGAAGACATCTTGTTCCATAGCTTCAAGCCTGGCCTCCACGGTTCCCATCTCCTTAGGACCGGGAACATCACGGAGATGAAGCACCCCCTCATGCATCTGGATGACTTCAGGGTGCTGCACCACCTCCCGCAAATATGGGTGGATGACGTTCTTGAAGAACTTGTCCTTGGAGGAGCTTGAAGCGGCCATGGTAGATGGGATCTGATAGAAAACACCAAGAAAAGAAAACAGAAGATTTCTCCGCTATACGGTGGTCACTAGGTTCAGCGGGTATATAAAGAATTTTTTTATCTTGGGAAACAAGCAAGCTGTAGAAAAATGGAGTCCGGAAGGTACCCTAGGTGGGCATAAACTCGTTTCTTGTGCCCACCAGGGTACGCTTCCTGGAAGTTTCTTATTTTCCTATTTTTCTAAATATTCCAAAACTGGCCAAAAATATTTTTGAGGATTTTTTGGAGTTCGTTTACTTACCGTATCACGTACCTCCTTATTTTCACGATTCTGGAGTGTTCCGGAAGGACACTTTTATGTGTTTTTCCCGGGTCAAAGTTTGGATAATATTACTTTCAACATTAATGTGCGTACCTGAGATATAATATTTTGTTCGTTGCCCATTAACAACCTTCGGGTTAGTACCGTCGGCATTATTTATTTTGATGGCTCTAGACCGATAAACCTCCTCGATAACATAGGATCCTTCCAGTTTGGAGAGAAGTTTTCCTGCAAAGATTCTGAAACGAGAGTTGTACAAAAGAACATATTCTCCAGCTTTAAACTCATGCTTTTGGATTCTTTTATCATGCCATCTTTTAACCTTTTCTTTAAACAACTTAGCATTTTCATAAGCTTAGGTTCTCCATTCATCTAAAGAGCTAGTATCCAAAAACCTATTTTCACCAGCAAGTTTGAAATCATAGTTGAGCTCTTTTATTGCCCAATATGCTTTATGTTCTAACTCTAGAGGCAAATAACAAGCCTTTCCATAAACCATTTTATAAGGAGACATACTCATAGGATTTTTACACGCTGTTCTATAAGCCCAAAGTGCATCATATAATTTCTTAGACCAAATGTTCCGGCACATATTGACAGTCTTTTGCAAAATTAATTTTATTTCTCTATTACTAAGTTCAACTTGACCACTAGACTGAGAATGATAAGGTGATGCAATTCTATGGTTAACAACATACTTGGCAAGCATTTTATGGAAAGCACCAAGAATAAAGTGTGAACCACCATCAGTCATTTAGTATCTAGGGACTCTAAACCTAGGGAAAATATCATCGTTAAGCATTTTAATAGAGGTTTTGTGATCAGTACTACTGGTTGGAATAACTTCTACCCACTTACTAACATAATCAACAGCAACCAGAATAAGTGTATACCTATTAGAGGAAGGAAAAGGTCCCGTGTAATCAGATCCCCAAACATCAAATGGTTCCACAACAAGTGAATAATCCATAGGAATTTCTTGACGCTTACTGATATTGCCGATTCTTTGGCATTCATCACAAGATAAGATGAACTTACGGGCGAGAGCAGGCCAATAAAATCCAGATTGCAATACCATCTGAGGAGTTCTATCTCCAGCAAGATGCCCTCCATAAGCTTCAGAGTGACATTTCCATACGATTTGTCCCTGTTCATGCTCAGGTACACAACGTCTAATAATACCATCTACTCCTTCTTTATAAAGATGTGGGTCATCCCAAAAGTAATGTCTTAAATCATAAAATAATTATTTTTATTTTGTTGGTATGTAAAGCTAGGTGGTAAATATTTAGCAATAATGTAATTAGCATAGTTAGCATACCAAGGAGTGTTATGAGCAACATTTATTGCAGCTAACTGCTCATCAGGAAAACTATCATCAATAGGTAGTGGGTCATCAAGCACATTTTCAAGCCTAGACAAGTTGTCAGCTACAGCGTTCTCAGCTCCTTTTCTATCACTAATATGTAAATCTAATTCTTGTATTAAGAGAACCCATTGAATAAGTCTAGATTTAGCCTCTTTATTTTCCATAAGATATTTAATAGAAGCATGATCGGTGTGAACAATTACTTTTCAATCAACAATATAAGATCGAAATTTATCACAAGAAAACACCACCGCTAAGAATTCTTTTTCAGTAGTAGCATAGTTTCATTGAGCATAATGAATAACATTCAGTTTCTTATCAACTCTTTGTCCTAGAACAGCACCAATAACATAATCATCACTAGCATCACATATAATTTCAAAATGCAAGTTCCAATCAGGTGGTTGAACAATAGGTGCAGAAATTAAGGCTTTCTTGAGTGTTTCAAAGGCTTCTAAACAATCATCATCAAAAACAAAAGGAATATCCTTTTGCAAAAGATTCGTGAGAGGCCTAGAAATTTTAGAAAAGTCTTTGATAAATCTCCCATAGAAACCAGCATGACCTAAGAAACTACGAATACCTTTGATATCTTTAGGACATGGCATTTTCTCAATTGCATCAACCTTAGCTTTGTCCACTTCAATACCTCTTTTAGAAATTTTATGGCCCAAGACAATAATTTCATTAACCATAAAGTGGCACTTTTCCCAATTCAAGAAAAGATTTGTTTGCTCACATCTCTGCAAAACTCGGTCAAGATTTCTTAAACAATCAATAAAGACTTCCCATAAACAGAAAAGTCATCCATGAAAACCTCAAAAATCTTTTGACAAAAGTCAAAGAATATAGCAGTCATACGTATTTGAAAGGTAGCATGTGCATTTCATAAACCGAAAGGCATATGTCTATGAGCATAAGTTCCAAAGGGACAAGTAAAAGTGGTCTTTTTTATTAGGTTGAGAAACAAGTAGTTGTGAAAAACCAGAATATCCATCAAGGAAGCAAAAATGTGTGTGCTTAGATAATCTTTCTAGCATTTGATCAATAAAAGGCAGCGGTTAATGATCTTTTGTAGTTTCTTTGTTTAATTTTTTTAAAATCAATTACCATTCTATAGCCTGTAACAATTCTTTATGGAATAAGTTCATTCTTATCATTAGGAACAACAGTTATACCTCCTTTCTTAGGGACACAATGAACAAGACCTACCCATCTACTATAAGCTATGGGATATTTTATTCCTGCTCCCAGAAGTTTTAATATTTCCGTTCTTACCACTTTTGTCATCTTCGGCTTTAACCGACGTTGGTGATGAACAACGGGTTTAGCATGAGGTTCCATATTAATTTTGTGCTGACATAGAGTGGTACTAATGCCCTTTAAATCATCAAGAGTATATCCAATAGCAGCTCGGTGCTTCCTTAGAACTTTCAATAATCTTTCTTCTTCATGTTATAAAAGGTTAGCACTAATAATAACAGGATATATCTTCTTTTCATCAAGATAAGCATATTTCAAAGTGTCTGGCAATTGTTTTAATTCAAACACAGGATCACCTTTAGGTGGAGTGGGGCCTCCTAGAGTTTCAATAGGCAAATTGTGTTTAATCAGAGGATGTTGTTCAAAGAAAAACTTATCTATTTCGTTTCTTTCATGCATATGTAAATCATTTTCACGGTCTAGCAAATATTGTTCTAGTGGATTAATAGGAGGCACAGCAATAGAAGCAAGACCAATTAATTCACCTTTACTAGGAAATTCTTTTTCATGAAGCTTTCTACTAATCTTGGAAAAATTAAACTCATGAGACTCATCACCAAAACTAACACGGAGAGTTTGTTTCTCACAGTCTATTCTAGCATTAGCGGTGTTCAAGAAGGGTCTACAAAAGATAATGGGACAATAGTTATCTTGTGGGGAACCAAGAACAAGAAAATCAGTAGGGTATTTTATTTTCCCACACAAGACTTCAACATCTCTAACAATCCCAATTGGTGAAATTGTGTCTCTATTAGCAAGTTTAATAGTAACATCTATGTCTTCTATCTCTGCGGGTGCTATGTCATTCATAATTTCTTGATATAAGGAATAAGGAGTAGCACTCATGATAGCACCTATGTCACATAAACCATGATAACAGTGATCTCCTATTTTAACTGAGACAACGGGCATGCCAACAATAAGTCTATGTTTATCCTTTTTATCAGGTTTTGCAATTCTAGCAGCTTCTTCACAGAAGTGAATAACATGCCCATCTACATTTTCTTCCAAGAGATCTTTAACCATAGCAATACTAGCTTCTACTTTAATTTGTTCACCAGGTTTAGGTGTTCTAATGTAACTTTTGTTGACCACAGTCGCAACTCTAGCATGTTCCTTTATCCTAACAGGGAAAGATGGTTTGTCAATGTAAGCAGTAGGAACAACTGGATCAACATTGTAAAGTATAGTTTCTTCTTTAACTGGCACCAGTTCTCTAATTTCTTCTTTGACAGGTGGGTGATATTTAAACCACTTCTCTTTAGGGAGATCAACATGAGTAGCAAATGATGTACAAAAGGAGGCTACCATCTCAGAGTCAAGTCCATATTTAGTGCTGAACTTTTGAAAAGCATCGGTATTCATAAAAGATTTAACACAATCATACTTTAGCTTAATACCTAACTCTTTACCTTCATCGAGTTCCCAATCTTCAGAGTTGCATTTAATTCTTTTCATAAGATCCCACCGGATTTCATTAGTCTTGTTCATAAAAGAACCAACACAAGAAGTATCAAGCATGGTTTGATCATTACAAGAAAGCCAAGCATAAAAATTCTGGATGATAATTTCTCTTGAGAGCTCATGATTGGGGCATGAATATAACATTGACTTAAGACTCCTAGAAGCTAGAGCGATACTTTCTCCTTCACGGGACCAAAAACTATATATTTAATTCTGATCACGATGAACTAGATGCATAGGATATTTTTTTGATGGAACTCCAATTTCAATTGATTCGAATTCTAGGATCCAATATCATCGCATAGCCTATACCATGCCAATGCTTTTACCTTCAAATATAAAGGGAAAACCTTCTTCATAACTTCATCTCCGGGTAAACCTGCAAGCTTGAAAAATCCACAAATTTGTTCTACATATATCAAGTGCATATCAAGATGTTCGGTTCCGTCTCCTGCATAAGGATTAGCTAGCAGTTGTTCTATCATATACCTGGAAGAATTTCATATTCAATATTTTCAGTAGGTGAAATAGGTTGAGGGGTAGATAATTGTGGTTTTGGTAGAGGTGAAGATACCCTGAACGAACCCATCAAAGGATTGTTTTCCACAGTAACAAATGATAGTAAATTTGAGCACACTATATAAATGTTTCCTTACCAAAGGTGCTTCACTCCCCGACAACGGCGCCAGAAGATAGCCTTGATGACCCACAATTCTAGGGGATCAATTGTAGCTCTTTTTGATAATTAAGAGTGTTGAACCCAACGAGGAGCAGAAGGAAATGACAAGTGGTTTTCAGCAAGGTAATGTATACAAGTGCTGAAATTGTAAGTAACAGAGTGGTTTGATAGCAAGATAATTTGTAACGAGCATGTAACGGTAATAGTAGCAAAGGTTCAGCAAGGTAGCCCAATCCTTTTGAGGCAAAGGACAGGCCAAAATGGTATCTTATGATAAGCAAACCGTTCTTGACGGAACACGGGATTTTCATCTAGTCACTTTCACCATGTTGGTTTGCTTCATGTTTGCTACTTTGATAATTTGATATGTGGGTGGACCGGTGCTTAGTTGTTGTTCTTAATTGAAGAAACCTCCTACTTATGATTAACCCTACCGCAAGCATCCGCAACTACGAGAAAAGTATTAAGAATAAATTGTAACCATATCATTAAACTTTTGGATCCAATCGGTCCCTTACGGAATAGTGCATAAACTGGTGTTTAAAATTATGTCACACTCGCAACCCATCACCTAATTGCTACTCCACAATGCATTCATTTAGGCCCAAATATGGGGAAGTGTCATCTAGTAGATGTTCACATGACACCACTAAGGGAATCACAACATACATACTATCAAAATATCGAACACATATCAAGTTCACATGATTACTTGCAACATGATTTCTCCTATGACCTCAAGAACAAAAGTAACTAATCACAAATGATAAACATGCTCATGATTAGAGGGGTATTAAATAGCATATTGGATCTGAACATATAATCCTCCACCAAATAAACCATATAGCAATCAACTACGAGATGTAATCAACACTACTAGTCACCCACAAGCACTAATCTATAGTTCCGGTGACAAGATTGAACACAAGAGATGAACTAGGGTTTGAGATGAGATGGTGATGTTGAAGATGTTGATGGAGATTGCCCTCCCCAAGATGGGAGAGTTGTTGGTGATGACGAGGACGATGATTTCCCCCTCTGGGATAGAAGTTCCACTAGCGGAATCGCTCCGCCGGAGGGCCAAAGTGCTCCTGCCCAAGTTCCGCCTCGAGATGGCGACGCTCAGTCCTGAAAGTACCTCCTTATTTTTCTAGGTAAAAATTACTTATATACCAGAAGACGGGCACCGGAGGTGGGCCTGGGTGAGCACAACCCCCCAGGGCGCGCCTGGGCTCCCTAGCGCGCCCAGGTGGGTTGTGCCCACCTGGTGGGCCCCCTCTGGTACTTATTTGCTCCAATATTGTTCATATATTCCATAAAAATTCTCCGCAAAGTTTCAGCTTGTTTGGAGTTGTGCAGAATAGGTAGCCTGACATAGCTTTTCCAGGTCCAGATTTCCAGTTGCCGACTCCCTCTTTGTGTATACCTTGCATATTATGAGAGAGAAGGAATTATAATTACTCCAGAAAGAATTATTATGGATAAAAACATCATAAATAACAGTAGAAAAACATGATGGAAAATGTACATATCAAGCGCGCCTTCCTATGCGAGAGGGGAAGGCGCCCTGTCAGTGGGCGCAGGGCTTGAGGCAGCGCCACCAGATGCACCCCCCTCCAGAGGCCCTTGGAGAAGCAGCAGCTTCCTCTTCTGGGGGACGGCCTCAGAAGGGTAGATAGCACCCTCGTCATCTGGGTCCTCGAACGCCCAGCCTAGTAGGCGCGCTCGATGGAGCACACCGCGTGATTTTCCTCACAGGCGACCATGATGATGCCGCAGCTTCCTGACATCTTGAGGACGTTGTAGCCATGGTGGGTCACAGCCATGAACTTGGCGTGGGTCTGGTACCCAAGGACGGCATTGTATGGGAGGAAAATGTTGGCAATGTCGAAGTCGATGAGCTCGGTGCGGTAGTTGTCGCGCTTGCCGAAGGTGATAGGGAGGCAGACCTGCCCTATCGGAGTGGTGGAGTCATCGGTCACCCCTGAGAAGGGCTTGGTAGGATAAAGCTGGTTGTAGGGCACCTGGAGTTGGTCGAACATCTCAATGGAGAGGACATTGAGCCCCGCACCACCATTGATGAGTGTCTTGGTGACGAGCACATTGCTGATGATGGCTGAGCAAAGCATCGGGAGGGCGCCAGCTGTGGCCGCACACTTGAATTGGTCGGAGGAGTCGAAGGTGATGGCGTACTTGGACCACCCGAGCTTGGGGAGGGCCGCATTCACCTCGCATGTGAACTTCTTGAAGATGCGATTGGAGGCTGGGGTCTGAGCACTGCCTAGGATGCAAGCGATGGCACGAGGCTCCAGGAAGCCCCTAGCCCCCTCATCCTGGTGGTGGTCAGCATTCCTTCTTGGTGGTGGCGGCAGTAGGGGAAAGCCAGCATTGCCCTGAGGGCGGTCCTCGTAAGGTTGATCATGCCAGACGCCCTTGCGGGGCTGGCCCTGCCAGTTGTCGTCACGGTGCTGGTCGCGCCACTCCTGGTGGGGGTCGCGGCCGTCCCAGCGTCCTTCGCCGCGGCCTCCTCCGTGGTCGTAGCCTCGATCGTTGCACTAGGGGCGACAACCGAGGCGCCCGTCGCAGATGGCCCTGAGCTCCTGGTAGTTGTTGTTGTTGTGGCTGTGCACATTGTGGAAGATGCAGAACGGGCGGCTGCCCTTCGACAATTCTTAGTGGTCGAATTCGCGCTTCATTTTTGGTCCGGCCTCAAGCACGGACGGCCCCTTATGCTTCACGTCCTTGGCCTTGGTCTTCTTTTCTTCTGGGTCAGCTTCAGGGAGCTCGAGGAGGGAGAGGCGTCCCTCCTCAGCTCTTGCGCACTTGGTTGCCATGTTAAACATCTCCAGAGCCATGCACAGGTCCTCATGGATGGCGAGCTCCTCCTTCATCTTCACATCGCAGACGCCATCGGTGAATGCTGAGATGATGGCTTCATTCGACAGATTGTGGATCTTGAGGCGAACACTGTTGAAGCGTTGGATGTACGTCTGCAAGGTCTCTCCTTGCTGCTTCTTGAGGCGCCGCAGGTCACCCGCGGCCGACGGGCTGTTACGAGTGCCCTGGAAGTTGGTGATGAAACGCTCTCGCATCTTGTCCCATGAGGAAATCGATCTGACGGGGATGTTGAGGAGCCATGAGTGCGCACCATCTTTGAGGGCCATGGGAAACCAGTTTTCCATAACCTTCTCATCGCTGCTAGCCGCCTCAATGCTCAGCTCGTAGAGCTGCAGGAACTTAGCAGGGTCAGGGGTGCCGTCATTGCATGGAGGCAGGTCGGGCTTGAACTTCCTTGGCCAGACGACGTTGTGCAGCTCCGGGGTGAACACGTGGCATCCGGCTGTGGTCACGGAAGCCCGCCGTAGAGGTGGAGCCTGGTATTGGTGCTCGCGTGCCACCACCGCAGGCGGCATGCGGTCTTGACGTGGTGGTGCGGGGAGCGCACGCGCATCTCCTTGCGGCCGCGGCACCACCTGACAGCTTGTTTCATCACGAGCGGGTGCCCTACGTTGTAGATCATGCCGAGGGGCCTCCTGCTTTGGCTCGATGATGACATCCTGCATGGGAAGTGGAGGAGGTGCTATGTGAGCTACGTCACCCGTGGCAGGCGGTGGGTGAGGCAGCAAGCAAGATGGTGCAGGATACTCTCCAGCGATGCTGACGAGCTCGGCGATGCGGTCCAGCCAGTCCTCATAGAGGTTGTCGACTGAGTGGTAGCACAGAAGGTCACGTGCCATGAGCAGCACGGAATGCGCGTTCGCTGGGCCACGATGAGCATGGGAAGACGAGGCAGCCAGAGTAAGTGATGGGGTGGCGGTGCGGCCATCTCGCCTCACAAAAGGCTGCAGCGATGAAGCCTGCTGCTTGTGGCCCGCGGGGCCGGTGGCGGCGTTCGCCACCGGGGACAGGGGAAGGCGAGGGCAGCCATCTCCCGTCGGGGCCGTCTGAGTAACGCGGGCGGCGAGGGTGGTCCGGCGCTCAGCACGAGCTCGACGAGCGTCAGCCATGGGAGTGGTGGAGCGGTAGCGAATCATCTGGGGGAAGATAGGCTCCGACGCACACCTACTTGGCGTGCCAAATGTCGGATTTTGGGTTCCATAGACCCTTGAGATGTTCGAACTCTACAGGTGGTTGTATGAATACCTTCCTCGCCTCCTGACCATACAGTTGGTTTGAGAGGTAATCATCAGTGACCTGCTTTGGAAAGGCCTGAAAAGAAGGATGTGCATAAATATCTTATCTATATTGGAAATGGGCAAAGGAATAAAAAAGGTAATGTATAATAGTTAGTACCATCCTGTAGTGAACTGATGTCTTCTTCATTGTGCAGACAAAGGCCTTATTGTTTTCTGTCGCTAATTTCTTTATCCTAACAATATTTCTGAGTTTCTTGACTTGACTGATATTCATGGACTACTCATTTTCCCAAATGCAAAAGGGTCAAACGGTGGGTCAAAACCTCTGACAGCAGGACCTACATGTTCAAGACCAAATTGTTAAAAACCTAAATATTAGAATGGTTCCTGCAATTGCACAATAGTGTGCTATTAGACAACGGACCATGCACGTGCTAACCACGATTGTAAACCTCAGTGTTTCCCATTGTTTCCCTGCAACACATATAAGGTAGTTAGTCATCAGGTTAAGTAAGGGTTCGCATGCTATTAGTAAAATATGTTGATGAAAAATAAGCACATTGCAGATTCATCAGATTAATTCAAGCCACATGGAAAACCCATCTATCCAAACCAAGCATGATTAAGACCTAGGAAATATAGCACTTGTATATGTTTCTCATGTATTAAGCGCAGCGAAATTTGATTTATTCCTCACATGCACAACAATACAAAATTCGACCCACAACAATTGGACATCACATTGCAGAATTGAACCAAGCGGTTAACTAAACACCACAACAAATGAACCAAAATTAACTAAGCACCACATTGCACAATATAACATACTCCTAATAGAAGATCAGACATTAACCAAATAGTCAACTACGGCCAATTGTAGCAATTGTATTTGTTTCTCATGTATTTACTACAACCAAATTCAATATATTCCTCACATGGTATACAATGACAGAATGCACCCACAACTATTGAACATCGTATTGCAGAATTGAACCAAACAGTTAACTAAACACCACAACAAAAATGAACCAAACGTTAACTGAGCACCACACTGCACAATGTATAACCAAACAAAGAATGCTTGACAACTTGGAAATATAGCAATTGTATTCGTTTCTCATGTATTTTGTAAAGATAAATTTGATTTATTTCTCACATGGAAGACAATAAAAAATTGCAGCCTGAAGAATTGAACATCACATTTGCAGAATTGAACCAAACAGTTAACTGAAGACGACAACTAATTAACAAAATAGTTAATAAGTGAGCACCACACTACACGACATATAGAACATATACGCTAGAGCAACAGATAGCATGGTAAGATTAGATAGCACAATTCTGTCAGGACCCCGACTCGATGTCACATCGATCTAGCTTGTAACACCTCATATCACTTTGCGGCCTCACGCACGGTATCCCCACGGGTGTTGCCTTACCTTTTCCCGGGACCGTTTGCGCCTTTTGGCTCACGTATATGATAGTGTCGCTAGCATCCATATGATAAGGAGCCCGGGCTGACATGACTAGTTGTAAACCCAAAGTGGCACAGACTTACAGGGACAGGCATCCATGACCCAGCTTTGAACGTGTCGGTCATCAGCAAGTGGGTCCGGGCTGTAGCACTGGGCTAGCAGGACTCCGGTAAACCGGGCTGTAGCGGGCTAACAGGACTCCGGTACTCAATGCGTGACATTTCCCTGAAGGGACAGACACAGGAACGAAGAAGGACACATGCCGGCCAGCCTAAGTGTTCCAGAGCAGTAGAAAGCTACCATGGCTCAGCGGTAACACTAGGAGACATTTCCCGGTAAGAGAGGCTACTAAAGATAAACAACTAGATAGTCAGATCCCACACATACCAAGCATTTCAATAACATACACACAATATGCTCGATATGTGCAAATACAACATGGCATCACAACATGACTCTACGACACAAGTACTTTATTTAAGGCTCAGAGAGCCATACATAACATACACATAGGTACGGGTCACACGACCCAGCATTCAAGTCATACAGTCATACAAACCAGCAGCGGAAGTAACTTGTCTGAGTACAGACAACTAGTAAAATAAAATTGGCTTGGAAAGCCTAGCTATACTACGTGGTCCTTCACAAGCTCAGGATCACCACCTGGGCGTTAGCCTACTCATTGATGTCAACGTCTACGAAGAACCCATCAGAAGGGGTTGCAGCGTCTTCTGTAAAAATGTAAATTATAGCAACATGAGTACAAAGGTACTCAGCAAGACTTACATCAGATCCTACATACATGCACATTATCAAGAAGGGTTGGTGGAGTTATTGCAGCAAGCCAGCTTTGACTCTTGGCTAGGCTATCCTACGAGACTCCAACTTGAAATGGTTTTTCGTACACGAGTCCACTACTCACCACTTCAATACTCTACCGAGGATCCACCTCCGTCTTCCTACGGAAGGGCCATTCTTGGCACTCACACTTATTTTGAGGCTTTTAGTAGTTTCCATTTACTTGTCTATGAACTGTATAGGCAACCAAGTAGTCCTTTACCGCGGACGTGGCTATTCGAATAGATCATGATAACCCTGCAGGGGTGTACTTCTTCATACATGTTTCCACCACTTAGCGTCTGCACACGACATGTGCTCGGCAGACTTCAAGCGAAAGCCGACGTGGGTGTAGACCACGACCTACCTAAACACCTAAGTCTCTAGTCCAGGTTTATCGCCTATTCGGGTTCCATCCATGAGGAGATCCGGCCGGAGTTTCGCTCACAGCCCCAAACGATGTGAACAGGGTTCCGTGACACCAAACGGGTGCCCGGTTTACCCGGCCACGTATCTACCGCATCACAGCCCACCCCTACGGTCAGCGCTGTCCACGGCCTCCAGTAGGCTACAAACACCAAAAACTACTTGCAACTCCTGGACAGAGGACTAGGGTGAATAAGAAGTCGAGCGGGGTCATATTTCAGGGCCCAATGCATGGTAGTAGCTATATCTTAAATCACACATACAGATCTCAGTGCTTAAGGTCGGCTTCAATGAAACAACCCACCATGTACTCCTACATGGCCTTTCATCGATACCTTTACCAAATCGTGTTCACCACACCACTCTCATCACCGACATAAACATTTCACTCTAGTCCATCACCCAGATGAACCAGACCTGACACGACTCTAAGCATAGCAGGCATAGCAAGGTAGGAACAACACATACATATGGCTCAATCAACTCCTGCACATGCTAGTGGGTTTCATCTAGTTACTGTGGCAATGACAGGTCATGCAGAGGAAGTGGGTTCAACTACCGTAGCACACAGCAGTTTGAAATGCGTTGTCTTAATGCAGTAAAAGAGAGCAGGAGCGAGAACATGGGATTGTATCGATATGATCAAATGGTTGGTTGCTTGCCTGATGGTTCGATGCACTGATACGGTTCTTCGTTAGGGTAATCACGGTACTCCTCGGAGGCAGAACCTGCCGCAAAGAACACCGATACACAACCATCAGCAAACAATGTGCAACAATATGATGCATGCATGAAACATGGCAATATGAGTGTGTTGGGCTAATGCAACTAAGACTAGAGGGGTTTGAACCAATTTGAATCAAAGATTCAAATTTCAATCTCATACATGCCCCTTTAAAGTGTTTTTCCTTCTTCTGCACTAAACATCAAGTTAACTTGTTTAATCATGCATGAAAATAGTATAGATAGATAGATTGGATTTTTCTGATCATTTTTCATATATAATTTGTCTGATTTGGAGTTACAGAATAAAAGTTATGAATTTTTGAAGTTTAAACTATATTCTGGAATTTCCTATATTAGATTAAATCCAGAAAATCAATTACTGCGTCAGCCTGACGTCAGTGTGACATCAGCAGGTCAACGGGACACGGTCCGGGTCAAACCTGACAGTGGGTCCCGCGTGTCAGTGTGATTAGATTAGTTAAAGTTTAATTAAAACTAAACCTGTTTAATTAACAGGGCTGGGCCCCACCTGTCATTGACTCAGGAGAGTCAACCAGGGCCCACCCGTGGTCAAACCCGGGTCGGCTGCACCGGTGTTTAGCCGCCGGCGAGCCCGACGCGGCGGCGAAAGTGATTTTTTCCGTTCCGGCAACCAAACGAGCCGCGGAGGCCACCGGAGAGGAGCCGAGGTCGAGCCGCGGCTCTTGGTGGAGTCCGTTGGGGTCGGGGTGGCCGGAGTTGGCGCCGGCGACGACTTTGGCGGCCACCGGAGTTCGGCCGAAGTCGAACTTGTCGCTAGGGGGGTCGGTGAGGTGCGGGGAGTAGCTAGTTAGGTGCTACGTGACGCGGTGAGCATGATGGACACCGTGGAGTGGTCGGAGGGTGACCGGGAGCACGTCGGCGACGAGCTCCACGGTGGTGGGTGCGGTTGAGCTCCGGGAGGTCGCTACACGGCTCGGGAACGAGAGAGGGAGGGTAGGAGGGGTAGCTAGGCTCACAGCGCACCCGTAGAGGCCACCGGCGGGGTCGGGGACGAGCTGAGGCGGCGACGGTGTTGAAGGGGATCTCCGGCGACGGCGGTTTGGGCGAGGTCGTTGCGGTGGACTCGGGCGTTGCGAGCGCTCGGGGCTCGGCTTACTCGATGAAGTGGACAGCGGCGGAGCTCCTGGACACGACGAGAGGACGCACGGGCGGCGGGGAGCGCGGCTACAACGTGGGCATGGCGGCGGTAGCGTCGGCCATGGCTGGGGGGCGTGAGGGGGAGGAGCTGGAGAGGAGAGGGGGTGTCTGGGGGGTTCGGGGAAGAGAGGGGGAGCGATCCACGACATCACCGGGCGAGGGGAGCGGCGAGGCGGCGAGCAGGTGCGTGGCGCGCGCAGCGGTCGCCGTCGGGCACCTGCCTGCCTGCCTGGCCGGCAAGCAGCTCGCTGGAGCGGCGCTGGGCTGGGCCGGCAGGTGGGCCGGGTGCTGGGCGCCAGGTAAGTTTTTCTATTTTTTTCCTGTTTTCTGTTTTTTTAGTACTTCTGCAACTTTGTTGATTTATTAAAAATACTTAGGCAACTCCTAAAATCACCAAACTACTCCTGGTCCATAGTTGGATTATTTCCAACATGAAACATTTTAGTTTGGAGATATTTGGGCATCTGAATATTTTATATAATTTTAAATGCCCAAATTCAAATATCTATGATTTAATTCAAAGACCCTAGGATGACCTAGGAAAATGTGCATCACTTTTGTCAGGGGTTCTGAACCAGGACAAAAATGATGGGCATTTTAGAAGGGCATTTCAGGTTCATTGAAAAAGTTTTTAGTAAACCCTAGTTGGTTTTAGAGGGGGCTGGGGGTTCTGTCATCCCCATTTCAGGTTTCTGATGAAAGAATAAACATGATGCAACACTCTAATGCATGACTAGTTAGGGTGTGACAACTCACCCCCACTCAAAAGAATCTCGTCCCGAGATTTGGGTTCCTCCGGGAAAAGGGCGGGATACTCGAGTCGAAGACGATCCTCCCTTTCCCAAGTTGCTTCATCCTCAGAATGGTGCGACCATTGAACTTTGAGAAACTTGATATTATGACGTCGAGTGGTACGCTCGGCCTGATCGAGGATACGAATGGGGTACTCTCGATACGTGAGATTATCTTGGAGATCAAGCGTTTCATGGTCCACTCCACGGATAGGATCCGAGAAGCAACGCCTGAGTTGAGAAACGTGGAAGACATCGTGGACTCTGGAGAGATGCGGAGGTAGTTCCAACTGGTAGGCAACTTCTCCTCATTTAGCGAGAATACGAAAAGGTCCAATGTAACGAGGAGCCAATTTGCCTTTGATACCGAAACGACGGGTTCCCTTCAGAGGAGTAACCCGAAGGTAAGCTTTCTCGTCAACCTCGAAAGTCATGGACTTATGTTTTCGGTCATACTGACTCTTTTGACGAGATTGGGCTGTTTTCAATTTTTCACGAACGATGCGAACTTGCTCTTCTGCTTCCTGAATCATATCCGGGCCAAAGAATTGTCTTTCCCCGGTTTCTGACCAGTTAAGGGGTGTTCGACAACGTCGTCCATAGAGAACTTCAGAAGGGGCTTTACCCAAGCTAGATTGATAGCTGTTGTTATAAGCAAATTCGGCAAATGGAAGGCATTTCTCCCACTCCATTCCGAATGAGATAACAGAGGCTCGAAGCATGTCTTCTAAGATCTGGTTGACGCGTTCCACTTGACCACTTGATTGAGGGTGGAAGGCGGTGCTAAAAGAGAGACGGGTTCCCATAGCATTTTGGAAACTTTCCCAAAATCGAGAGGTGAAAAGACTTCCTCGATCCGAGTTAATTTCCAAAGGAACACCATGGAGAGACACTATTCGGGAGATGTATAAGTCTGCCAACTGGCTAGCGGTTATACTCTCACGAACAGGTAAGAAATGGGCTACTTTGGTAAGACGATCGACAACGACGAAGATAGCATTATTCCCTCTCTTGGTCCTGGGAAAACGGGTAATGAAATCCATACCAATTTTATCCCATTTCCATTCAGGAATAGCTAAGGGTTGAAGGGTGCCAGCAGGCCGTTGATGCTCTGCTTTTACACGACGGCAGACGTCGCAATTAGCAATGAACTGAGCAATTTCTCTCTTCATCCTAGTCCACCAGAACCTCTGGCGTAGGTCCTGATACATCTTGGTACTACCGGGATGAATGGTGAGAGGAGATTCATGAGCCTCCTTAAGGATCAACTGCCGTAGATGCTGGTTCTTGGGAAGCACTAAACGGTTCTCAAAGTACACAACACCATGATCATTTGTGGAAAAACAACTAGCACCTCCGCTAGCAATGTTCTCCCTGATTTTAGATATTCCCTTATCTCGCTTTTGGGCAGCGATGATTTGATCCGTAAGAGTAGGTTTCGCCACCAAGGTGGAAAGAAATCCTTGAGGAACAATGTGAAGGTTAAGCTTCTGAAATTCCTCATGGAGAAGCGGTTGACTTTGTTGTAACATCAGGTTGTTACAATAAGATTTACGACTTAGCGCATCAGCCATGACGTTGGCTTTCCCTGGGGTGTAAGTTATTCCCAAGTCGAAATCTGTGATCAACTCAACCCAACGTCTTTGCCTGAGATTCAAATCCGGTTGGGTGAAGATATACTTCAGACTTTGGTGATCAGTGAATATTTCGCAACGATTACCGAGAAGGTAATGTCGCCAGGTTTTAAGTGCATAGACTACAGCTGCAAGCTCTAGATCATGTGTAGGATAATTCTCCTCATGTGGGTGCAATTGCCGTGAAGCGTAAGCAATTACGTGTCGATCTTGCATGAGAATGCAACCTAGTCCTTGTCGCAAGGCGTCGCAGTAGATAACAAAGTCCTTAGAGAAATCTGGCGGTACCAGTACGGGAGCAGAAGTCAGGCGTCTTTTCAGTTCCTGAAAGCTGTGCTCACATTGTGGAGTCCATTCGAACTTTTTATCTTTCTTGAGGAGTTCGGTTAGAGGTTTAGCAACTTTGGAGAAGTTCTCGACAAAGCGACGGCAATAGCTCGCTAAGCCCAGAAAACTCCGAACTTGCTTGACCGATTCAGGTGGAGTCCAATTAAGGACGGCTTGAACTCGCTCAGGGTTAACAGCAATACCTTTACCAGATATTACATGACCCAGATAGGTCACTTCTGACAACCAGAATTCACATTTAGAAAATTTGGCATAAAGGCGATGCTCTCGAAGTTTCTTCAACACTAGCCTTAGATGTTCGGCATGTTCTTCCTCGCTCTTGGAGTAGATGAGTATATCATCGAGGTAAACCACGACGAATTTATCCAAATACTCCATGAAGATTGAGTTCATTAACCGAGAAAAGGTGGCTGGAGCGTTGGTTAAACCGAAGGACATGACGGTGTACTCGTATTGGCCATAACGAGTAACAAAGGCCGTTTTAGGAATGTCCCCGTTTCTGATTTTGATTTGATGGTAGCCCAACCTCAAATCCATTTTGGAGAAGATTGAGGATCCAGCGAGCTGATCATACAGGTCGTTGATCCTGGGGAGCGGATATTTGTTCTTGATTGTGATCAAATTGACAGGTCGATAATCTACAACCATCCGATCCGTACCATCCTTCTTCTTGACGAAGAGGACGGGGCAAGCCCACGGAGATGAACTAGGTCGGATGAAACCCTTTTTCAAGGACTCATCGAGTTGTTTCTTAAGCTCAGCTAGTTCTAGTGGTGCCATCTTATAAGGTCTTCTAGCAATCGGAACGGTTCCTGGTATGAGGTCTATTACGAACTCAACATCCCTGTCAGGTGGAACACCTGGCAATTCCTCTGGGAAGACATCCGGGAAGTCACGGACTACCGGAACGTCCTCAAGGTCTGGCAAAGGGCTGGCGTTAAGAGAATATAATTGTCGCTTGGCTAATCGGGTCAAGACATTGACTATCTTCCCCGAAGGATGTGTGAGTTGAACAGTCCTAGAGAAGCAATCAATTTTGGCATGATGAGCTGACATCCAGTCCATACCCAAGATGATATTAATATCTGAAGATTTGAGAGCTATCAAAGATGCAAGGAAAACAAGTCTGTCGACTTGGATTTTATTTCCATAACTTACCCTGGAGGTTTGCCATCTAGAACCGGGAGTAGAAATTTCCATAGTGGATGGCATGTCACAGAATGCGGTGTTATGCAAACGAGCATAGTTCTCGGATATAAATGAATGAGATGCTCCTGTATCGAAAAGAACAGATGCCGGGTGGCAATTAACAAGGAGCGTACCGAGAACGACGTTGGGATCCTCTTGAGCTTCTTCGGCAGAGATACAGTTGACATGGCCACGTGTAGCGGTGGCCGGCTTGGCGTGGAACACTTTACCTGTCGGCTTGCCACGGCCAACAGCTTTAGCAGATTGGTTGGGGTTGGTTTGGGGACACTCACGCATATAGTGGCCAGATGTCCCACACTTGAAGCAAATCACGGAGCTGGTACGTGGAGAAGCACTGTTGGTTGGACCACCATAGGGCTTGGCTGGTGCAGACTGTTGAACGGGGCGAGGCGCCTGGAAGGATGGCCTCGGTGTGAACCTGGGTGGCAGGGCGGTGTTAGGCACCCACACGCGGCGCTTCTGAGGACCAGCACCGGATGAGGAACCCATGTCACGGCCATGCTTGCGTGTTGCGTCATAATCGGTCTGACCAGTTTCAGCACTGATGGCCTTGTTGACAAGCTTCTGAAAAGATGTGCACTCATGCAGACGGAGGTCGCGGCGAAGCTCAGGACTAAGTCCCTTACGGAACCTTGCTTGCTTCTTAGCATCAGTAGAAACTTCCTCAGTTGCATATCGTGCGAGGTTACCAAACTCCCTGCTGTAAGCATCCACAGAGAGTCGGCCTTGGGTGAAACTGCAGAATTCCTCACGTTTACGGTCCATGAGACCCTTCGGAATGTGATGTTCACGGAAAGCCTCGCTGAATTCAGCCCAAGTAGTGACATGGCCCGCTGGGCGCATAGCTCCATAATTCTCCCACCATAAACTGGCGGGGCCTTCAAGATGATGTGCAGCAAAGGTGACCTTGTCAGCCTCAGCTACTAGCGCGGAACGCAGTTTGTGAGAGATACTGCGAAGCCAGTCATCAGCGTCGAGAGGCTCGACGGAGTGGTGGAACGTGGGTGGATGTAACTTGATGAAATCACTAAGTGACACCACGTTAGTCCTCTGATGGTGTGTTGTGTTCTGTTCAATACGCTCCAACAAACGGTTGGTCTCCCGCTTGTTTCTTTCGGCTTCCATCATAACCTCGGCTAGGGAAGGAGGATGAGGCAGATTTGCATTCCTGACTTCACTGCCTTCGGCCTGCTCTTGAGGAGCAGGGTTATTGCGCGTGTTGACCATCCTAGGTAAACAAGACAATGATTTAGTCAGAATGATAAGATTCCGACATAGAATACAGAATGTAAGGAGTAACTCGGAATGCAAGATGATCATCCGTATGACATGGTAGATACAGAAACTACTTCTTCATTCCATCGTCATGCACACCATACAAGGTTTAGTACAAGACCAAACAAGGTACTATTACGGTGAAAAGAGGATTACATCTCATCGGAGGCATCCCAAGCTCCTATACATTATTTTTCTACACCTCCGGAAGGCGGTACAAACTAGGTCATATCCCACGAGTCACGCAGGACGATAGACGACACAGCTAGTACGAACTAGTGATACTACCACTAACTCAGACCGATCTGTAGTAGTCCTCGTAGAAGTCACCTCCATAGCCTGGAAGCTCGACATGATCATCCGGGAACAGACGATCTCGCGGAGCTTGTGGACCATAGGGGCTAGGATGAGGTCTTGGACCAACAGACGGTGGCCTACGGGGACCGCGAGGTGGGGTGATGCCTCCTACATCACGCCAACCCATCATGTGTGGCAGAGCAGATCTCACAGGATAGAGATCACGCATATCCGAATATCCAGCTTGCACCGCCGGTGCAAACCGAATCAACGTGGCCCAATGGTCAGCACGGGTATTGAAAAGCTCTAGCCTCAAGGCCCAGTTTTCACGGTCCTTATCCTCGAGCATCTCAGCAGTGGTGCGAGTCCGTGAATCCTCCTGAGTAGGGTCAGCATAGACAGCCTGGAGATACCCTTGTGCTCCCGGAAGTGATCCTGGCATATACCGGAAATTAGAGTCCCGAAATAGGCCAGACCTAACTCGCATGATGGTCATCATAGAGTAGGCGGCGTCCTGCACAGCCATCTCAATAGTAACCCCGAGTCCATAGGAGCAGTGAAGGGGCTCGGTGGATCCAGGATAAGATGGAAATATCCTGACAGTGCAGAGATTCTGGCTTTGATTAAAGTCTCGGAATTGCTCTTCGACCGTGTACTCAGGATACCAACGGTATCCAGCCTCAGTCATTACCCTGACCAACATGGCGGTATGGCCGGGTACATCTAGGCATCGAGTCAGGCGAACCACTTGATTAAGGTCGCGAGTGGCCATCTGAAAGCACAACCATAATGCAAAGGCATTAGAACTTCTAGCAAAATTTCGGCAGCATAACAGCTGTAAATGCTCAAGAAGGATTTTGAGACATTTGACAAAGGATTTCATACACACTCAACATCATCATATCAAAGTTCTGAGTCCATCCTAACAACATGATGTGGTAGTAGAACTGTACTAGGCTTGTATCCATCAAACCTATAAGGTACTACTGATTAGTAACACGTGATCCTGATAGAGAGAAAAGATCCTAATTCCTTAACCCCCGGTGGAAGAATAGACTGACTCAGATCAGAATGTCATAAGATAAGGAGTAAAAGAACCTTACGTTCCAACCCACAAACAATTCCCCTACATATAACTAAGGAATTTCTAGACTCAACATCGACCAGTTTGGCTTGGAGAACCTACAGGCAGTCCGGCTTTGATACCAACGCTGTCAGGACCCCGACTCGATGTCACATCGATCTAGCTTGTAACACCTCATATCACTTTGCGGCCTCACGCACGGTATCCCCACGGGTGTTGCCTTACCATTTCCTGGGACCGTTTGCGCCTTTTGGCTCACGTATATGATAGTGTCGCTAGCATCCATATGATAAGGAGCCCGGGCTGACATGACTAGTTGTAAACCCAAAGTGGCACAGACTTACAGGGACAGGCATCCATGACCCAGCTTCGAACGTGTCGGTCATCAGCAAGTGGGTCCGGGCTGTAGCACTGGGCTAGCAGGACTCCGGTAAACCGGGATGTAGCGGGCTAACAGGACTCCGGTACTCAATGCGTGACATTTCCCCGAAGGGACAGACACAGGAACGAAGAAGGACACATGCCGGCCAGCCTAAGTGTTCCAGAGCAGTAGCAAGCTACCATGGCTCAGCAGTAACACTAGGAGACATTTCCCGGTAAGAGAGGCTACTAAAGATAAACAACTAGATAGTCAGATCCCACACATACCAAGCATTTCAATAACATACACACAATATGCTCGATATGTGCAAATACAACATGGCATCACAACATGACTCTACGACACAAGTACTTTATTTAAGGCTCAGAGAGCCATACATAACATACACATAGGTACGGGTCACACGACCCAGCATTCAAGTCATACAGTCATACAAACCAGCAGCGGAAGTAACTTGTCTGAGTACAGACAACTAGTAAAATAAAAGAGGCTTGGAAAGCCTAGCTATACTACGTGGTCCTTCACAAGCTCAGGATCACCACCTGGGCCTTAGCCTACTCATTGATGTCAACGTCTACGAAGAACCCATCAGAAGGGGTTGCAGCGTCTTCTGTAAAAATGTAAATTATAGCAACATGAGTACAAAGGTACTCAGCAAGACTTACATCAGATCCTACATACATGCACATTATCAAGAAGGGTTGGTGGAGTTGTTGCAGCAAGCCAGCTTTGACTCTTGGCTAGGCTATCCTACGAGACTCCAACTTGAAATGGTTTTGCGTACACGAGTCCACTACTCACCACTTCAATACTCTACCGAGGATCCACCTCCGTCTTCCTACGGAAGGGCCATCCTTGGCACTCACACTTATTTTGAGGCTTTTAGTAGTTTCCATTTACTTGTCTATGAACTGTATAGGCAACCAAGTAGTCCTTTACCGCGGACGCGGCTATTCGAATAGATCATGATAACCCTGCAGGGGTGTACTTCTTCATACATGTTTCCACCACTTAGCGTCTGCACACGACATGTGCTCAGCAGACTTCAAGCGAAAGCCGACGTGGGTGTAGACCATGACCTACCTAAACACCTAAGTCTCTAGTCCAGGTTTACCGCCTATTCGGGTTCCATCCATGAGGAGATCCGGCCGGAGTTTCGCTCACAGCCCCAAACGATGTGAACAGGGTTCCGTGACACCAAACGGGCGCCCAGTTTACCCGGCCACATACCTACCGCATCACAGCCCACCCCTAAGGTCAGCGCTGTCCATGGCCTCCAGTAGGCTACAAACACCAGAAACTACTTGCAACTCCTGGACAGAGGACTAGGGTGAATAAGAAGTCGAGCGGGGTCATATTTCAGGGCCCAATGCATGGTAGTAGCTGTATCTTAAATCACACATACAGATCTCAGTGCTTAAGGTCGGCTTCAATGAAACAACCCACCATGTACTCCTACATGGCCTTTCATCGATACCTTTACCAAATCATGTTCACCACACCACTCTCATCACCGACATAAACATTTCACTCTAGTCCATCACCCAGATGAACCAGACCTGACACGACTCTAAGCATAGCAGGCATAGCAAGGTAGGAACAACACATACATATGGCTCAATCAACTCCTGCACATGCTAGTGGGTTTCATCTAGTTACGGTGGCAATGACAGGTCATGCAGAGGAAGTGGGTTCAACTACCGTAGCACACAGCAGTTTGAAACGCGTTGTCTTAATGCAGTAAAAGAGAGCAGGAGCGAGAACATGGGATTGTATCGATATGATCAAATGGTTGGTTGCTTGCCTGATGGTTCGATGCACTGATACGGTTCTTCGTTAGGGTAATCACGGTACTCCTCGGAGGCAGAACCTGCCGCAAAGAATACCGATACACAACTATCACCAAACAATGTGCAACAATATGATGCATGCATGAAACATGGCAATATGAGTGTGTTGGGCTAATGCAACTAAGACTAGAGGGGTTTGAACCAATTTGAATCAAAGATTCAAATTTCAAACTCATACATGCCCCTTTAAAGTGTTTTTCCTTGTTCTGCACTAAACATCAAGTTAACTTGTTTAATCATGCACGAAAATAGTACAGATAGATAGATTGGATTTTTCTGATCATTTTTCATATATAATTTGTCTGATTTGGAGTTACAGAATAAAAGTTATGAATTTTTGAAGTTTAAACTATATTCTGGAATTTCCTATATTAGATTAAATCCAGAAAATCAATTACTGCGTCAGCCTGACGTCAGTGTGACATCAGCAGGTCAACGGGACACGGTCCGGGTCAAACCTGACAGTGGGTCCCGCATGTCAGTGTGATTAGATTAGTTAAAGTTTACTTAAAACTAAACCTGTTTAATTAACAGGGTTGGGCCCCACCTGTCATTGACTCAGGAGAGTCAACCAGGGCCCACCCGTGGTCAAACCCGGGTCGGCTGCACCGGTGTTTAGCCGCCGGCGAGCCCGACGCGGCGGCGGAAGTGATTTTTTCCGTTCCGGCAACCAAACGAGCCGCGGAGGCCACCGGAGAGGAGCTGAGGTCGAGCCGCAGCTCTTGGTGGAGTCCGTTGGGGTCGGGGTGGCCGGAGTTGGCGCCGGCGACGACTTTGGCGGCCACCGGAGTTCGGCCAAAGTCGAACTTGTCGCTAGGGGGGTCGGTGAGGTGCGGGGAGTAGCTAGTTAGGTGCTACGTGACGCGGTGAGCATGATGGACACCGTGGAGTGGTCGGAGGGTGACCGGGAGCACGTCGGCGACAAGCTCCATGGTGGTGGGTGCGGTTGAGCTCCGGGAGGTCGCTACACGGCTCGGGAACGAGAGAGGGAGGGTAGGAGGGGTAGCTAGGCTCACAGCGCACCCGTAGAGGCCACCGGCGGGGTCGGGGACGAGCTGAGGCGGCGACGGTGTTGAAGGGGGATCTCTGGCGACGGCGGTTCGGGCGAGGTCATTGCGGTGGACTCGGGCGTTGCGAGCGCTCGGGGCTCGGCTTGCTCGATGAAGTGGACAACGGCGGAGCTCCTGGACATGACGAGAGGACGCACGGGCGGCGGAGAGCGCGGCTACGACGTGGGCACAGCGGCGGTAGCGTCGGCCATGGCTGGGGGGCGTGAGGGGGAGGAGCTGGAGAGGAGAGGGGGTGTCTGGGGGGTTCGGGGAAGAGAGGGGGAGCGATCCACGACGTCACCGGGTGAGGGGAGCGGCGAGGCGGCGAGCAGGTGCGTGGCGCACGCTGCAGTCGTCGTCGGGCACCTGCCTGCCTGCCTGGCCGGCAAGCAGCTCGCTGGAGCGGCGCTGGGCTGGGCCGGCAGGTGGGCCGGGTGCTGGGCGCCAGGTAAGTTTTTCTATTTTTTTCCTGTTTTCTGTTTTTTAATACTTCTGCAACTTTTTTGATTTATTAAAAATACTTAGGAAACTCCTAAAATCACCAAACTACTCCTGGTCCATAGTTGGATTATTTCCAACATGAAACATTTTAGTTTGGAGATATTTGGGCATCTGAATATTTTATATAATTTTAAATGCCCAAATTCAAATATCTATGATTTAATTCAAAGACCCTAGGATGACCTAGGAAAATGTGCATCACTTTTGTCAGGGGTTCTGAACCAGGACAAAAATGATGGGCATTTTAGAAGGGCATTTCAGGTTCATTGAAAAAGTTTTTAGTAAACCCTAGTTGGTTTCAGAGGGGGCTGGGGGTTCTGTCATCCCCATTTCAGGTTTTTGATGAAAGAATAAACATGATGCAACACTCTAATGCATGACTAGCTAGGGTGTGACAAATTCACTAGAATTTGTGAAGGAAAGGCAGGAGCAGCACACGCAATGGGTAAACCGAGCATGCTTAACCGGCATAGCTAGCAAATGGCAAGGTGATCATTCAAGATCTAGGGGTCGACACGAATGGCAGCCATCGCGACCTCATCTGCGCATGCGGCCGAGATTTGCTCCTCCGCTGTCAAATGCTCCTTGAGGTCCTAGCTATACTGCGTGCACCATGGCTTAGGCCGGCGCTTATTTGGTGGAAGGTGTCGCACTCGCGCCGGCGGTCGGGGCATGTGGGATGTGGAAGGAGGAGGAGGATGGGGGTCGGGTGTGGATTACCTGCCCGCATAGGCGAGGCCGAGCAGTGTGAAGGAGGGTCGCCGGTGAGGAGGCGGCGACGCTGCAAGCAAGGAGTGAAGGTTTCTACTTGGAAAGGAAGGCGAAAATAGTGGAAATGTGGCTTTTGGTAAGGGGGAGGGGGCAGGGAGGTAGATATTTATGTGGAATCCAAAAATTTGGAAACGCTTCAGCCAAAAAACTGGTGCGCAAAAGGTCATCAGGCACGGTCCCTTATTCAGGCACGGTCTGAAGATATTTGGTGCTGCAACTCACACGGTTGGTTATAATAAACTATGTGGGATCTACTTGATTTTTCATCTTGATTTGAATTACATAATGGGATCACAGCAGCCATGGACGGTGTTTCAATTGCTAGAAGTTTTATCTGCAGTGAACATGCAACTATAGGTGTGTCGTCAAAAAAATGGAATTTTCGGGGTTCGTTCAGACATTTTTATACATAAGCTGGGTTTTCCAGGCATTTTATGTGCATAATTCAAATTTGAACTATATGCACATTCTCTAGTGCATATAAACTGGTTGAAAAATCAAATATGTGTCCTTGGGTGCATGCTTAAGTCCCATGCAAGAAATGGGAATGAATTTCAAACACCCTGCCACCGTCACTCGGCCGCAAACATTGAGATACTTGGTTTTTAAATTCTAGTAAATCCAAAACTCGTCTAAAATTAATGAAACTTGGCATGCTATCATGGAGCGGCATCAACATGCCGTGGTAAAAAATTTGTCCTGGACAGGTTTTGGTACAAGCTTCTCACAAACCAGAGCTTCTCACGACAAGCGTGATGGTTTCGGTAGGGAACGTGCCACCTTTGGTGATGAAATGATATCTGTTGCCTCTTATTTCTTTCAAAAAAATTCGAGTGTCAACATAGAACAACAAGATTGTTGTGTTCAATTTTGGAAATTTACGGGGTTTGTTTGGACATTTTTATACATTAACTGGGTTTTCCAGGTATTTTATGTGCATAATTCAAATTTGAACGACATGCACATTCTCCAGTGCATATAAACTGGTTGAAAAATCAAATATGTGTCCTTGGGTGCATTGTTAGGTCCCATGCAAGAAATGGAAATGAATTTCAAACACTCTGCCACCGTCACTCGGCCATAAACATTGAGATACCTGGTTTTTAAATTCCGGTAAATCCAAAACTCCTCTGAAATTCATGAAACATGGCATGCTATCATGGAGCAGCATCAACATTCCGTGGTAAAGAATTTGTCCCATTTGGGGCAGGTTTGGTTATAAGCTTCTCCCAAACCAGAGTTTCTCACAACAAGCATGATGGTTTCGGTAGGGAACGTGCCACCTTTGGGGACGAAACGATATCCGTTGCCTCTTATTGTTTTCAAAACCTTTCGAGTGTCAACATAAAACAACAAGAGTGCACTACCGCAGGATGCTGCTAACGTGACACTATGATCAGAGACCCTTCAATGAAACTGTATGCGATGCCATAGTCACAAATAGTGGTGTAAAAACCGTCAAAAAGGTGTGAATCGTTTGTGATGGAGGATGCATCAAACACGTTTCAGATTTTAGTTGTATGTGCGATGCAGGGCATACAGTTCAGCTCAGTTAACTGTTTGCGATGAGGAGGAACAAAAGAAACGGGCAGCCAGATGAAGGTGTGTGCGATGTACAACATGTGGTTCACTCGGATGAACTGTTTGTGATTAGGGAACACAAAAGAAACGGGCAGCCAGATGAAGGTGTGTGCGATCTACGGCATGTGGTTCACTTGGATGAACTGTTTGCGTTGAGGCAAGAGAACAAAAATGGTTCAATATAACAAGATGTTTGTGATACGCCACAAACAGGTCTGTAATCAGAAATGTGTGCGAATACTGATAATAACAGAAACGGTACCCTAGTGTGTCTTTGTTCATCTGATCATCATCTCGTTCTTGTGCTAGCTCGATGTTCTTTCTATGCTAAGTTTCCATTAATTGATGGCGTTTTATGAACACGCCACCGTTTCCTGCCATTTACTCACCTGTTTCTCTCCACCTAGCGATATTGTGCATAGGCGGCACACGGTGAACCGAGGCGACAAGCGCAGCCTGTAGCACATCCACCTTTTCCAAGCATGCCAACCCACCAAAGCGCCGCCTCTGCCATCAAACTCGTCGACGAGGAAAACGAGCAGGTGTCACGGCCCGTCGAGGCCGCGACGCTCTCCGGCAATGCGATGGACGACACCGTGATGCGCGTCATCGCCAGGGTTGAGCAGACCTTTGGCGCATGGCGCTTGAGCGCCGCAGATCAAGATAGGCATGTCAATGCCGACGATCTGCAGCTCGTCGCACAACATGATCGATGGCGCGCCACATAGAAAGCTAGGCGCGTCCGCGTCGATAGGCTGCGGCTCGCTGCACGGCGAGGCCATTGGAGCGCCATAGAGAGAGAGCCACGATGTGCTGCATAGCAAGAGCGGATCCATCGGTGCTTGCCTGCTGTCGACACGGCATCGTAGCTGGGTACACGTCTGGTCAGTACCCCCATTCCTCGCTAGGAGTGGGTGGAGGCCCTCAGCGTCGTACTTGCACGAGAGGTCGGCCATGCCGTTCTCATGGGTGTCGCTGTTTGCCTTGTCCGCGGCCCACTGGATGCCAACGCGTTGGTCCATTGGCTCGACCACCTCCTTGGCCCAGGTGTCCACCTAGGCGCAGTAGAGGACCATGGCTTTCGCATCCTCGTGCTGGTGATCTCTGATGAAATAGACAACTTGGAGCTCGAGATCGCGTTCCAGATGTACCGCGAGCGTGTCGACTGCTTGGACGAACGCCTTCATGAGTTCAAGCAGAGCCAAGAGCTACCATAGGCAAGGGCTACTGGTCATGGTCTCATGGACGCATTTTATTTTGAAAAGTCGTTTTGATGTGGATAGCTATGTATTCACAGCAATCATAGTATTGCTCTGTTTCAATGTGTGTACTCTGTTTTCCATTCTTATATGTTCTGTTTCAATGTGTGTGTATACGCTTTCCATTCTGTATATGTGGATGATAACAGCTAGATTGAAATTAGTATACAAAAACAGATAGAAAATGGAATTCATAATATATATGTATATATATATATATATATTAAATACTCCACCTCCTCCGCCTCGTAGCGCTTGACTTACCGATCTGCCACTTGATGGCGGACGCGCGCGACCGATCTTGCCATTTCATTGGGCACCCACTGGAGCTTCTCGTTGGTGGCACGCTGGATCTTATTGGCCCACCTCCACGCAGCGACGAGGCGCCCAGTGCCTGTGACCTTCCTCACGAAGTACCCGTCTTCGTACACCTCCTCGGCACGACAATGCGCCCGGCCCCAAAGCTCCACCGCCTCCTTTTTCTAGGCGGCATCACGGGCTTCACAGGCCGCCTGGTACCTGGCTTCCTCCTCCGCCATCTCCTTCTTGAACGCCACTTGCCTGGCTTTCTCAGCCGGCGGTAGCGACTTCCACAAACAAAGATTGTACTGGCCCCAAAACAAATCCAAAGTTGGGGGGTTCGGCAACCTCATTAGGCGGCGCGTAGGGGTCCTCATCCCTGCTAATCGCATGAGCGTCCTCGGGGGATGGCGACTCCTTATCAGTGCGTGGGCAGACCGGCGGCGCCATGGCAGATATTTGAGAGAGAGAGAGAGACAGACAGACAGAGAGAGAGAGAGAGGGCGAGCGAGGGGAGGATGTAGATGAGAATGCAGGTGTCACACCCTAGCTAGTTCATGCATTAGAGTGTTGCATCATGTCTATTCTTTCATCAGAAACCTGAAATGGGGATGACAGAACCCCCAGCCCCCTCTGAAACCGACTAGGGTTTACTAAAAACTTTTTCAATGAACCTGAAATGCCCTTCTAAAATGCCCACCATTTTTGTCCTGGTTTAGAACCCCTGACAAAAGTGATGCACATTTTCCTAGGTCATCCTAGGGTCTTTGAATTAAATCATAGATATTTGAATTTGGGCATTTAAAATTATATAAAATATTCAGATGCCCAAATATCTCCAAACTAAAATGTTTCATGTTGGAAATAATCCAACTATGGACCAGGAGTAGTTTGGTGATTTTAGGAGTTGCCTCAGTATTTTTAATAAATCAAAAAAGTTGCAGAAGTATTAAAAAAACAGAAAACAGGAAAAAATAGAAAAACTTACCTGGCGCCCAGCACCCGGCCCACCTGCCGGCCCAGCCCAGCGCCGCTCCAGCGAGCTGCTTGCCGGCCAGGCAGGCAGGCAGGTGCCCGACGGCGACCGCAGCGCGCGCCACGCACCTGCTCGCCGCCTCGCCGCTCCCCTCGCCCGGTGACGTCGTGGATCGCTCCCCCTCTCTTCCCCGAACCCCCCAGACACCCCCTCTCCTCTCCAGCTCCTC
>NC_041386.1:365359370-365369510 GCF_002162155.2 Triticum dicoccoides | reverse complement strand
GTCGTAGCCGCGCTCCCCGCCGCCCGTGCGTCCTCTCGTCGTGTCCAGGAGCTCCGCCGCTATCCACTTCGTCGAGCAAGCCGAGCCCCGAGCGCTCGCAACGCCCGAGTCCACCGCAACGACCTCGCCCGAACCGCCGTCGCTGGAGATCCCCTTCAACACCGTCGCCGCCTCAGCTCGTCCCCGACCCCGCCGGTGGCCTCTACGGGTGCGCTGTGAGCCTAGCTACCCCTCCTACCCTCCCTCTCTCGCTCCCGAGCCGTGTAGCGATCTCCCGGAGCTCAACCGCACCCACCACCGTGGAGCTCGTCGCCGACGTGCTCCCGGTCACCCTCCGACCACTCCACGGTGTCCATCATGCTCACCGCGTCATGTAGCACCTAACTAGCTACTCCCCGCACCTCACCGACCCCCCTAGCGACAAGTTCGACTTCGGCCGAACTCCGGTGGCCGCCAAAGTCATCGCCGGCGCCAACTCCGGCCACCCCGACCCCAACGGACTCCACCAAGAGCTGCGGCTCGACCTCAGCTCCTCTCTGGTGGCCTCCGCGGCTCGTTTGGTTGCCGGAACGGCAAAAATCACTTCCGCCGCCGCGTCGGGCTCGCCGGCGGCTAAACGCCGGTGCAACCGACCCGGGTTTGACCACGGGTGGGCCCTGGTTGACTCTCCTGAGTCAATGACAGGTGGGGCTCAGCCCTGTTAATTAAACAGGTTTAGTTTTAATTAAACTTTAACTAATCTAATCACACTGACACGCGGGACCCACTGTCAGGTTTGACCGGACCGTGTCCCGTTGACCTGCTGATGTCACACTGACGTCAGGCTGACGCAATAAATTAATTTCTGGATTTAATCTAATATAGGAAATTCCAGAATATAGTTTAAACTTCAAAAATTCATAACTTTTAATCTATAACTCCAAATCAGACAAGTTATATATGAAAAATGATCAGAAAAATCCAATCTATCCATCTGTACTATTTTCATGCATGATTAAACAAGTTAACTTGATGTTTAATGCAGAACAAGGTAAAACACTTTAAAGGGCCATGTATGAGTTTGAAATTTGAATCTTTGGTTCAAATTGGTTCAAACCCCTCAAGTCTTAGTTGCATTAGCCCAACACACTCATATTGCCATGTTTCATGCATGCATCATATTGTTGCACATTGTTTGGTGATGGTTGTCTATCGGTGTTCTTTGCGGCAGGTTCTGCCTCCGAGGAGTACCGTGATTACCCTAACGAAGAACCGTATCAGTGCATCGAACCATCAGGCAAGCAACCAACCATTTGATCATATCGATACAATCCCATGTTCTCGCTCCTGCTCTCTTTTACTGCATTAAGACAACGCGTTTCAAACTGCCGTGTGCTACGGTAGTTGAACCCACTTCCTCTGCATGACCTGTCATTGCCACAGTAACTAGATGAAACCCACTAGCATGTGTGGGAGTTGATTGAGCCATATGTATGTGTTGTTCCTACCTTGCTATGCCTGCTATGCTTAGAGTCGTGTCAGGTCTGGTTCATCTGGGTGATGGACTAGAGTGAAATGTTTATGTCGGTAATGAGAGTGGTGTGGTGAACACGATTTGGTAAAGGTATCGATGAAAGGCCATGTAGGAGTACATGGTGGGTTGTTTCATTGAAGCCGACCTTAAGCACTGAGATCTGTATGTGTGATTTAAGATACAGCTACTACCATGCATTGGGCCCTGAAATATGACCCCGCTCGACTTCTTATTCACCCTAGTCCTCTGTCCAGGAGTTGCAAGTAGTTTCTGGTGTTTGTAGCCTACTGGAGGCCGTGGACAGCGCTGACCGTAGGGGTGGGCTGTGATGCGATAGGTACGTCGCCGGGTAAACCGGGCACCCGTTTGGTGTCATGGAACCCTGTTCACATCGTTTGGGGCTGTGAGCGAAACTCCGGCCGGATCTCCTCATGGATGGAACCCGAATAGGCGATAAACCTGAACTAGAGACTTAGGTGTTTAGGTAGGTCGTGGTCTACACTCACGTCGGCTTTCGCTTGAAGTCTGCCGAGCACATGTCGTGTGCAGACGCTAAGTGGTGGAAACATGTATGAAGAAGTACACCCCTGCAGGGTTATCATGATCTATTCGAATAGCCGCGTCCGCGGTAAAGGACTACTTGGTTGCCTATACAGTTCATAGACAAGTAAATGGAAACTACTAAAAGCCTCAAGATAAGTGTGAGTGCCGAGGATGGCCCTTCCGTAGGAAGACGGAGGTGGATCCTCGGTAGTGTATTGAAGTGGTGAGTAGTGGACCCGTGTACGCAAAACCATTTCAAGTTGGAGTCTCGTATGATAGCCTAGCCAAGAGTCAAAGCTGGCTTGCTGCAATAACTCCACCAACCCTTCTTGATAATGTGCATGTATGTAGGATCTGATGTAAGTCTTGCTGAGTACCTTTGTACTCATGTTGCTATAATTTACATTTTTACAGAAGACGCTGCAACCCCTTCTGATGGGTTCTTCGTAGACGTTGACATCAATGAGTAGGCTAAGGCCCAGGTGGTGATCCTGAGCTTGTGAAGGACCACGTAGTATAGCTAGGCTTTCCAAGCCTCTTTTATTTTACTAGTTGTCTGTACTCAGAGAAGTTACTTCCGCTGCTGGTTTGTATGACTGTATGACTTGAATGCTGGGTCGTGTGACCCGTACCTATGTGTATGTTATGTATGGCTCTCTGAGCCTTAAATAAAGTACTTGTGTCGTAGAGTCATGTTGTGATGCCATGTTGTATTTTCACATATCGAGCATATTGTGTGTATGTTATTGAAATGCTTGGTATGTGTGGGATCTGACTATCTAGTTGTTTATCTTTAGTAGCCTCTCTTACCGGGAAATGTCTCCTAGTGTTACCGCTGAGCCATGGTAGCTTGCTACTGCTCTGGAACACTTAGGCTGGCCGGCATGTGTCCTTCTTCGTTCATGTGTTTGTCCCTTCGGGGAAATGTCACGCATTGAGTACCGGAGTCCTGTTAGCCCGCTACAGCCCGGTTTACCGGAGTCCTGCTAGCCCAGTGCTACAGCCCGGACCCACTTGCTGATGACCGACACGTTCGAAGCTGGGATCATGGATGCCTGTCCCTGTAAGTCTGTGCCACTTTGGGTTTACAACTAGTCATGTCAGCCCGGGCTCCTTATCATATGGATGCTAGCAACACTATCATATACGTGAGCCAAAAGGCGCAAACGGTCCCCGGAAAAGGTAAGGCAACACCCGTGGGGATACCGTGCGTGAGGCCGCAAAGTGATATGAGGTGTTACAAGCTAGATCGATGTGACATCGAGTCGGGGTCCTGACAGCGTTGGCATCAGAGTCGGACTGCCTGTAGGTTCTCCAAGCCAAACTGGTCGATGTTGAGTCTAGAAATTCCTTAGTTATATGTAGGGGAATTGTTTGTGGGTTGGAACGTAAGGTTCTTTTTATTCCTTATCTTATGACATTCTGATCTGAGTCAGTCTATTCTTCCACCGGGGGTTAAGGAATTAGGATCTTTTCTCTCTATCAGGATCACGTGTTACTAATCAGTAGTACCTTATAGGTTTGATGGATACAAGCCTAGTACAGTTCTAATACCACATCATGTTGTTAGGATGGACTCAGAACTTTGATATGATGATGTTGAGTGTGTATGAAATCCTTTGTCAAATGTCTCAAAATCCTTCTTGAGCATTTACAGCTGTTACGCTGCCGAAATTTTGCTAGAAATTCTAATGCCTTTGCATTATGGTTGTGCTTTCAGATGGCCACTCGCGACCTTAATCAAGTGGTTCGCCTGACTCGATGCCTAGATGTACCCGGCCATACCGCCATGTTGGTCAGGGTAATGACTGAGGCTGGATACCGTTGGTATCCTGAGTACACGGTCGAAGAGAAATTCCGAGACTTTAATCAAAGCCAGTATCTCTGTACTGTCAGGATATTTCCATCTTATCCTGGATCCACCGAGCCCCTTCACTGTTCCTATGGACTCGGGGTTACTATTGAGATGGCTGTGCAGGACGCCGCCTACTCTATGATGACCATCATGCGAGTCGGGTCTGGCCTATTTCGGGACTCTGATTTCCGGTATATGCCAGGATCACTTCCGGGAGCACAAGGGTATCTCCAGGCTATCTATGCTGACCCCACTCAGGAGGATTCACGGACTCGCCCCACTGCTGAGATGCTCAAGGATAAGGACCGTGAAAACCGGGCCTTGAGGCTAGAGCTTTTCAATACCCGTGCTGACCATTGGGCCACATTGACTCGGTTTGCACCGGCGGTGCAAGCTGGATATTCGGATATGCGTGATCTCTATCCTGTGAGATCTGCTTTGCCAGACGTGATGGGTTGGCGTGATGTAGGAGGCATCACCCCACCTCGCGGTCCCCACAGGCCACCGTCTGTTGGTCCAAGACCTCATCCTAGCCCCTATGGTCCACAAGCTCCACGAGATCGTCTGTTTCCGGATGATCATGTTGAGCTTCCAGGCTATGAAGGTGACTTCTACGAGGACTACTACGGATCGGTCTGAGTTAGTGGTAGTATCACTAGTTCGTACTAGCTGTGTCGTCTATCGTCCTGCGTGACTCGTGGGATATGACCTAGTTTGTACCGCCTTCCGGAGGTGTAGAAAAATAATGTATAGGAGCTTGGGATGCCTCCGATGAGATGTAATCCTCCTTTCACCATAATAGTACCTTGTTTGGTCTTGTACTAAACCTTGTATGGTGTGTATGACGATGGAATAAAGAAGCAGTTTCTGGATCTACCATGCCATACGGATGATCATCTTGCATTCCGAGTTACTCCTTACATTCTGTATTCTATGTCGGAATCTTATCATTCTGACTAAATCATTGTCTTGTTTACCTAGGATGGTCAACACGCGCAATAACCCTGCTCCTCAAGAGCAGGCCGAAGGCAGTGAAGTCAGGAATGCAAATCTGCCTCATCCTCCTTCCCTAGCCGAGGTTATGATGGAAGCCGAAAGAAACAAGCGGGAGACCAACCGTTTGTTGGAGCGTATTGAACAGAACACAGCACACCATCAGAGGACTAACGTGGTGTCACTCAGTGATTTCATCAAGTTACATCCACCCACGTTCCACCACTCCGTCGAGCCTCTCGACGCTGATGACTGGCTTCGCAGTATTTCTCACAAACTGCGCTCCGCGCTAGTAGCCGAGGCTGACAAGGTCACCTTTGCTGCATATCATCTTGAAGGCCCCGCCAGTCTATGGTGGGAGAATTATGGAGCTATGCGCCCAGCGGGCCATGTCACTACTTGGGCTGAATTCAGTGAGGCTTTCCGTGAACATCACATTTCGGAGGGTCTCATGGACCGTAAACGTGAGGAATTTTGCAGTTTCACCCAAGGCCGACTCTCTGTGGATGCTTACAGCAGGGAGTTTGGTAACCTCGCACGATATGCAACTGAGGAAGTTTCTACTGATGCTAAGAAGCAAGCAAGGTTCCGTAAGGGACTTAGTCCTGAGCTTCGCCGCGACCTCCGTCTGCATGAGTGCACATCTTTTCAGAAGCTTGTCAACAAGGCCATCAGTGCTGAAACTTGTCAGACCGATTATGACGCAACACGCAAGCATGGACGTGACATGGGTTCCTCATCCGGTGCTGGTCCTCAGAAGCGCCGCGTGTGGGTGCCTAACACCGCCCTGCCACCCAGGTTCACACCGAGGCCATCCTTCCAGGTGCCTCGCCCCGTTCAACAGTCTGCACCAGCCAAGCCCTATGGTGGTCCAACCAACAGTGCTCCTCCACGTACCAGTGCCGTGACTTGTTTTAAGTGTGGGGAATCTGGCCACTATATGCGTGAGTGTCCCCAAACCAACCCCAACCAATCTGCTAAAGCTGTTGGCCGTGGCAAGCCGACAGGTAAAGTGTTCCACGCCAAGCCGGCCACCGCTACACGTGGCCATGTCAACTGTATCTCTGCCGAAGAAGCTCAAGAGGATCCCAACGTCGTTCTCGGTACGCTCCTTGTTAATTGCCACCCGGCATCTGTTCTTTTCGATACAGGAGCATCTCATTCATTTATATCCGAGAACTATGCTCGTTTGCATAACACCGCATTCTGTGACATGCCATCCACTATGGAAATTTCTACTCCCGGTTCTAGATGGCAAACCTCCAGGGTAAGTTATGGAAATAAAATCCAAGTCGACAGACTTGTTTTCCTTGCATCTTTGATAGCTCTCAAATCTTCAGATATTAATATCATCTTGGGTATGGACTGGATGTCAGCTCATCATGCCAAAATTGATTGCTTCTCTAGGACTGTTCAACTCACCCATCCTTCAGGGAAGATAGTCAATGTCTTGACCCGATTAGCCAAGCGACAATTATATTCTCTTAACGCCAGCCCTTTGCCAGACCTTGAGGACGTTCCGGTAGTCCGTGACTTCCCGGATGTCTTCCCAGAGGAATTGCCAGGTGTTCCACCTGACAGGGATGTTGAGTTCGTAATAGACCTCATTCCAGGAACCGTCCCGATTGCTAGAAGACCCTATAAGATGGCACCACTAGAACTAGCCGAGCTTAAGAAACAACTCGATGAGTCCTTGAAAAAGGGTTTCATCCTACCTAGTTCATCTCCGTGGGCTTGCCCCGTCCTCTTCGTCAAGAAGAAGGATGGTACGGACCGGATGGTTGTAGATTATCGACCTGTCAATTTGGTCACAATCAAGAACAAATATCCGCTCCCCAGGATCAACGACCTGTATGATAAGCTCACTGGATCCTCAGTATTCTCCAAAATGGATTTGAGGTTGGGCTACCATCAAACCAAAATCAGAAACGGGGACATTCCTAAAACAGCCTTTGTTACTCGTTATGGCCAATACGAGTACACCGTCATGTCCTTCGGTTTAACCAATGCTCCAGCCAGCTTTTCTCGGTTAATGAACTCAATCTTCATGGAGTATTTGGATAAATTCGTCGTGGTTTACCTCGATGATATACTCATCTACTCCAAGAGCGAGGAAGAACATGCCGAACATCTAAGGCTAGTGTTAAAGAAACTTCGAGAGCATCGCCTTTATGCCAAATTTTCTAAATGTGAATTCTGGTTGTCAGAAGTGACCTATCTGGGTCATGTAATATCTGGTAAAGGTATTGCTGTTAACCCTGAGCGAGTTCAAGCCGTCCTTAATTGGACTCCACCTGAATCGGTCAAGCAAGTTCGGAGTTTTCTGGGCTTAGCGAGCTATTGCCGTCGCTTTGTCGAGAACTTCTCCAAAGTTGCTAAACCTCTAACCGAACTCCTCAAGAAAGATAAAAAGTTCAAATGGACTCCACAATGTGAGCACAGCTTTCAGGAACTGAAAAGACGCCTGACATCTGCTCCCGTATTGGTACCGCCAGATTTCTCTAAGGACTTTGTTATCTACTGCGACGCCTCGCGACAAGGACTAGGTTGCATTCTCATGCAAGATCGACACGTAATTGCTTACGCTTCACGGCAATTGCACCCACATGAGGAGAATTATCCTACTCATGATCTAGAGCTTGCAGCTGTAGTCTATGCACTTAAAACCTGGCGACATTACCTTCTCGGTAATCGTTGCGAAATATTCACTGATCACCAAAGTCTGAAGTATATCTTCACCCAACCGGATTTGAATCTCAGGCAAAGACGTTGGGTTGAGTTGATCACAGATTTCGACTTAGGAATAACTTACACCCCAGGGAAAGCCAACGTCATGGCTGATGCGCTAAGTCGTAAATCTTATTGTAACAACCTGATGTTACAACAAAGTCAACCGCTTCTCCATGAGGAATTTCGGAAGCTTAACCTTCACATTGTTCCTCAAGGATTTCTTTCCACCTTGGTGGCGAAACCTACTCTTACGGATCAAATCATCGCTGCCCAAAAGCGAGATAAGGGAATATCTAAAATCAAGGAGAACATTGCTAGCGGAGGTGCTAGTTGTTTTTCCACAAATGATCATGGTGTTGTGTACTTTGAGAACCGTTTAGTTGTTCCCAAGAACCAGCATCTACGGCAGTTGATCCTTAAGGAGGCTCATGAATCTCCTCTCACCATTCATCACGGTAGTACCAAGATGTATCAGGACCTACGCCAGAGGTTCTGGTGGACTAGGATGAAGAGAGAAATTGCTCAGTACATTGCTAATTGCGACGTATGCCGTCGTGTAAAAGCAGAGCATCAACGGCCTGCTGGCACCCTTCAACCCTTAGCTATTCCTGAATGGAAATGGGATAAAATTGGTATGGATTTCATTACCGGTTTTCCCAGAACCAAGAGAGGGAATAATGCTATCTTCGTCGTTGTCGATCGTCTTTCCAAAGTGGCCCATTTCTTACCTGTTCGTGAGAGTATAACCGCTAGTCAGTTGGCAGACTTATACATCTCCCGAATCGTGTCTCTCCATGGTGTTCCTTTGGAAATTAACTCGGATCGAGGAAGTCTTTTCACCTCTCGATTTTGGGAAAGTTTCCAAAATGTTATGGGAACCCGTCTCTCTTTTAGCACCGCCTTCCTCCCTCAATCAAGTGGTCAAGTGGAACGCGTCAACCAGATCCTAGAAGACATGCTTCGAGCCTCTGTTATCTCATTCGGAATGGAGTGGGAGAAATGCCTTCCATTTGCCGAATTCGCTTACAACAACAGCTATCAATCTAGCTTGGGTAAAGCCCCTTTTGAAGTTCTCTATGGACGACGGTGTCGAACACCCCTTAACTGGTCAGAAACCGGGGAAAGACAATTCTTTGGCCCGGATATGATTCAGGAAGCAGAAGAGCAAGTTCGCATTGTTCGTGAAAAGTTGAAAACAGCCCAATCTCGTCAAAAGAGTCAATATGACTGAAAACATAAGGCTATGAGTTTCGAGGTTGACGAGAAGGCTTACCTTCGGGTTACTCCTCTGAAGGGAACCCATCGTTTCGGTATCAAAGGCAAATTGGCTCCTCGTTACATTGGACCTTTTCGTATTCTCGCTAAACGAGGAGAAGTTGCCTACTAGTTGGAACTACCTCCGCATCTCTCCAGAGTCCACGATGTCTTCCACGTTTCTCAACTCAGGCGTTGCTTCTCGGATCCTATCCGTGGGGTGGACCACGAAACGCTTGATCTCCAAGATAATCTCACGTATCGAGAGTACCCCACTCGTATCCTCGATCAGGCCGAGCGTACCACTCGACGTCATAATATCAAGTTTCTCAAAGTTCAATGGTCGCACCATTCTGAGGATGAAGCAACTTGGGAAAGGGAGGATCGTCTTCGACTCGAGTATCCCGCCCTTTTTCCGGAGGAACCCAAATCTCGGGACGAGATTCTTTTGAGTGGGGGTGAGTTGTCACACCCTAGCTAGTTCATGCATTAGAGTGTTGCATCATGTTTATTCTTTCATCAGAAACCTGAAATGGGGATGACAGAACCCCCAGCCCCCTATGAAACCAACTAGGGTTTACTAAAAACATTTTCAATGAACCTGAAATGCCCTTCTAAAATGCCCATCATTTTTGTCCTGGTTCAGAACCCCTGACAAAAGTGATGCACATTTTCCTAGGTCATCCTAGGGTCTTTGAATTAAATCATAGATATTTGAATTTGGGCATTTAAAATTATATAAAATATTCAGATGCCCAAATATCTCCAAACTAAAATGTTTCATGTTGGAAATAATCCAACTATGGACCAGGAGTAGTTTGGTGATTTTAGGAGTTGCCTAAGTATTTTTAATAAATCAACAAAGTTGCAGAAGTATTAAAAAAACAGAAAAGAGGAAAAAATAGAAAAACTTACCTGGCGCCCAGCACCCGGCCCACCTGCCGGCCCAGCCCAGCGCCGCTCCAGCGAGCTGCTTGCCGGCCAGGCAGGCAGGCAGGTGCCCGACGGCGACCGCAGTGCGCGCCACGCACCTGCTCGCCGCCTCGCCGCTCCCCTCGCCCGGTGACGTCATGGATCGCTCCCCCTCTCTTCCCCGAACCCCCCAGACACCCCCTCTCCTCTCCAGCTCCTCCCCCTCGCGCCCCCCAGCCATGGCCGACGCTACCGCCGCCGTGCCTACGTCGTAGCCGCGCTCCCCGCCGCCCGTGCGTCCTCTCGTCGTGTCCAGGAGCTCCGCCGCTGTCCACTTCAT
>NC_041386.1:365311884-365359259 GCF_002162155.2 Triticum dicoccoides | reverse complement strand
CCCAGCCATGGCCGACGCTACCGCCGCCGTGCCTACGTCGTAGCCGCGCTCCCCGCCGCCCGTGCGTCCTCTCGTCGTGTCCAGGAGCTCCATCGCTGTCCACTTCATCGAGCAAGCCGAGCCCCGAGCGCTCGCAACGCCCGAGTCCACCGCAACGACCTCGCCCAAACCGCCGTCGGCGGAGATCCCCTTCAACACCGTCGCCGCCTCAGCTCGTCCCCGACCCCACCGGTGGCCTCTACGGGTGCGCTGTGAGCCTAGCTACCCCTCCTACCCTCCCTCTGTTGTTCCCGAGCCGTGTAGCGACCTCCCGGAGCTCAACCGCACCCACCACCGTGGAGCTCGTCGCCGACGTGCTCCCGGTCACCCTCCGACCACTCCACGGTGTCCATCATGCTCACCGCGTCACGTAGCACCTAACTAGCTACTCCCCGCACCTCACCGACCCCCTAGCGACAAGTTCGACTTCGGCCGAACTCCGGTGGCCGCCAAAGTCGTCGCCGGCGCCAACTCCGGCCACCCCGACCCCAACGGACTCCACCAAGAGCTGCGGCTCGACCTCAGCTCCTCTCCGGTGGCCTCCGCGGCTCGTTTGGTTGCCGGAACGGCAAAAATCACTTCCGCCGCCGCGTCGGGCTCGCCGGCGGCTAAACGCCGGTGCAGCCGACCCAGGTTTGACCACGGGTGGGCCCTGGTTGACTCTCCTGAGTCAATGACAGGTGGGGCCCAGCCCTGTTAATTAAACAAGTTTAATTTTAATTAAACTTTAACTAATCTAATCACACTGACACGCGGGACCCACTATCAGGTTTGACCGGACCGTGTCCCGTTGACCTGCTGATGTCACACTGACGTCAGGCTGACGCAATAAATTAATTTCTGGATTTAATCTAATATAGGAAATTCCAGAATATAGTTTAAACTTCAAAAATTCATAACTTTTAATCTATAACTCCAAATCAGACAAGTTATATATGAAAAATGATCAGAAAAATCCAATCTATCCATCTGTACTATTTTCATGCATGATTAAACAAGTTAACTTGATGTTTAATGCAGAACAAGGTAAAACACTTTAAAGGGCCATGTATGAGTTTGAAATTTGAATCTTTGGTTCAAATTGGTTCAAACCCCTCTAGTCTTAGTTGCATTAGCCCAACACACTCATATTGCCATGTTTCATGCATGCATCATATTGTTGCACATTGTTTGGTGATGGTTGTGTATCGGTGTTCTTTGCGGCAGGTTCTGCCTCCGAGGAGTACCGTGATTACCCTAACGAAGAACCGTATCAGTGCATCGAACCATCAGGCAAGCAACCAACCATTTGATCATATCGATACAATCCCATGTTCTCGCTCCTGCTCTCTTTTACTGCATTAAGACAACGCGTTTCAAACTGTTGTGTGCTACGGTAGTTGAACCCACTTCCTCTGCATGACCTGTCATTGACACAGTAACTAGATGAAACCCACTAGCATGTGTAGGAGTTGATTGAGCCATATGTATGTGTTGTTCCTACCTTGCTATGCCTGCTATGCTTAGAGTCGTGTCAGGTCTGGTTCATCTGGGTGATGGACTAGAGTGAAATGTTTATGTCGGTAATGAGAGTGGTGTGGTGAACACGATTTGGTAAAGGTATCGATGAAAGGCCATGTAGGAGTACATGGTGGGTTGTTTCATTGAAGCCGACCTTAAGCACTGAGATCTGTATGTGTGATTTAAGATACAGCTACTACCATGCATTGGGCCCTGAAATATGACCCCGCTCGACTTCTTATTCACCCTAGTCCTCTGTCCAGGAGTTGCAAGTAGTTTCTGGTGTTTTTAGCCTACTGGAGGCCGTGGACAGCGCTGACCGTAGGGGTGGGCTGTGATGCGGTAGGTACGTGGCCGGGTAAACCGGGCACCCGTTTGGTGTCACGGAACCCTGTTCACATCGTTTGGGGCTGTGAGCGAAACTCCGGCCGGATCTCCTCATGGATGGAACCCGAATAGGCGATAAACCTGGACTAGAGACTTAGGTGTTTAGGTAGGTCGTGGTCTACACCCACGTCAGCTTTCGCTTGAAGTCTGCCGAGCACATGTCGTGTGCAGACGCTAAGTGGTGGAAACATGTATGAAGAAGTACACCCCTGCAGGGTTATCATGATCTATTCGAATAGCCGCGTCCGCGGTAAAGGACTACTTGGTTGCCTATACAGTTCATAGACAAGTAAATGGAAACTACTAAAAGCCTTAAGATAAGTGTGAGTGCCGAGGATGGCCCTTCCGTAGGAAGACGGAGGTGGATCCTCGGTAGTGTATTGAAGTGGTGAGTAGTGGACTCGTGTACGCAAAACATTTCAAGTTGGAGTCTCGTAGGATAGCCTAGCCAAGAGTCAAAGCTGGCTTGCTGCAATAACTCCACCAACCCTTCTTGATAATGTGCATGTATGTAGGATCTGATGTAAGTCTTGCTGAGTACCTTTGTACTCATGTTGCTATAATTTATATTTTTACAGAAGACGCTGCAACCCCTTCTGATGGGTTCTTCGTAGACGTTGACATCAATGAGTAGGCTAAGGCCCAGGTGGTGATCCTGAGCTTGTGAAGGACCACGTAGTATAGCTTGGCTTTCCAAGCCTCTTTTATTTTACTAGTTGTCTGTACTCAGACAAGTTACTTCTGCTGCTGGTTTGTATGACTGTATGACTTGAATGCTGGGTCGTGTGACCCGTACCTATGTGTATGTTATGTATGGCTCTCTGAGCCTTAAATAAAGTACTTGTGTCGTAGAGTCATGTTGTGATGCCATGTTGTGTTTGCACATATCGAGCATATTGTGTGTATGTTATTGAAATGCTTGGTATGTGTGGGATCTGACTATCTAGTTGTTTATCTTTAGTAGCCTCTCTTACCGGGAAATGTCTCCTAGTGTTACCGCTGAGCCATGGTAGCTTGCTACTGCTCTGGAACACTTAGGCTGGCCGGCATGTGTCCTTCTTCGTTCCTGTGTCTGTCCCTTCGGGGAAATGTCACGCATTGAGTACCGGAGTCCTGTTAGCCCGCTACAGCCCGGTTTATCGGAGTCCTGCTAGCCTAGTGCTACAGCCCGGACCCACTTGCTGATGACCGACACGTTCGAAGCTGGGTCATGGATGCCTGTCCCTGTAAGTCTGTGCCACTTTGGGTTTACAACTAGTCATGTCAGCCCGGGCTCCTTATCATATGGATGCTAGCGACACTATCATATACGTGAGCCAAAAGGCGCAAACGGTCCCGGGAAAAGGTAAGGCAACACCCGTGGGGATACCGTGCGTGAGGCCGCAAAGTGATATGAGGTGTTACAAGCTAGATCGATGTGACATCGAATCGGGGTCCTGACAGCAGGCAGGACGACTTGAGCAAGGTTGTATTTATCGGCGGCCAGAATATAGATCGACGGGGACAGCACAAACGCCAGTCGCCAGAATTTATGAGTACCGTAGTTTGAATTACACATGATTCCCGCAGCAAAATCCATGTGGGAACATCATAGCCAAAATCCGTGTGTGAACATAATAGTTGACGGTTTCCAATGCAGACCCGTGTCTTATTAATGATCCCCGCCATTCACCTACCAAACCTCGAGCCGCGAGATAGACTCCCGATTGTGTGGGGGCCGGTTGTCTTGCCAGAAATTTACATTTTCTTTTTTGAACACCAGATATTTACATCGTCTGATGATTTTTTAACTCACACACAAGTACAAAAAAAATATGATTTTTCAAACCGTTATGCTTAGGCGTTGCATGTAGATGTAGTTCAAATTTGAATTACGGTCATTAAATGGTTAGAAAATCACTTGTAGTTCAAATTTGAATTACGGTCATTAAACGGTTAGAAAATTACTAAAAATGTCTTTAAAAGGTCAAATGACCTCTGAAATTTTCTGATTTTCACAAGACAGTTGTATTAGTGCATGTTAAATGTAGAAAAAAAATTGAAGGCCATAAGAGGAAGCTATCTCCTGTTCGTCATCCGATATACATTGTTCCCTCTCGGAACCACGAACCTTCTAGTAAGTTGCTCCGGTTTGTGAGGGGTGTGTGTCCAAACTTTCGTCAAACAGGCCAATTTTTTACCACATTATCTTGGTGGCATGACATTAAATCAAGCAAGGTTTCATGCTTTTCAGATCATTTTTTAATTTTTTGGAATTAAAATGCCATGCTACTCCATGCATGTGTGCCCATGCCTTGAGACCAATATGTTTGAAAATTCCATCTAATTTACTACACATGGAATTAACTCACACACAAGTACACAAAAATATGATTTTTCAAACCGTTATGGTTAGGCGTTGCGTGTAGATGTAGTCCAAATTTGAATTGCGGTCATTAAATGGTTAGAAAATCACTTGAATGTCTTCAAAATGTCAAATGACCCCTGAAATTATCATAAATTTCAGATGACAGTTGTATTAGTGCATGTTAGACGTAGAAAAAAATTTGAAGGCCGTAAGAGGAATCTATCTCCCATTCGTCATCAAACATGCATTATTCCATCTCGGAACAACGAACCTTCTAGTGAGTTGCTCTGGTTTGTGAAGGGTGTGTGTCGAAACTTTCATCAAACAGGTTGTCGGTGTTCTAGGAACGGGGGTCCCCAGACTTGGCTACCTACGGCCCACAGCATGGCGCTGCAAGAGGGCCCGTATGGCCCATCTTCACCAACAAGCTTTCAAGACCCTCGCGAGGGGCCAAGCCTCGAGAGGCAGACAACACAAGACCTCCTCAGGAGCGGCCTCACCAGGCCGGCCAGGCAAACCTCGCGAGGTTCCGATGACGTGAGCCATGACGACGAAGGCCAGGCGGGCGCCAGCGCGCACAGTTTCCTTGTTTCCTCTTTGGCGCTAAGGAAGCATGTGCATGCATGGAGTGCCGAGGCATCAAGCAAAGGTTTCCATATCGGTGCAACGAGACCAAGAACAGCAGGACGGCAAGACCGAGGTCACCATGGAGCCCTAGGCGGCGTCACCACTAGAGCCTTTTGCTAGCGAAGACTGCTTTTGTCAGTATAAGCTGTACTAGTTGTCCCCTTTCAAATTGGCCGTTGTTGGCTCCCTTCCCGCTCAATATTTGGGGAGAGGAATAGGGCCTCTATTAATAGGACCAAGCCACCACCGTAACTAGGGGAGAGGGGGATCGATCAGAACAACCACAAGTCCACCAAGCACAAGAACACCTCTCCTAAGGAGGTTGTTCTTCCCATTGTACTGTTCATCCTTAGCCCAAGAGGCAATCTACCACACCACACTGGAGTAGGGTATTACACCACAACGGTGGCCCGAACCATTATAAATCTTGTGTCCTTTGTGTTGCGAGTTCGTCGAGTTAGCCCTTGAGATCTTAGCGAAGCTTGGACGTGGATCGGCAGGGGGAGATCTTTGCACGCACCCCAGTGTTCGAACCTTGAGGGTTTTGCCGGAACCCGTGATCCGACATAGGCCAATTTTTTGAACACATCATCTTTGTGGCATGACATTAAATCAACCAAGGTTTCAATTTTTGTGACCATTTTTTAATTTTTGTAATTAAAATGCCATGTCACTCCATGCATACGTATGCATGTGTCCATGTCGTGAGACCAATATGTTTCAAAATTCCTTCTAATTTACTGCACATGGAATTAACTTGCACACAAGTACACAGTATGAATTTTCAAACCGTTTTGGTTAGGCATTGCATGTAGACGTAGTTCAAAGTTGAATTACGGTCATTAAATGGCTAGAAAATCACTTAAATTTTTTAAAAGGTCAAATGACCCCTAAAATTTTCAAAAATTTCACATTACAGTTCTAGTAGTGCATGTTAGACGTAGAAAAAAAGAAGGCCGTAAGAGGAAGCTATCTCCCGTTCGTCATCAAACATGCATTGTTCCCTCTCGGAACCACGAGCCTTCTAGTGAGTTGCTCCGGTTTGTGAGGGGTGTGTGTCCAAACTTTCGTCAAACAAGCCAATTTTTTACCACATCATCTTCGTGGCATGACATTACATCAACCAAGGTTTCATGTGTTTCTGATTTTTTTAATTTTTTGGAATTAAAATGCCATGTCACTCCATGCTTAATTGTGTCATAGCCTTGAGACCAATATGTTTGAAAATTCCATCCAATTTACTGCACATGGAATTAAATCGCACATAAGTACACAAAATATGAGTTTTCAAACCGTTATGGTTAGTTGTTGCATGTACATGTAGTTCAAATTTCAATTACACTCATTAAATGGCTAGAAAATCACTTAAATGTCTTAAAAGGTCAAATGACCCCTGAAATTTTCGAAAATTTGACATGATAGTTGTATTAGTACTACAAAATTTCTCGTATATTTAAAACACCATCCGTTACCACTGTACTCCAAATTCGTCTTTCACAGCTAATAAAAAATATCTACAACATGCTGAAGGTGCATGCTGAAGAAGTCGCTCCTCACGAGCCGCTTGGGTCCTGAACCTCGGGATGCTCTAGAGGCTCAGGAGGCTCATGAATAACCGTCGCCATTTCTGCCAGGACCGTGTGGTGCCTGGCCTCCTGAGCCGCCACGATGCTCCGCAGGTGGCGCTGGAAGGTAACAACCGCATTCGGCAGGCCAAAAGGCATGTGAATGTAGCTGTGAGGGGGGCCTCACAATGACCAACGCTCCTGGGATGGTCAGAAGCACTCTTCGGATGCGGCCCTGCTGAGCCCTAGAATGTTGACGCAGACGCGGAATTCGTTGTCCTCGCCAGGAGAACGAGTCGCGCTAGGCGGTGGGTGGCGGTCGCAGCGCATGGCTCTCGCCTCTTGAAGCTCCTCAGTCGCCTTGGTGATGAACTCCTAAGCACCTGGCACCCCGTGCCTTGTGCCCTCATGAGTGAAGCGTGCCATGAGGCATGCCTCCATGTGGTGCTCAAGCGCCTCCCTCATGACATTGGCTAAGTCAGAGGCCCTCCAGAAGAGAGCCCCGGGCCCAGCCTGAGGAGGGCGTTGGGAGTGCCTTCAATGCGCGAGAGGGAGGTGCCCCGTCCGTGGGCGCAGGTCCTGAGGTGGTGCCGCTGGAGACACTACTCTCCTGAGGCTCTTGGCGGAGCAGCTACTTCTTCTTCTTGGGGACAACCTCAGGAGGGTAGATAGTGCCCTTGTTGTCTGGGTCCTTGACTATAGGAATCTGGTAGGCGCGCTGAAGAGAGCACACCGCATCCTTCTCCTCACAGGCGATCATGATGATGTCGCGGTTCCCTGGCATCTTGAGGAAATTGTAACCATGATGAGTCACCACCATGAACTTGGCCCGGGCTGGATATCCAAGGATGGCATTGTACGGAAGGCGGATATGGGTGACGTTAAAGTCGATGAGTTCGGTGCGGAAGTTGTCACGCTGGCCGAAGGTGACAGGGAGGCGGATCTACCCTATCGGGGTGGTGGAGCCATCGGTCACTCCTAAGAAAGGCTTGGTGGGCTGCAGCTGATCATAGGGCACTTGGAGGCGGTCGAACGTCTTGATGGAAAGAACATTGAGCCCTGCGCCGCCCTCGATGAGGGTCTTGGTGACGAGGACATTGCTGATGATGGGCGAGCAAAGCATCAAGAGCGCGCCAGCAGTTACCACGCACCTGAGCTGGTCGGATGAGCTGAAGGTGATGGTGCACTTGGACCACTTAGGTGGGCGCGTGGCCTCGAGCCTGGGGAGGGCCGCGTTCACCTCATGGGCAAACTACTTGAAGATGCATTGAGAGGCTGAGGCCTGAGCGCCGCCCAGGATGCAGGCGATGGCACGAGGCTCCTGGAAGCACCCAGCCCCTCGCCTTTGTGGTGGTCTTCGTTCCTTCTTGGTGGCGGTGGGAGTTGAGGGTGTCGGCGTCCTGCGAATGGGGGTACCCAGACTTGCCTGCCTGCGGCCCAGGGCGTGGCTCATCTAGCGGCCTGGTATGGCCCATCTTCATCAGCAACCACTCAAGACCCTCGCAAGGGGCCTAGCCTCGCGAGATGGACGATGCCAAGACCTCCTAGTGGTAGCCTCCCTAGCCTGGCTCCCGAGGAGAAGAGCTATCTATGCAAGCGGCACCTCACGAGGTTCACATGACGTGAACCATACGACCAAGGCCAAGCGGGCGCCTGTAGGCGCAGAGTACTCGTTTCCTCTTTGGTGCTAAAGGGGCAAGCATAGGCGAGGAGTCCCGAGGTGTCAGGCAAACGTTTCCATATTGGTGCAACAAGACCAAGACCAGCAGGGTGGCAGGACGGAGGTCACCGTGGAGCCCAAAGCTACATCACCACCAGAGCCTTTGGCTGGCAAAGACCACCTTTTGTCAGGATAAATTGTACTAGTTGTCCCCCTTCCAAATTGGCCGTTGTGGGATCCCTTCCCTCCTAAACATTTGGGAAGAGGACTAGCCACCATCATAGAAAGAGGAGGATCGGCTCATCTTGGATCGGATCCACTCCACCAAGGCCATCTCACCAGCTCATCGAGCTCAAGAACACCTCACCTCAGGAGGCTATTCGTCCACTGTACTTGTTCATCCTCAACCCACGAGGCAATCCACCACACCACGCTGGAGTAGGGTATTACACCACAACGGTGGCCCGAACCAGTATAAACACTCGTGTCACATGTTCCTTCCGTTCGGCAAGCTAGGCCTAAAGATCGTTGCGAGAGTAAGCGAGAGCGAGAAAGAGAGAGAGAGAGATCTTCATGCGCACCCCAATGTTCGAACCTCAAGGGTTTGCCGAAACCCACGATCCAACATTTGGCGCGCCAGGTAGCGGTGCGCTGAAGCGTTTCTCCCGTCAGTCGACCCATCGACGCCCCGATGCTCTAATGTTTGGCGACCCGAGGTCCAACGCCGTTCAATCGGCTGCTTGGCCCGTCAGGGTGGCGCCGTCCGCCCAGGGAGACCTCAACTCTACACTCCAGATGGCCCATGCTCCGCCAAGCGCCGCGGGACGCGGGCGGCGCAGATCGATGCCTTCCACCCTCACACCACGGCGCGCGCGGACCGCCGCAAGATCCTCAAGATACGCAGCGATGATGGCGCCGCACACCAGATGTGAACAGGCGAACGTGCGAGCTGTGCTCGTGGTGGCGCGGGAGCTGCTGCAGTGCCGGCTGATGGAGAGCGGTCGCGACGCGTTGCTGGAATGCGTCGCTGAGCTGTTGGACGCTACATCTAGGGGTATGCCGCCTTTCTGCTCCCTACTTACATCTCAAGTTGTGGACAGATCACACGGCGGGCCTTGTCGCGCCCGCGTGCTCCCAGGTGCACCAAGAGGGCTCTCCAGCGCATGCACGACCAACGGTGCCAGACATCCAGCCACGCCTTTGCCTCCCCTGGGTGGCGTAGGTGCGGGCGTTCCTCCTCAAGGTCCCAATAGGGTGCCACCCTACAGCCACCAGGGGTGCGCCGGGCTCAGCGGCACGGGGCACAGGGCGTCCCGACAGAGGTTCCGGAGAGGCAGCTCAGGAAGCCTATGTGCCCCGCATGGTGGATCAAGAGTACACGATAGAGGATGACCCCTGCATGTTCCTCGAGACGGGCTGGGAAGAAGAGATGTTGGACGTCGAGGCCTTCCATGAACTGCCCAGGAGCCTCGCCGACCCTGCCAAAGACAACAACCGCAGGGTACCACTGATATCTCAGGAGCAGGCTTACGCTAACCATGGGTCGCAGGTGGACCAGGCCGCAACGGCGGACGGCGACCCCAGCGTGGTAGCCTCACTCCAACCAGGGGTAGCGCACTGGGGGCTGCATGGGAGGGGCCCGGAGCAAGGTCCTCCCTCATGTCGCTCGGGGCAAGGCATAGCCCGGAGGAGGGTCCTTTGTTGGGGAGGCGCCAGCGAGCCCATCCCCGTGCAGAGGGCCCGTGGTCGCCGAGGGTGCCGCTAGCGTCCCCTTTGCCCCTTGGCATCATCCTGGTTTCCGGACGCCCCAACGGTGGTCGAGGGTTGCGCAGGGTGGGGGCCTCCTCTGGCGATGTGAAGCAAGGATCACGCCTCTGAAGGTCTCCACCCATGACACTCTCACGTAATAATGAGTGGGCTGTACACGCCCCGGAGTCTCCGGAGAGCCGTCGTAGGGCCTCAGGGGCTCCCACCACGTCCTAGTGGAAGCACCATGCTCAGCGCTGGCCGTCGACACTGTCCCCCAATGACTATGCTCATGTGCAGTGAAAGCACTTAGCTCTGCGCTGGTGGGAAGACAAGAAGACTAGCTAGGTGCTGGACGCGACCATTTGCTTTTAACCTCTTTTCTGTAGCTCGATTTGCTGCCTTTTGGATTTGAACTTGAAGTCGTATTTTCATTGGCAAGCATGGGGGGCATCTTTTCTCGTTCATGTTGATTTCTTGAGTTTTCTGGCTCCGTGCCTTGTTTCGAGGCCCTCGCCTGCTGCCCCTCCCTTATGAGCACCTTGCGAGCAGGGGCTGGGCGTGGTATGCGCGCACATCTCGCCGTGATCTAATGCCCATTTCTCGCGAGGCCCTCTCGGGCGGACTAGTAGGCTCCTCAGAATCCCGAAACCTCACGAGCCCACGGAGGACTCCCCTCGGGAGAAATGCACATCGACAACTACAAGACCAGTTTGAGGCCTGCCTAGACTGAGGTAAGTCACATCAGCAAGCCCGCGGAAGAGCTTGTGGGCTTGCAAAGGCATGTTTTAAGTATGGCGTAAGGAATAAGACAGTAGTCTAATTACATGAGGCGCTCCCCCTCTCCAAAATGCTCTTACACCTTCAAGGGCCGTGCCCAAGCTTTTGCGCGCAGGTTCAAAACAAATGAGCTTGGGCTCAATCAGACATGTCGCTCGCGGCACCTTCCAAGTCACTCCCGGACACGCTGTCGGCACCGTCGCTTGCATCATCTTCACAGTCATCAACCGCGCCGCCTTCATCTGCCACGACCACCACCGTGTCGTCCTCAGAAGTGAAAGCCCTGACCAGAGCATCCACATTATCATCCACCCAACGTGCCAGGTTGTCCCGGTGGCTCCGGGCACTAGGTCATGGCGGCGTCGAAGATGAGGTGGGGATCGATGGTCTGAAGATGACTAAATACATGGGAAAACGCGTGCCCAAGGAGTCCTCGGCTCTTTTCATCCACAAGCTCGCGAGCCCTCTCGGCCGGTCCTCCAGGCACATCACGACGTCGGTGAAGAAGCAGAGATGGCTGGCATAGTCCTCTACATGGGGTTGAGGGCATGTTCATCGCAGATGGTACTCAACGCCTAGTTGGCCCTCACCCTGAGAGCCTGGAGTATGGGAGTGTGCTCGCGCAGCAACGTCTGTTGGCAAAGTGCTTCCTCCTTGCTCTGCTGCACGTGGGACTCGAGATCGGCCACTCGCCACAGGAGAGGGAGCAGTTCGGCGTGGGCGGAGGCCAACTCGGCCTGGACGGAGATCAGGGCCGCTGCAGCAGCCTTCTCGCGTTCTTCCGCTTCATCCAACCTCGACCTCAGGGCGGTGGTTCTGCCCTCAGCTTCGGCTTCCACGAGCTTCATCTTCAGGCCATATCTGCTGGCGAGATCTGCTCGAGCCTTCGCCACCCTACGATCGATCTCCTCCTGGATCCTGGCTTCGCACGCACTGGCGGCGTCCTCCATTTGGGAAACCTGGCCCTCCCTCATCTCTAGCCATTCGAGCTCGAGGCCGCGCTCTATGGCCTCCAGCATCAGTGCCTCCTCGCACTTCAAGATCTCTTGCTCGTCGGAAGATGTCTGCTTCATCGATGCCAAGGAAGCCCTGCGCGCCTCAACCTGTTGCTCCAAGGAGGGGTTCAGAGCCCAGACCTCCCCTTCGCGTTTCTCTGCGACTGCGCGGCGGTGGCCAGCCTCCCTGGCTTCCTCCAAGGCTCATGCGCTGGCCTCACACGAGGTGGCAAGGGATGCCTCGGTCTTCGCATTGGGGCGCTCGCGCTAGAGACACCCGAAGTCGATGGCCACCTTCAGCTGATACCATTCATCCGCCAGCCGAAGGCCTGCGGTTTCATGGCGGGCGTCAACATCCACAAGCTCTTCTTCGAGCTGGCTCAGCGCGCCCATCGCCTCCTGGAAGAGCTTGTGGCGGACTACTCCGCGCTCGCGTGCAAGCTCGAATGCGTGGCCGAGTCCGTCCTTCGTGCCAAGATGTGTTGGAGAAGTTCAAAGGGGCTCGCCCGCTCCCAGCAGGGGGCTAGAAGCCGGCCCCTTTCCGGCCGCCCTCCATTCCTTGTCGGTCAGTCGTGAGGCCAGGGCCGAGGTCGCCCAGCTGCGGGGAAGCACCATTGGTGGGGCCCTTGGCACACTCCCCGCACCCGAGGCCGAATCGCGAAGGAGGGACAACAAGAGCGCGGGGTCAAGACGCCAGGCTGGCGCATCCGCCGTCCCAGCAGGCCTCGCGCCACGCATGGCACGTCGACTTGAGGCACTCAGGGTCAGCAGAGAGCCCGAAGCAGGCGAGGGTTCTTTCTCGGGAGACTTCATCGCCCTGGAGGAAGGGGTCCTGAAGAACTATGGTCACGAAGAGAAGCAACGCTCAATAAATTACAAAGATAAGGTACTCACTCGTCAATAGCAATAAACTTCCTCTGCTTCAATGGCAGGAAGGCGTCACCACTTCAGCTTGGAGACCCCTTCCTCTTGCGGAGCACTTCGAAGTTCGGTCGGAGCCGGCCGAAGCCCTGGGCATGATCACCAAGGCCGGGCGTGGGTGGCCTGACTACTGAGGAGGCGACCTCAGGGGTGACGGACCAAACGAAGACCTCGGTACCCGCCTCATGGCGATTCACCGGGGCCTCGGGGGCTTCAGCCTCAGGAGTATCTGTCTGCGTCGTCCCCCCGGCCGTTTCCTCGGGACGGCTCTCTCGAGCCCCAGGGGACGACACTTCAGGAGCCCCGAGTGGCGCCGGTTCCTCAGCAGCAGCGCCGCCATCGTTTGACAGCGACCGCCCCCCTGCGCCCGCTTCTGGGGCGGGCATCACGCTGGCGGCAGGCAGGGGCCACAAAGACAGGGCTCTCGCAAGGCCCTTCAAGGCCAACTAGGAGAAGTCCCCATTGCTCGAAGAGGGGCGTCTGCTTCACGAAGTCCACCTTGTTCGAGCAGCAGTGCAGAAGACATCCCTCCTCCAGCAGGTTGGTTGGCATCGGGTCACCCGTTAGGAGCTCGAGCACCATGCGCCGCACCTCAGGAGGAAGAGCCGGAGCCTGAAGCCTCATGCGGTCCCCGTAGCTGGAGAAGGTCCACATTTGCTGGCAGTGGCGCTAAAGCGGAGCGATGCGACACCGGATGAACTCCTTCACCACCATAGGAGTCGTCACTTCGAGGTCCGTCAGCCTGGCCAGCCGGTGCCAGATATGGGCGAGCCGCCGATCGGTGAGCTTCGCGTGCCCCCAACAAAAGCTCGGAGCAGCTGGAATCCATCGGAGCTGCAGCAGGGGGCTGCGCACACCAATGTAGCCTCCGACGACCGGCGAGAGCTTGAAGTCGATTCCCGAGCCGGCCGTGACCGCGCCGGCCTGAAGGGATACACACCCTGAGCGCTTGAGAGCATCTATCAGGTGCAGCAAGAAGAAGTGGCAAAGCAAGGCCACGGAAGGGGCAATGCCCACCATGGCTTCACCGATGAAGGCAAAGACAACAAGGAGGATGATGGATTGGGGATCGAGATGTAGCGCATTGATCTGGTATTGTGATAGCATCGCATTGAAGAAATCGGAGAAGGGATGAATCAGGCCTGCCCAGAGGGCGTGAAGATAGATGGAGACCTCGGTGGCCATCCTGTCAATTTCAGCGCGGGAAGCAGGCCAAGCCACCGTCGCCCCCACTCATTGAAATCAGCAGCAAGCGTCGGGCACACCTTGCCCATCGTCTCTTGGTTGAGGACCACCGACCGCTTGATGGCAGGCTCGAAGACCGGCATCATGGGGGCCGATGTACGGGACTCCTTCTTTCCCCTTCTTCTTCTGGCTTGGTGCCATGGCGGTGGGGGGAGTTGGTGTCAGATTGGACCAGGGGAAGAAAACCGTTGCCTTCTGGAAGATGAGGGAGCTATGGAGCCTGCTGCGTGTAAAGGGGGCGGAGCTCTATAGACGACAGTGTCTGCCTAGCCAGGCACAAATCAAGGCTGCATGGGGAAGTGGAGGCGCCCACGTCCTGTCAGTCGCCACACGTCAATCGAGGCCACAGGCTATTGGGGCCCATGGTGCTCCGCACTTGCCCTTTGGCTTCACCTCAAAGCCAAGACCGAGCGCGCCTTGGGCCTGGGGGCTACTGTTGGCGTCCTGGGAATGGGGGTACCCAGACTTGCCTGCCTACGGCCCAAGGTGTGGCTCATCCAGCCGCCTGGTACGGCCCATCTTCATCAGCAACCACTCAAGACCCTCGCGAGGGGCCAAGCCTCGCGAGGCGGACGATGCCAAGACCTCCTAGGGACAGCCTCCCTAGGCTGGCTCCCGAGCAATGGAGATATCTATGCAAGGGGCACCTCATGAGGTTCACGTGACGTGAGCCATGATGACCAAGGCTAGGTGGGCGCCAACGGGCGCATAGTACTCGTTTACTCTTTGGTGCTAAAGGGGCAAGCGCAGGGGAGGAGTCTCGAGGCGCCAGGCAAAGCTTTCCATATTGGTGCAACAAGACCAAGAGCACCAGGGCGGCAGGACGGAGGTCACCGCGGGTCCCACACCTACATCACCACCAGAGCCTTTGGCAGACGAAGACCACCTTTTGTGAGGATAACTTGTACTAGTTGTCCCCCTGCGAAATTGGCCATTGTGGGATCCCTTCCCGCCTAAATATTTGGGAAGAGGACCAGGGCCTCTATAAATAGGACTAACCACCATTGTAGCAAGAGGAGGATCGGCTCATCTTGGATCAGATCCACTCCACCAAGGCCATCTCACCAGCTCATCGAGCTCAAGAACACCTCTCCTCAGGAGGCTGTTCATCCACTGTACTAGTTCATCCTCAGCTCATAAGGCAATCCACCACACCACATTGGAGTAGGGTATTACACCACAACGGTGGCCCGAACCAGTATAAACTCTCATGTCACTTGTTACTTGGGTTCGGCGAGCTAGGCCTAAAGATTGTTGCGAGAGTGAGCGAGAGAGAGAGAGAGAGAGATCTTCGTGTGGACCCCAGTGTTCGAACCTCAAGGTTTTGCCGGAACCAACGATCCGACAGAGGGAGGTCGGCGTTGCCCTGAGGACGGTCCTCATGAGGCTGATCTCTCCAGGTGCCCACGCGAGGCTGGGCCTGCCAGCGGTCCTCATGAGGCTGGTCTCACCACTACTGGCAGGGGCCGCGGTCGTCCCAGCGTCCTCCACTTCGACCTCCTACATGGCAGTCATTGGTGTTGTGGTTGTGTACATTGTGCAAGACGCAGAACGGACAGGTGCTCTTGGATGACTCTGGGTGGTCACAACCGCGCTTCATCTCTGGTTCAGCCGGGAGCACGGACGCTACCTTGCTCTTCACGTCCTTGGGCTTCGCCTTCTTGTCTTATGGGTCAGACGCTGGGAGCTCGAGGAGGGAGATGTGTCCTTCCTCATCTCTCGTGCACCTGGTTGCCATGTTGAACATCTCTAGAGCCATGCACAGGACCTCGTGTATGGCGAGTTCCTCCTTCATCTTTACATCATGGACGCCATCAGAGAATGCTGATATGATGGCTTCGTCCGACACCTTGGGGATCTTGAGACGGACGCGGTTGAAGCGCTGGATGTACTTCTGCAGGGTTTCCCCTGGCTGCTGCTTGATGCGCCGCAGGTCACCCGCGGCAGGCGGGCGGTCGTGAGTGCCCTGGAAGATGGCGACGAAACACTCGAGCTTCTCTCCCCAGGAGGTGATCAATCCCGCGGCAGATTCAGGAGCCACGAGCGCGCGCTATCCTTGGGTGTCATGGGAAACCAGTTTGCCATGACCTTCTCATCGCCGTTGGCCGCCTCGATGCTCAGCTCATAGAGTTGCAGGAACTCCGCATGGTCGGGGGTGTCGTCGTAGCATGGAGGCAAGTCGGGCTTGAACTTCCCCAGCCAGACGACGCTGCGTAGCTCGGGAGTGAAGGCTCGGTAGCCCGTAGTGGTCAGGGGAGCCCGGCATGGAGGTGGAGCCTAATCTTGGTGCTCATGCGCCACCATCGCAGGCGGCGCGCGGTCTTGATGTAGTGGTGCAGGGAGCGCCGGAGCACCTTCTTGCGGCGGCTAGACCTCCTGCCTGCTTTCTTCTTCATGCGCGGGCGCCCTATGTGGCGGGTCACACTGTGGGACTGTACGACTTGGTCTGTGAGTAACGTCTTGACGGGGAGGTGGCATAGGCGCTCCATGGGCTACGCCGGCGCGGCAGGCGACGGGCGAGGTAACGTGAGGGACGGCACAGGAGAGCCCCCAACGGCACTAACAATCTCGGTGATGCGATCCAGCCAGTCTTCGTAGAAGTCATCGACTGGGCAGTAGCGCAGGAGCTCGCGTGCCATGAGCAGCGCAGCCTGTGCGTCTGCCAGCCCGCGACGAGCGTGAAATGATGAAGCAGCCAGAGTCATTGACGGGGTGGCCCTGCACCCATCACGCCGCGCGGAGGGGTGCAGCGACGAAGCTTGCTACTCGTGCCCCGCCGGAACGGTGGCGGCGTTGGCGGAAGGCGATGGGGAACGACGGGGAGGCCTGCCGGCGGGCGCCATCTGGGCGACGCGAGCAGCGAGGGCGGGCCAATGCTCAGCACGGGCTCAATGAGCATCAACCATGGGAGCACTGGAGCGGCGGAGAGTCGATCGGCGGAAGAGAGGCTCCGATGCACCCCTACTTGGCGCGCCAAATGTCGGATTCAGGGTTCCGCAGACCCTTAAGAGGTTCGAACACTGGGTGCGTGCGAAGAACTCGTTGTAACACCCCAGATGTAACTTGCCATATTTGTAACTCCGACTCTGATATTTTCGGCTTTAAGTTATGGGATTTCCTTCGTGGTTGGGTTTTGTCTTCATTTGGCATTTTTTTCATGTCATGCATTTCATATCATGCCATCATGTGCATCTCAGTCGCATACATGTTCGTCTCATGCATCCGAGCATTTTCCCCGTTGTCTGTTTTGCAATCCGACACTCCTACGTGATCCGGCGTACCCCTTTTGTCTCTTTTCATGAGCGGATGTTAAACGTTCTCAGAATGGACCAAAATTTGCCAAGTGTCCTTTGTACACGACCGGTAGACCGCCTGTCAAATTTTGTGCCATTTGGAGTCTATTTGATACTCCAATGGTTAACCGCCTATAAAAAGCCTCTTGTAGGCCGCAGCCCAACACCCCTCCAAAACGGCCCAATAACCCATCCAAACCACTCCCATGTCCTCTGTCGTCGGATCACGATCGTGTGGGCGAAAACTACACTCCATTTGGACACTCCTACCTCCTCCTAGCTATAAATATGTGCACCCCTCCTCCAAATCCAGGTCCAAACCCTAGATCTGCATCCCCCGCCGCCGCTGGACACGTCCGGATCGGGCCGGATGCGTCCGCCCCGCCGCCTCAGCCACTCCCATGCCGCCACATCACCGCCGCCGTCCCATGCACCGCTGAGGCCCACCGGGCCCAGATCTGGCCCCCTCAGGCCCGTACGCCACCGCCCGCGCCTACGCACAACCCTGCTGCCGCGTCCGCTCCCCCGCCATCGCTGCTCCCAGCGCCGCCCCTAACCGACCCCGCGCCTCCCACCGGCAGTCGCGCCGCCTTGCCTGCCCCGCCGCCCGAGCGCATTCCGCCGCCTCCGCACAGCTCGCCGCCGACCGAGCTCGCCGGCGCTCCACGCCAACGCTCCGGCCACCTTCTACTCCGTCGGCCTCCTTCTCCCAACTCCGGCCACCGCAACTCCGACGAATATCCAGTCGCGCTTCGGCTTCCGTGCAAAACCCTATATCTGGGAGGAGGTTGACTCCGTTTTCCCACTAAGTCTTTTTCTATGATGATTTTATGCTATGTTTATCGCATCATAACTCCATGACTGTAGCTCCGTTTCATGCGCATGATACATCAAAATGTTCATTTGGAGATGCTCTTCATTTCATTCCATTGTGGCATGTTTGTCTGAGTCCATCTTGATGCCCAAATCATTGATGCAAGAGTGCTATAAAATGTTTGCTCCTGTTGCTTTGCAGATTAGGATGTATTGTCATTTTTGTCACATTTGATGTGTGCATCATAAGGGCATGTGCTCTACATGTGTTTTGAGGTGCTTGCCATGTATTTTTGTGATCAATGTGGTGACTAGCACAAGCATGCAAAGTAGCCTTCATGATATTGCTGATTTCAGGGACTTCAGATTTTGCTAAGTCTTTGTTCTGCTGTTATTTTTATGCCATGTAAACATGATGCTATAGTGAGATCCATGCTTGTTTTAAGTATCTTCAGTAAGGGTGTTTTGGACATATGGTTATGATCTATCCATCCATGCCCATGTTTTCAACTATGGAGTGCCCTAGAATGTCTTAATCTTGCTCTACTTTTGCTATAAAATGTTTCTGGCAGATTGTTTACATGCTAATCAATTTTGCCATGCTTGTTGCTAATGATCCATGCATGCTATGAACTTGCTCTTGCCATGGTTAGCTTCATGAACATGTCATCTTGTTGTAGGTATGCTTTTTTTGTCATGCAAGGCTTTGTGATGAGTGATTTGAGCTCGCAAAAATGCCTTCATAATTCTGTTTATGCCATGCTCTGTTTTCTGCCAAGTCTGAAACTGTTAATAAAACTTGCTATGTTTGCATTTAGTAGATTCATGCCATGCCTTGTATTGCTATGATATGTTCCTGTACCATGTTGTTTGCTTGCTCTAAACATGGCTTCCTGATGTTATTTTCTGGCATGTTAGTATTTTCACGAAGTCTGTGAAGCTGACATCTTTTGCACTTTTTCCATGCTTCTTTGAAACTGCTCTTTTGTGATTTCATCGTAACTTAGTGGTCATGTTTTGTCAAGAATCCTGTGTGTATCACTGCCATAAGCCATGTTGATATGTTGGAGTGCAGTAGCTTAGTTTCTTGTTGCATTCTAGATGGTATCATGCTGTTAATCGTAGAATTGTGCCATTCTTCTTTTGCTTGCCATTTGCAAACTGCGCATCCGTTTCTGGTGATCTTTATATCGATTTCACCCGAAATCATCTCATCTTTCCAGCGGCACACTTGGTTTGCCAAGTTGATGCCTTATTCATCCTTTTTCCTTCCGGAGCACGCATATGCATTACATATCACATCCTGCATGTCATGCCGTGTTTTGCATCATGTTGTTTGTGCATTGCACCGTGATTGATTGTTGGTCCTTTGCTTGTGTTCTTGCTTTGGGTAGAGCCGGGAGATGAGTACGTGATCGAGGAACCTGATGAGTACGCAAACGAGGATCAAGCTTTCGTCAACTCTGAGAACTTTGCAGGCAAGATGACCATACCCTTGAAATCACTTCTATCTTTGCTTGCTGGTTGTTCGCTCTATTGCTATGCTGCGTTACCTACCACTTGCTATATCATGCCTCCCATATTTCCATGTCAAGCCTCTAACCCACCTTTCCTAGCAAACCGTTGTTTGGCTATGTTACCGCTTTGCTCAGCCCCTCTTATAGCATTGCTAGTTGTAAGTGAAGATGAAGTTTGTTCCATGTTGGCACATGGATATTGTTGGGATATCATTATTATCTCTTATTTACTTTTATGCATCTATATACTTGGTAAAGGGTGTAAGGCTCGGTCTTATGCTTGGTGTTTTGTTCCACTCCTGCCGCCTTACTTTCCGTCATACCGGTGTTATGTTCCTTGATTTTTCGTTCCTTACGCGGTTGGGTGTTCCTTGACAGTTCGCCTTGAATAAAACTCCTCCAGCAAAGCCCAACCTTGGTTTTACCATTTGCCACCTAAGCCTTTTCCCTTGGGTTCTGCGAACTCAAGGGTCATCTTTATTTTAAACCCCTGAGCCAGTGCTCCTCTAAGTGTTGGTCCAAAGCAAAGCCACTTGCAGCGCCACCTCGGGTAAACTTGAGGGATGGTTTTAGTTGTGCGTAGTGTTCATCTGGTGTGCCATGAGAACGAGATATGTGCAGCTCCTATCGGGATTTCTCGGCACATTCGGGCGGCTTTGATCGTCTTGTTTTACCATTGTCGAAATGTCTTGTAACCGGGATTCCGAGTCTAATCAGGTCTTCCTGGGAGAAGGAATATCCTTCGTTGACCGTGAGAGCTTGTGATGGGCTAAGTTGGGATACCCCTGCAGGGTTTTGAACTTTCGAAAGTTGTGCCGTAGTTATGGGCAGATGGGAATTTGTTAATATCCGGTTGAAGAAAACTTGACACATAACTTAATTAAAATGAATCAACCGTGTGTGTAGTCGTGATGGTCTCTTTTCGGCGTAGTCCAGGAAGAGAACACGGTCTTGTGTTATGCTTGAATGTAAGTAGTTTTAGGAGCACTTCTTGATCATGTTATAGCTTCTCGACCGTGCTTTGCTTCTCTTCTCGCTCTCATTTGTGTAAGCTAGCCACCACATATGCTAATGCTTTGCTGCAGTTCTGATCTCGCGGGTGTGAGATTGCTGAGTCCCCATGACTCACAGATACTTCCAAACAGATACAGGTGCCGATGATGCCAGTGCAGGGGACGCACCGAACTCAAGTGGGAGTTCAACGAGTATTCGGGCCATTACTATGTTTCTTTTCCGGATGATCAGTGGAGGAGCCCAGTTGGGACGATCGGGGATCTAGAATTTGGGGTTGTCTTTCTTTATTTTGGTTCCATAGTCGGACCTTTGTTTGTACCTTGGATGATGTATGGATTATTTATGTATTATGTGAAGTGGTGATTGAAAGCCGACTCTATATCCCTTTCTTATTCAGTACATGGGATGTGTAAAGATTACCCCTCTTGTGACATGCCTGCCATGCGGCTATGCCTCTAAGTCGTGCCCCGACACGTGCGAGATATAGCCACATTGTGGGTGTTACAAGTTGGTAATCAGAACCTTCCCCGACTTAGGATCCCCCTGCTTGATCGAATCGCTGACGTTGTTGTGTCTAGAACAAAATGTTTTGAGTCTTAGGATTATATTTATCGGAGAGTAGGACTCTTTTTACTCATCAGTCCCTTCGTCGCTCTGGTGAGGCCTCCTAACGTAGAGTTTTGACTCTTCTCTCCTCAAATTTCACTAAAAAAAATTAGGATCACACGGGTATCTTGGAATCGTTCTGATGGTTTTGTGATGAGAACATTGTTCTTGGTGCCTCCTGACATTTAGGGGTTGTGGCAGTGTCCCACGGAGTTGAGCTCCAAGGTGTTGTCGTCACAATTTTATCGTTGCAGTTCTGGAATACCTGAGTTCGCCGACATCGAAAATCTCTTTTATGCAGTTGTTGGTGAGATAACCTCGATGCCACCCAGTACTGGGCGGTAGCTCAGGAGTATTGCCATAACTCATATAACGGATGCTATTTGAAGGTTGAGGTAAATGATTTTCGAAGGTTTCTTGGTTATGTGTTGAAGGATGGATACAGTGGATGTAGGATTTGCTAGTTTTGGGTGAGATATTATGCTTCCCATGTATCCCCAACATATGATTGCATAACCAGAAAGTTTCGGGAGTTTTATAGGTGGGAATTCATGTAGCTCTAGTATTTCTTCCGTTAGATATTTGGTTTGTGATTGGGTAATCCTTACCACTTATTTGTTCATATTCGTACCTTGTTGTTTTATTCATCTACCTTTATCTAAGTGGCTTCTCAACCTTAATGGTAGTGTGATGACTTACTTTGGAATTCATTCGTTCATCCTTGTTCGAATGTTTATTGTGAAGACTTTATGTTGCAATTTCGATCCATTGATTCATCTTGAATATATGTCTTTCAAGATGCTAACGGATGTCAACCTCTTCAGGATGGCTCCTCCAACGCGTCAGAATCCGGACCGCAATGATGGGGATCAGTCGAACCCTCCGCCACCACCTCCACCTCCGGAGGCATGGCAAGCTGTCATGGCAGCCACCAACACCAGCACTCGGATGCTTTTGCGACTCTTGCAAGAGTGCAACCAAGGGCAAGGCAACCAAGGAAATCAAGGCCAAGGCAACAATCAGCCTCAGTTTTTTACCCTCAACCAGTTCCTCGCAAACCAGCCGAAGTACTTCAGCAACTGTGTCGGCGTTCTGGGAACGGGGGACCCCAGACTTGCCTGCCTGCGGCCTGCGGCGTGGCTCAAAAGGGGGCCCAGCACGGCCCATCTTCACCAACACAAACCCAAGACTCTCGCGAGGAGCCATGCCTCGCGGGGTGGACGACGTGAAGCCTCCTCAGGCACGGCCTCGTCAGGCTGGCTCACGAGGAGGCGGAGAGAGAGATCAAGGCGGGGTACCTCACGAGGTGCCCATGACGCAAGCCGTGACAACTCAGGGCGCCAGGCGGGTGCCAGCCCGCGCAGCGTCCTCCTTTCCTCTTTGGTGCAAAGGGGGCAAGCGCAGCCGCGGAGTACCGAGGCATCAGGCAAAGGTTGCCATTTCGGTGCAACGAGACCAAGACCAGGAGGACTACGAGACGGAGGTCACCCTGGAGCCCAAGACGGCGTCGTCACCAGAGCTTTGCGCAGGCGAAGACTACTTTTGTCAGGATAGTTGATACTTGTTGTCCCCCTTCAAATTAGCCCGCCATTGTTGGCTCCCTCCCTGCTCAATATTTGGGGAGAGGACCAGGGCCTCTATAAATAGGCCCAGCGACCCACATAGCAAAGGGGTCGGTGAGAGCGGAGAGAGAGACAGAGAGAGAGAGAGAGAGAGAGAGAGAGAGAGAAAGTTGGATGAACTCCTCCCAGCAGTTCATCGCCTCAGCCAAGAATAGATCCTCGCGAGGTTGTTCTTCCTTGTATTGTTCATCATCATCAGCCCAAAGGGCAATCCACACACCACACACTGGAGTAGGGTATTACACCACAACAGTGGCCCGAACCAGTATAAACCCTGTGTCTCTTGTGTTGTTCTTTCCTTAGTTTAGATCCTAGCATGGCGGAGGGGTGCAGGTAGGTAGGAGGTGAAATCTCCGTGCGCACCCCAGTGTTCGAACCTCAAGGGTCTGCCGAAACCTGAAATTCGACATTTGGCGCGCCAGGTAGGGGTGCGCCGGAATTCGTCTTCCACCGCTCTGTGCCCCGTCGCGCCATCATCACCATGCCCGGCGACCAGGAAGGCAACCCAGACCCATGGGCGGCATGGCCCGCCCGCGCAGAGCCGCTCGCCTCAGGCGACCCCATGCCCCAGGCAGCTCGCAGTCCGCAGGGCGCTGCGGGCCGCGGGCGACGCGGACAGGCTTCGACAGCTCTCACACCGCGGCAGGCGCAGTCGGCAGCAAGGGCCTCCAATCACGCCGCGACCACGACACCGTACACCCGCCGGGAGCAAGCGAACTCGAGGGCCGCGCTCATGGTGGCTCGAGAGCTACTACAGTGCAGACTGCTGGAGGGCGGCCGCGACATGCTGCTGGAGCGGGTGGCAGAGCTCCTGGGCTTCACCACCTCGGGGGCTCACCCCTTCTGCACCCAGCTCCCAGCTCCAACCCAGGGCGTCCCACGTGGGGGCCCCGCGCGCGCCCGCGGGCTCCAAGGCTACACCAACACCAGTGAGGCTGTCAGCACCGGACCGGCGGCGGTGCAGCCCCCGCTCCTGGTCCGCGAAGAAGAAGGGCTCGACGCGACCCGCGGCCCCAGTGGACAGTCGCGCTGCCATCCCACGGTAGGCGCGTCAGGCAGGACCGCGTGGCGCGCAGAGCACTACGGCGTGGCCTTCGGGGTGGCGGCGCCAGAGGAATACGTGCCCCTCATGATGGATCAAGGACACTCACACGAGGGCGAGCCAGGCTCGCTCCTCAGCCTGAGCCGGAGGGACGAGGCGCCAGAAGCTGAGCCCTTCCAGGAGTCTCGGGACGGTCCCACTGGGCACGCTGGAAGCAGCGATTATCGGGTACCACTAATTCTTCAGCAGGCATACGCTAACCATGGATCGCAGGAGGTGCAGGTTGCCGCAGCGGGCAGCTGCCCCGCTCCCACAGCCTCCTACCCCTCGGGAGGAGGACGCAGGGGACTGCAGAAGAGGGCAGGGATTCGACATCACCACCGCGGCGTTCGGAGCAAGGTTTTCTCAGGAGGTAGGCCCTCCGCCGGGGAGGTGCCCCAGGGCCTGCCCCCGGCAGAGGACCCGTGGTCGTCGGGGGAACCGCTGGCGACCGCTCTACCCCATCGGCGGCGTCTTGGTTTCCGGTCGTCGTTGATGGCACTAGAGTGTGGCGCAAGGCGGGGCCCTCATCTGGCGATATGAAGCAAGGCCAGTACCTGTGAAGAAGGCCTAGTGCCTGTCAAGCTCGCCGCCCCGTGACCCTCTCACGTAATAATGAGTGGGGCTGTACACGCCCCAGAGTCTCAGGGGTGCCGGCCTCAGGCCCTGGGGCTCCCACCCATGCCCAGTGGCAGCACTTAGCTCCGCGCTGGTGAGAAGATGTCCAAGACTAGACTAGGTGCCGGACGCGGCCTTTTGTTTGCTTTCGTTGCTCTTCCCCTTGGTTGTCGCTTTTCCCCGCTGGATTCAAGTTGGATTCGAATTTGAGATTTGCGTGTGTTCGGGGAGGGGTGCTTAGTCTCGTTCGAGCAATTTCTCACGTTTTGGTTACCACTTCGCCTCAGCCGCCTCCCCTCGCGAGCCCCTCGCGAGCCGGGTCAGGCCTAGCTTGCGCGCAACGCAGACTGCCGCTGCCACGTCCTCTCAGGAGGGTGTTTTACTGCAGATCCTACGGATTCAATCAGGGGATACTCAGGACACCACAACCCCCGCGGGCTGCCTCAGGGCCAGCATGGAACAAAGGTATACTAGCCGACCAGTGCGTTGCTTAAGCTAGCCACTTGGCATGGGGGCATGGGCGATGTGGCTTCTACTAATACGATAAACACAAGTTTTACATGAGGGGCCCCCCTCCAAAATGCTCTCACAGTCATCAGGCTAAAACCTGAGTTCTATTCATGCAGGGTAAGGAAGCAGGAACGATGTACAGTCAGTCGGACGAATCCCCCAATGCGTCCTCAGGAGCACCACCTGGGCCGTTGCTGGCGCCGCTGAACTCGCCATCGCTGTCCGCATCGCCGCTAGCGGCGTCAGGGCCGCCCATCGCGCCGCCCTCGTCGGCCGCCACGATCGCATCATCGCTGTCTAAGGCAAAGGCCCTGATAAGAGCGTCCACATTGTCCTGCACCCAGTGCGCCAGGTCGCCTCGGACAGCCTGGGGGACTGGGGCGATGGCAGCATCAAAATCAAAATGGGGATCCATGTTCCGGAGGTGACTGAAGATGCGGGAAAAGGCGCGCCTGAGCAGGGCGCGAGTCCTCTCCTCCACCAAACTGTCAGCCCTGGTCGACCGCGCCTCCAGCTGCGTCACCACATCAGTGAAGAACTGGAGATTGCCCGCGTAGTTGATTGCGTGCGGCTCACCGACGGCCTACTCGCAGATGTTGCCCAAGGCCGCGTTGGCTCTCTCCCGGAGAGTGGTGAGCATGGGGCCGTGCTCATGCTCCAAGATCCGCCGCTCACGTATCTCGTCCGCATTCTGACGAGCTACGGCCTTAGCCTCCTCCGCCCGCTGGCGAAGAAGGAGCACCTCAGCCTGGGAGGCGGTTAACTCACCTCGCAACACCTCAAGGGCGGCCCGGGAAGCATCGGCCCGCCGCACCGCCTCCTCCAGCTTTGCCCTTAAAGCGGCAGTCCTGCCTTCAGCTTCGGCCCGGATCAACCCCAGCTTCTCTTCGAACACGTGCTCGAGGTTCAAATGCACCATCGCCACTCGACGTCCGACCTCCTCCAGGACGCGGGCTTCCTGTGCAGCAACATCATCCTCCGCCTGCGTCACCAAGCACTCCCTCGTCTCCAGACGCTCGTACTCGCAGGTACGTTCGGCGGCTTCCAGTGTTAGCGCCTCCTCACGCTTCTGGAGCTCTGCTGAGTCGCCAGAGGCCACCTTCATCGATGCGAGGGCTGCCTCGCGCAGCTCCACCTACTCCTCCAGCAAGTGGCACCAGGCCAGAAGCTCCCGAGCCCGCTCCTCCGCAGCCGTTCGCCGCCGGTCAGCTTCCCGAGCCTCCTCAGCGGCCCGAGACCGGGCCTCCCGAGAGGCCACCAACAACGCCTTGGCCTCTGCTTCATGAGTTCATAGGATGGTGTGCAATTCCTATAACAATCTCGATATAAAATATGTAATACTCCAAGGTAGAGCAGAACAAAAGATGGAGTAGCAATTTGATCTGCGGAATACAACTACTTTGACCCAATCCTAGATATGGATGAGATTCTGGAGTTTGTTTCTCCTATTCATTCTGGACAGAATGGCTTGACGGACCACAAGGGTAATAGGCATCGACGAACGAATGCACGCATACTCTTGACTATCAATTGATAGGCGAGGGTCGGAAACAACTAAGATGGGACAACTCAAAAGAACATATGATTTTCTGAGTTGTGGATGCATAGATTAGTATGTCGAGCCAAGTTCAACATATTTCTTCCGGATAACCCATGCAGAAAGGTAGAACTGGCAGAGTCACAATGTAGAATCGAGAACCCATCGAGAGCACTCTGATTGTGATCTTTCGATCAGCAAGGAACATCTGCTATAAGCGGTTCATAGTATTTGGAAGAAAGGAATACCACGAACATCAAGGACTAATGCAAAGGTTACTAATAACCTAAAGGAACGAGCAAAACTATCCACATGAAGCAAGTAGGGTGAATCTCGGGTTCAAGAACCCAGGAATAGAATGCCTACTAACTAAATGGCATCACAGGATGCTTTCGATAATAAAGGCCAGAATCTTCACACTGGGAACACAAAACGTTGCTAGATTACTAGGTGACTCCCTAAAACACCTAGGGTCATGATAATTATTCCAACATATATGTCAAGGTAACGGAGTACCTCAACTCACTGATTTGTGTGATTGAGCTGGCATAAAGGAACACCGAAACCAGAGGGAAAGGATTTGCAAATGCATCAGACTATTTAGAAACCTGGAATGACTCGGACAGCATAACGGCTGTAAATGCTCAGAAAAAATTTGAGACATTCACATAAATGGTGGCATAACCACTCAGAAGCACAATATCAAGGTTTCAAGATCAACGATTAACATACGGAAGTAATAGGAGCTGAAACGAGGCTTAATTCCAACAATCTTATAAGTCCACTGATAGTAACACGTGATCCTAATAGAAAGAAGAGATAGCCTAGTTCTTAATCCCCGTAGAAGAGAAGATGATGACTCAGATCAGAGGGCCATGAGGTATAAGGAGTAAAAAGAGCCTTACGTTCCATCCCACAATCAATTCCCTTATATAACTAAAGAATTTCTAGACTGAACTTCGACCAGTTTGGCTTGGTAATCCTACAGGCAGTCAAGCTCTGATACCAACGCTGTCAGGACCCCGACTCGATGTCACATCGATCTAGCCTGTAGCACCTCATATCACTTTGCGGCCTCACGCACGGTATCCCCACGGGTGTCGCCTTACCTTTGCCCGGGACTGTTTGCGCCTTTTGGCTCACGTATATGATAGTGTCGCTAGCATCCATATGATAAGGAGCCCGGGCTGACATGACTAGTCGTAAACCCAAAGTGGCACAGACTTACAGGGACAGGCATCCATGACCCAGCATCGAACGTGTCGGTCATCAGCGAGTGAATCCAGGCTGTAGCACTGGGCTAGCAGGACTCTGGTATTCATCGCGTGACATTTCCCCGAAGGGACAGACACAGGAACGAAGAAGGACACATGCCGGCCAGCCTAAGTGTTTCGGAGCAGTAGCAAGCTACCATGGCTCAGTGGAAACACTAGGAGACATTTCCCGGTAAGAGAGGCTACTAAAGATAAACAACTAGATGGTCAGATCCCACACATACCAAGCATTTCAATAACATACACACAATATGCTCGATATGTGCAAATACAACATGGCATCACAACATGACTCTACAAATCAAGTATTTATAATCAATAGGCTCCGAGGAGCAAGATATTACAAACATGGGTCTGATGACCCAACAATCAGAGCATACAAGTCAAAGCACAAGCGGAAGCTATCATGTCTGAGTACAGACACCTATAAATGAAAAAGGCTGAGAAGCCTGACTATCTATCAGATCCTGCCGAGGGCACAAGATCGTAGCTGAGGTATCAAGCTAAACATCGAAGTCCAAGCGGAACTACTAGTGAGACTGAAGTCTCTCTGCAAAACATAAAATAGGCAAACGTGAGTACAAATGTACCCAGCAAGACTTACATCAGAGCTAACTACATATGCATCATTTTCAACAAGGGGATGGTGGGGTTTAACTGCAGCAAGCCAGCTTTGACTCGGTGGCTATCCTAAACTACGACTGCAAGCGACTCTTTTGAGGTGGCGCACACGAGTCCACATATTCACCATATCAATACACCACTATGGATCCGCTCCCGTCTCCCTACGAGAACGCCATCCATGGCACTCACGCTTATCTTGCGTATTTTAGGGTATCCACTTTCACTTGTCTATGAACTGATATAAGCAACCCAGAAGTCCTTTTCCGCGGACACGGCTATTCGAATAGATGATGTTAACCCTGCAGGGGTGTACTTCTTCATACATGTTTCCACCACTTAGCGTCTGCACACGACATGTGCTCGGCAGACTTCAAGCGAAAGCCGACGTGGGTGTAGACCACGACCTACCTAAACACTTAAGCCTCTAGTCCAGGTTTATCGCCTATTCAGGTTCCATCCGCAGGGAGTCCGGCCGAGGTTTCCCATACGGCCCCAAATGATGTGAACAGGGTTCCCGAGATACCTAACGGGTATTCGGTACACCGTGCCACGTGCCTACCGCATCACAGCCCACCCCTACGGTCAGCGCTGTCCACGGCCTCCAGCATACTACAAACACTAGAAACTACTTGCAACTCCTGGGCAGAGGACAATGGTGAATAAGAAGTCGAGCGGGGTCATATTTCAGGGCCCAATGTATGGTAGTAGCTGAGTCATGGATCACAAACACAGAACTCAGTTCCTAAGGACGGCTTCAATGAGACAACCCACCATGTACTCCTACATGGCCTCTCACCGACACCTTTTACCAAATCGTGTTCACACACTTAGCTCACACATGGTAGGACATGTTCACACACCTCTGATTCATCCCCGATGAATCAGACCTGACTCAACTCTAAGCAGTAGCAGGCATGACAAACAAACATGAATGAGTAGGCACAACAGGGCTCAAACAACTCCTACTCATGCTAGTGGGTTTCATCTATTTACTGTGGCAATGACAGGTCATGCAAAGGATAAAGGGGTTCAGCTACCGCAGCAAGTAACAAATATGTCGTTGTTGTCCTAATGCAGTAAAAGAGAGCAGGAGAGAGAGAGTGGGATTTTATCGGAATGAACAAGGGGGTTTTGCTTGCCTGGCACTTCTGAAGATAGCATAGCTCTTCATCGGTGTCATCGATCACATCATCGGTATCACGTCTATCGAGAGGGGACATTTACCGGCAAATACAGAAAAGACACGATCAATGCAATGCACAATATGATGCATGCTATGACATGGCAATATGAATGTGTTTTGGGCTAATGCACCTAAAACCAGATTAAATGAAGTTGGTTTGAATCCAAGATTCAAATTCAAACTCCATATGTGGTTATTTAAATGTCATTCACTTCATTTTCTCTAAACAGTAGTGATAAGTTGTTCTAACATGCATGAAAATGGTACGGATGGATTCCTTGAATTTTTCTGATAATTTTTTATATATAAATTATTTAATTTGGAGTTACGGTTAATTTTCTATGAATTTTGGAAGTTTTAGGCATTTTTCTGGAATTTCAGAATTAAATTAAATCCAGAAAGCATTACTGCGTCAGCATGACGTTGGCATGACGTCAGCAAGTCAACAGGGGCCGGCTCGGGTCAAACCTGACGTGTGGGGTCCACACGTCAGTGACACAGGGGCTAATCCCGCGTTGACCCGGGCTTTGACCCACTACGGGGCCCACTGTCAGTGGCTGTGGGGGGGGGTGTTTAGGCGTCATTAGTGTTAATTAGGCGTGCCACGTCGGCAGTCGCCGGAGTTCGGCCGGCGACGACCAAAACTGCGGCGGGAGCTCGCCGGAGTGGCGCTGCGAGGGGTTTTGGGCCAAGCCAAGGGCACCAGAGGGTTGCCCTTGCTTGCGCGCATCCAAAGGAGGCATGCGGGAGGCGCGGGGTGGCCGGAGCTCGCCGGAGTGGGGGCCGCGGCGGCTGCCGGAGCTCGGGTTTGGGCGGAGCGAGGTTACGGGGCGCTAGGGGGCTGGCTGAGGGGCTATGCGGACTCCTGGGGCAGCTAGGAGCACGCTAGGCTCGTCGGACTGGCCGCAGCAGCACGTCAGTGCCATGCCCGGCGTCCATGGCAGACGGCGGCGCTCGGGAATGTGGCCGGGGTGCTACGGCACGGGAACGAACAAAATGGAGGAGGGGAAACGGAGTGGAGCTCACAGGGGTTGCGACGGTGGCCTCGGGGAGCTCGGGGAGGCACCGGAGCCGACGAATTTGACGAAGATGGCCGGCGGGTCCGAGGTAGAAGACGACGTCGATGGCGGCGATGCGGCACGTCCGGGGCCTCGTGGCTCGTTGAGGAGGAAGAGGGAGGACCCGCGGAGCTTCCTGGGGCGTCGGCGAGGCTAGGGGTGGCCGGTGGCCATGGGTACGGCGACGATGACGGCGAGCTCCGCTCGGTGGTGTGCGCGGGAGGGAAGCAGAGGAGGGAACGGGGTCCAGGGGAAGAGAGAGGCGGTCGAGGGGGTCGAGGCGTCTCCGTGGCGTCGCGAGGGAGTCGGGGAGGCTGCCACGGCGAAGCAGGAGGTGGAGGCCTCCGCGTGCGCGCATGCGTGCGGTGTCCGTCCTCCTGGCAGAGGAGGAAGAGGACAAGGGGGGAGGAGGAGGTGGGCTGGGCCGGCCAGATGGGCTGGCCAGCTGGGCCAGGTAATTCCCTTCTCCCTCTGTCTTTTTCTAATTATTTCAGTTTTCTATTTTGCAGGTTTGTTTTGAATTTGGTTTTGAAACCAATTCAATTTATTTTGCTTCTGACAATATTTTTAGGAGCTAAAAGAATTAAAACAAAGCTCCACCAAATATTTCAGAATTATTGGACCTATATTTATTTAATAGTAGATATAAATCCAATTCAAATAATTATTGATTTAATTCAAATGCCCAAATTAAATGTTTCTGAGACACCAAAAATATTGGTTTGGATTTTACCTCTTGCCAATATTTCCAGAGGATAACAGGAACATTTTCTTGGACTTATTTGAAGCGATTTTATCTTGATCATTTTTAAAAGGATTCTGAGGCTTTGAAAATTCCCCAATTCAAATTTCATTTGAATTTAAACATGATGCACACCTGAGGTCTAGCCTAGTGCATGACAGGACCAGGGATGTGACAACTCACCCCCACTAAACATAATCTCGTCCCGAGATTCAAGCTTAGGGTAAGATGAAGGGGAAACGCAAACTAGTATAATCTTCACGATCCAGTTGCACTTCAAATGGACGTTGATTCGTTACCCATCATTGTCTCGAAGTCGTGCTCTGAGAACTCCAACTAACATGACAACGAGAGGAAAAGAGAGACCCTAAAAGAATGGTTCTTCTCGAAGGTCGAACAACTCAGGATTAACTCACGGAATGAGACATAGCAACATCTCTCGAGCTGAGAGGCAAAGCACACATCCATAGGAATGGAGTGAAGCAGATGACAAAGGTTCACTAGGTAGACAATGATTCCACACCTAAGAAGGTGGTAAACGATTGTCCTCGTAGCGAGGAGTTGAGTTGCCATGATATCACGACGAAACATCCTGGAGGAGGGGAAGTTGATTCGTAGATTATCCCCTTAAGTGGCAGAAAGAATTACCTTTGATATAGAGATCATTTAGACTCTCTATATCAACCTAAGGCAAATCACAGCAATCGATTGGCGGGGGTCGGTAGAATGGCATACTCGGACTTGGATGATGTGGATTACCTTGTTGAAGACAACGTAGTGGATGAATTTGCTTATCACCGGAAATGGAAGAGACCCATGGTAGAATGGCACATTGGCGGTGCAAGCTGGGAACAAAATGCAAATGCTGGGAATGATTCTAGTAACTGGGGAAGAACCCAACAATAAAGAGTGAATCCACTGTTGAGAAGTTATAGCATAACCGAGGAAGTTGAGAGCAAACCTAGCTAGTGCCGATGATAACACGTAGCGCTTGTGCGTGCTCTCAAGAACTTGAGCATTTCCACAAACATCAAGATTCTACCAATATCCGTGTCAAGGATCCTGGCAACACAACTTACTACCATGATGAATAGCGATGGACGATGCAGATGCGAAGGAGGATAACACTTTCTCAGATTTCACCTTAGCGAGGCCAAGGGGACAAAATCTGGATGATCGACCGAGAGACATTTAGCACTCCGCTTCTAATGTTCTCCTTGATGTGCTAGTGTAACCCATTCACAGATATGGTTTGATATCTAGAACATCAAGTAAAAGGTCGGACTTCGGGAATACAAAAATCCATAGGGGCAACTAGGGAGTAAATCCTACGAAATCCCTATGGGGAGGTGGCCAACTTCCTCAATCAAGATATTATAATAACAGGTCTTCCGGCTGGGTGTGTTGGCCATGACATCCACTTTACCGGTTTTTGAGGGACCGATATTATAGTTCTTGGGAAACGTTCCAAACCATCATATCTGCCTGAGATTCAGATCTGGTTGGTGTCAGGATATTCCAGACTCATCGAGTCTAGGAAGAAAAATGAAAGTTTGCAACGCAAATCGACGAGATGACGTTGCGGGATTCTCGGGAGATGAACTACGATAGCAAGCTCCAAAACATGAGCTGGTTCTGCTACAAACATGTGAACACGTTGTCCTAGACAAAACATTATCACATGGTAGTCTTACAACAAAACACTACCGAGTTCAGGTGGGGAACCATAATCGAGGATATTGAAGTCATTGCATAAGGCATGCTCTTAAGAAGGAACTTCTTCTCCTTGAACAAATCAATCAGTGGCTTGGTGTGCTCGGGACACATATGGAATGAAGGTTGCAAGTCTCCAAACCATAGAATACTTCGCACATATGCATGACTGACTTGGGATGATTCCAAGGAAACAAAACAATCTTCCTCAAATTCATGGCGGCAACTTGCATCATATGCACATGAATTAGGGAAAGTCACTACTTTCATTCAAACATATGCTTCATGAACGAAACACGAAGAAATGCTTACACAAGTTTCCAACACTAGGTTGATGTTCAACATGATTCATGGGGGGAGACAAAATTCTACTGATGGGCTCAACAGCAACTCATCGGAATTTCCATATCACTGGACTTCCACCATCATGTGAACACGGTGATAGCATTGGTCAGACCAAAGATGTAATGGTGTATGCTCGAGGGATCAACCACGAATAAGACAACATTACGAGCATCATTGGTACTGATTTGATTTGACGATAGCCCATACTCAAATCAAAGGATTGATAAGACAATAGGTACAGCAACTGATCACAGGGACCAATCGATGAAGATATCATCTTTTTTCAACACACACTACACAAGATTATCCCTTTGGAACGAACTAAGTCAGGCAAGCTTTTATCCTCCAACTCTCCAAGTTGTTGTCTAGCTTAACCAACTAGCTCAGGGATATCCAACACAGATTCTTGGAGAAGGGTGGTTCACAAGAAACCCACTTGATCACGAGCTCAACACAGCGGTCAGGTGACAACCTGGTAACACTTCCGAGAAGATCTTCGGAAAATCACGAACCACCGGTATGTTACTAAGCTCGAGAACAATCTTGCTTTTGAGGGCAAGACGATATGATCAAATGAGTGAGGACTTGACAAGATCCTAACTCATCGATCGAGGAGTGCATCGGAAATAGGGACTAGGTAGCAAGATCAACCTTAGGATGATGATTCAATAACCAACATGCTAAGGATGAAATTATCGTCCATTTACTACCAAGCAACAGAGTTGCTAGCAATATTGATTACACACGCCATGATTCATTTGTCGGCATCCCGGTTACAATAACACAGGAACCGAGGAATGAACAATGATGGCAAGAGGTATCACTGTACCAAGAGTTCATAGGATGGTGTGCAATTCCTATAACAATCTCGATATAAAATATGTAATACTCCAAGGTAGAGCAGAACAAAAGCTGGAGTAGCAATTTGATCTGCGGAATACAACTACTTTGACCCAATCCTAGATATGGATGAGATTCTGGAGTTTGTTTCTCCTATTCATTCTGGACAGAATGGCTTGACGGACCACAAGGGTAATAGGCATCGACGAACGAATACACGCATACTCTTGACTATCAATTGATAGGCGAGGGTCGGAAACAACTAAGATGGGACAACTCAAAAGAACATATGATTTTCTGAGTTGTGGATGCATAGATTAGTATGTCGAGCCAAGTTCAACATATTTCTTCCGGATAACCCATGCAGAAAGGTAGAACTGGCAGATTCACAATGTAGAATCGAGAACCCATCGAGAGCACTCTGATTGTGATCTTTCGATCAGCGAGGAACATCTGCCATAAGCGGTTCATAGTATTTGGAAGAAAGGAATACCACGAACATCAAGGACTAATGCAAAGGTTACTAATAACCTAAAGGAACGAGCAAAACTATCCACATGAAGCAAGTAGGGTGAATCTCGGGTTCAAGAACCCAGGAATAGAATGCCTACTAACTAAATGGCATCACAGGATGCTTTCGATAATAAAGGCCAGAATCTTCACACTGGGAACACAAAACGTTGCTAGATTACTAGGTGACTCCCTAAAACACCTAGGGTCATGATAATTATTCCAACATATATGTCAAGGTAACGGAGTACCTCAACTCACTGATTTGTGTGATTGAGCTGGCATAAAGGAACACCGAAACCAGAGGGAAAGGATTTGCAAATGCATCAGACTATTTAGAAACCTGGAATGACTCGGACAGCATAACGGCTGTAAATGCTCAGAAAAAATTTGAGACATTCACATAAATGGTGGCATAACCACTCAGAAGCACAATATCAAGGTTTCAAGATCAACGATTAACATACGGAAGTAATAGGAGCTGAAACGAGGCTTAATTCCAACAATCTTATAAGTCCACTGATAGTAACACGTGATCCTAATAGAAAGAAGAGATAGCCTAGTTCTTAATCCCCGTATAAGAGAAGATGATGACTCAGATCAGAGGGCCATGAGGTATAAGGAGTAAAAAGAGCCTTACGTTCCATCCCACAATCAATTCCCTTATATAACTAAAGAATTTCTAGACTCAACTTCGACCAGTTTGGCTTAGTAATCCTACAGGCAGTCAAGCTTTGATACCAACGCTGTCAGGACCCCGACTCGATGTCACATCGATCTAGCCTGTAGCACCTCATATCACTTTGCGGCCTCACGCACGGTATCCCCACGGGTGTCGCCTTACCTTTGCCCGGGACCGTTTGCGCCTTTTGGCTCACGTATATGATAGTGTCGCTAGCATCCATATGATAAGGAGCCCGGGCTGACATGACTAGTCGTAAACCCAAAGTGGCACAGACTTACAGGGACAGGCATCCATGACCCAGCATCGAACGTGTCGGTCATCAGCGAGTGAATCCAGGCTGTAGCACTGGGCTAGCAGGACTCTGGTATTCATCGCGTGACATTTCCCCGAAGGGACAGACACAGGAACGAAGAAGGACACATGCCGGCCAGCCTAAGTGTTTCGGAGCAGTAGCAAGCTACCATGGCTCAGTGGAAACACTAGGAGACATTTCCCGGTAAGAGAGGCTACTAAAGATAAACAACTAGATGGTCAGATCCCACACATACCAAGCATTTCAATAACATACACACAATATGCTCGATATGTGCAAATACAACATGGCATCACAACATGACTCTACAAATCAAGTATTTTAATCAATAGGCTCCGAGGAGCAAGATATTACAAACATGGGTCTCATGACCCAACAATCAGAGCATACAAGTCAAAGCACAAGCGGAAGCTATCATGTCTGAGTACAGACACCTATAAATGAAAAAGGCTGAGAAGCCTGACTATCTATCAGATCCTGCCGAGGGCACAAGATCGTAGCTGAGGTATCAAGCTAAACGTCGAAGTCCAAGCGGAACTACTAGTGAGACTGAAGTCTCTCTGCAAAACATAAAATAGGCAAACGTGAGTACAAATGTACCCAGCAAGACTTACATCCGAGCTAACTACATATGCATCATTTTCAACAAGGGGATGGTGGGGTTTAACTGCAGCAAGCCAGCTTTGACTCGGTGGCTATCCTAAACTACGACTGCAAGCGACTCTTTTGAGGTGGCGCACACGAGTCCACATATTCACCATATCAATACACCACTATGGATCCGCTACCGTCTCCCTACGAGAACGCCATCCATGGCACTCACGCTTATCTTGCGTATTTTAGGGTATCCACTTTCACTTGTCTATGAACTGATATAAGCAACCCAGAAGTCCTTTTCCGCGGACACGGCTATTCGAATAGATGATGTTAACCCTGCAGGGGTGTACTTCTTCATACATGTTTCCACCACTTAGCGTCTGCACACGACATGTGCTCGGCAGACTTCAAGCGAAAGCCGACGTGGGTGTAGACCACGACCTACCTAAACACTTAAGCCTCTAGTCCAGGTTTATCGCCTATTCAGGTTCCATCCGCAGGGAGTCCGGCCGAGGTTTCCCATACGGCCCCGAACGATGTGAACAGGGTTCCCGAGATACCTAACGGGTATTCGGTACACCATGCCACGTGCCTACCGCATCACAGCCCACCCCTACGGTCAGCGCTGTCCACGGCCTCCAGCATACTACAAACACCAGAAACTACTTGCAACTCCTGGACAGAGGACAAGGGTGAATAAGAAGTCGAGCGGGGTCATATTTCAGGGCCCAATGTATGGTAGTAGCTGAGTCATGGATCACAAACACAGAACTCAGTTCCTAAGGACGGCTTCAATGAGACAACCCACCATGTACTCCTACATGGCCTCTCACCGACACCTTTTACCAAATCGTGTTCACACACTTAGCTCACACATGGTAGGACATGTTCACACACCTCTGATTCATCCCCGATGAATCAGACCTGACTCAACTCTAAGCAGTAGCAGGCATGACAAACAAACATGAATGAGTAGGCACAACAGGGCTCAAACAACTCCTACTCATGCTAGTGGGTTTCATCTATTTACTGTGGCAATGACAGGTCATGCAAAGGATAAAGGGGTTCAGCTACCGCAGCAAGTAACAAATATGTCGTTGTTGTCCTAATGCAGTAAAAGAGAGCAAGAGCGAGAGAGTGGGATTTTATCGGAATGAACAAGGGGGTTTTGCTTGCCTGGCACTTCTGAAGATAACATAGCTCTTCATCGGTGTCATCGATCACATGATCGGTATCACGTCTATCGAGAGGGGACATTTACCGGCAAATACAGAAAAGACACGATCAATGCAATGCACAATATGATGCATGCTATGACATGGCAATATGACTGTGTTTTGGGCTAATGCACCTAAAACCAGATTAAATGAAGTTGGTTTGAATCCAAGATTCAAATTCAAACTCCATATGTGGTTATTTAAATGTCATTCACTTCATTTGCTCTAAACAGTAGTGATAAGTTGTTCTAACATGCATGAAAATGGTACGGATGGATTCCTTGAATTTTTCTGATAATTTTTTATATATAAATTATTTAATTTGGAGTTACGGTTAATTTTCTATGAATTTTGGAAGTTTTAGGCATTTTTCTGGAATTACAGAATTAAATTAAATCCAGAAAGCATTACTGCGTCAGCATGACGTTGGCATGACGTCAGCAAGTCAACAGGGGCCGGCTCGGGTCAAACCTGACGTAAAGGGTCCACACGTCAGTGACACAGGGGCTAATCCCGCGTTGACCCGGGCTTTGACCCACTACGGGGCCCACTGTCAGTGGCTGTGGGGGGGGGGTGTTTAGGCGTCATTAGTGTTAATTAGGCGTGCCACGTCGGCAGTCGCCGGAGTTCGGCCGGCGACGACCAAAACTGCGGCGGGAGCTCGCCGGAGTGGCGCTGCGAGGGGTTTTGGGCCAAGCCAAGGGCACCAGAGGGTTGCCCTTGCTTGCGCGCATCCAAAGGAGGCATGCGGGAGGCGCGGGGTGGCCGGAGCTCGCCGGAGTGGGGGCCGCGGCGGCTGCCGGAGCTCGGGTTTGGGCGGAGCGAGGTTACGGGGCGCTAGGGGGCTGTCTGAGGGGCTATGCGGACTCCTGGGGCAGCTAGGAGCACGCTAGGCTCGTCGGACTGGCCGCAGCAGCACGTCAGTGCCATGCCCGGCGTCCATGGCAGACGGCGGCGCTCGGGAATGTGGCCGGGGTGCTACGGCACAGGAACGAACAAAATGGAGGAGGGGAAACGGAGTGGAGCTCACAGGGGTTGCGACGGTGGCCTCGGGGAGCTCGGGGAGGCACCGGAGCCGACGAATTTGACGAAGATGGCCGGCGGGTCCGAGGTAGAAGACGACGTCGATGGCGGCGATGCGGCACGTCCGGGGCCTCGTGGCTCGTTGAGGAGGAAGAGGGAGGACCCGCGGAGCTTCCTGGGGCATCGGCGAGGCTAGGGGTGGCCGGTGGCCATGGGTACGGCAACGATGACGGCGAGCTCCGCTCGGTGGTGTGCGCGGGAGGGAAGCAGAGGAGGGAACGGGGTCCAGGGGAAGAGAGAGGCGGTCGAGCGGGTCGAGGCGTCTCCGTGGCATCGCGAGGGAGTCGGGGAGGCTGCCACGGCGAAGCAGGAGGTGGAGGCCTCGGCGTGCGCGCGTGCATGCGGTGTCCGTCCTCCTGGCAGAGGAGGAAGAGGACAAGGGGGGAGGAGGAGGTGGGCTGGGCCGGCCAGATGGGCTGGCCAGCTGGGCCAGGTAATTCCCTTCTCCCTCTGTCTTTTTCTAATTATTTCAGTTTTCTATTTTGCAGGTTTGTTTTGAATTTGGTTTTGAAACCAATTCAATTTATTTTGCTTCTGACAATATTTTTAGGAGCTAAAAGAATTAAAACAAAGCTCCACCAAATATTTCAGAATTATTGGACCTATATTTATTTAATAGTAGATATAAATCCAATTCAAATAATTATTGATTTAATTCAAATGCCCAAATTAAATGTTTCTGAGACACCAAAAATATTGGTTTGGATTTTACCTCTTGCCAATATTTCCAGAGGATAACAGGAACATTTTCTTGGACTTATTTGAAGCGATTTTATCTTGATCATTTTTAAAAGGATTCTGAGGCTTTGAAAATTCCCCAATTCAAATTTCATTTGAATTTAAACATGATGCACACCTGAGGTCTAGCCTAGTGCATGACAGGACCAGGGATGTGACAGCCTTGGGATGGTTCGCCTCTTTGATCGCCCTCACCACAAGGGCTCCGCTGCTCGGAGCGCTCGAGGATGGTGGAGGGGCCGAAGCCAAGGGGGACGGCTCCTCAGCCGTCTCCGCAAGCTCGACTGGAAGGGGCCTGTGGAGCAAGGGTCAGTACAAGTAACAGAAGGATCGGGAGCCGGGAAAGGAAAAGGCTTACTCATCAGTGGCGAAGTACTTCCTACGCTTCAGCAGGCGACAAGGGTAATCGTCGCCCAGGGCCTCCCTTCTCTTCCGGAGAGCCTCGAAGTTCATGCGGAAGCGGCCCAAGAGTTGGGCGCATGGATCAACCTTCGATGAAGACGAGCGGCAAGGCGATCCGGCAGGGGCGCCTGCCTGGTGTGCGCTGCCAATCGCCTCCCCAGGAGACGCAGCTGGAGCCTCGGGGGCCCCAGTCGCAGGCACTGAGGGAAGCTGCTCGCCACCCTCAACCTCAGCGGCACGGGCCCCAAGAGCTGCTTCCTCATGAGCCTCGCCCGACGCTGTCACCGCGCCGGGAGCCCCCTCGGCCTCTGGCGCCTCGTGCCACCCTGCTCCGCCACTCGAGGTTGAGTCGCCTTGGCCGACTGGTAGGGCCGTCACCACCACTGGGTTCTCGCGAGGCCCCTGAAGGCTGGCGGGGCGTGGCCCGCACTCATCAAAGACAGGCATCTGCTTCACAAAGTCACCTCTGCTCTGGCAGAGGTACAGCAAGGGCCCTCCCTGCCGGACACTGTCGGGGTTGGGGTCCCCAGCCAGGGTCAAGATCGTCGTCCTCAGCATCTCAGGAGTCAGGTCCTCTTCCTGGAGCCTCATACGATCCTCGCAGCCACGGAAGGCCTACATCCGGCGAGAGTGGCGTTGAAGAGGAGCAACGCGGCATAGCAGGAACTCCTTCACCACCTTGGGCGTTGTCACGCCAAGCGACCTCAAGAGCGCGAAGCGGCGCCAGACGAAGATGAGCCGGGGGCTCTCAAGCGTCTCCTGGCCCCAGCCCGAATTGGGGACGGCAGGCGAGGTCGGCTCCAATAGCAGGGGGCTGGGCACCCCTGCGTCCACATATAGCCACCGCTCCCGGAACCCGACCGCGGGCAGAGGAAGCTTGAAGTCAATCCGAGAGGCCGCCGTCTCAGGCGCAGCAACGAAGCTCACACAAGCCCAGCATTGGGAAGGGTCGACAAGATGCAACGAGAAGAAGTGGCGCAGCAGGGCAACCGAAGGAGGGATGCCCACCATAGCTTCACAAACAAAGGCGAAGACTGAAAGGAGGGTGATGGATTCAGGACCCAGATGCATCATGTGGATCTGATAGTGGGAAAGCACGGCGTTGAAGAAATCAGAAAAGGGGGGAACCAGACCCGCCCACAGGGCGTCGGCAAGATACGGGACCTCGGTGGCTGTCCTGTCGATGGAGAAGTGGGACACGGGCCAGGCCGCCGTCCTCCCGCATTCATTGAAGATGGTGGCCAGAGCCAAGCTGACCGCCCTCGGCAGGGGCCGCCGACAGCGGCGGGCAAGGCGGAGACACGGGTTTCTTCCCTCTCCCCTTCTTCGTCGGAGCCATGGCGATGGGAAGCGGGGGGAGGGAGTCTCGAGATTGAGTTGAAAATAGAAACCGGAGTTTGAGCGGAGGAAGGACAGAGGGTGCTCGAGCGATAAAAGGGGAACGGCTGTGTACGACTACGGGTCCGCCTAGCACGGCACAAGATAAGGAGGGCGTGGGGGAACAGTGCCACCCACGTCCAATCAACCGCCATGCGGTGCCCAAGGCCGCAGGCTGTTAGGGCCCGCGGCGCTTCGCCCTTGCCCTTCCGCCTCCCTACACGGCCATGTCCGGGTGCGCCTTGGGCCCGGGGGCTACTGTCGGCATTCTGGGAACGGGGGTCCCCAGACTTGCCTGCCTGCGGCCTACGGCGTGGCTCAAAAGGGGGCCCAGCACGGCCCATCTTCACCAACACAAACCCAAGACCCTCGCGAGGGGCCAAGCCTCGCGGGGTGGATGACGCGAAGCCTCCTTAGCCACGGCCTCGTCAGGCTGGCTCACGAGGAGGCGGAGAGATCAAGGTGGGGTACCTCACGAGGTGCCCATGACGCAAGCCGTGACAACTCAGGACACCAGGCGGGTGCCAGCCCGCGCAGCGTCCTCCTTTCCTCTTTGGTGCAAAGGGGGCAAGCGCAGCCGCGGAGTACCGAGGCATCATGCAAAGGTTGCCGTTTCGGTGCAACGAGACCAAGACCAGGAGGACTACGAGACGGAGGTCACCGTGGAGCCCAAGACGGCGTCATCACCAGAGCTTTGCGCAGGCGAAGACTACTTTTGTCAGGATAGTTGATACTTGCTGTCCCCCTTCAAATTAGCCCGCCATTGTTGGCTCCCTCCCCGCTCAATATTTGGGGAGAGGACCAGGGCCTCTATAAATAGGCCCAGCCACCCACACAACAAATGGGTCGGTGAGAGCAGAGAGAGAGAGAGAGAAAGGTGGCTGAACTCCTCCCAGCATTTCATCGCCTCAGCCAAGAACAGACCCTCGCGAGGCTGTTCTTCCTTGTATTGTTCATCATCATCAGCCCAAGGGGCAATCCACACACCACACACTGGAGTAGGGTATTACACCACAACGGTGGCCCGAACCAGTATAAACCCTGTGTCTCTTGTGTTGTTCTTTCCTTAGTTTAGATCCTAGCATGGCGGAGGGGTGCAGGTAGGTAGGAGGCGAAATCTCCGCGCGCACCCAAGTGTTCGAACCTCAAGGGTCTGCCGGAACCCGAAATCCAACAAACTGTGTCGAGGCCATAGACGCCGACGACTGGCTCGTGGATATCTGCAAACAGTTTGAGTGTAGCAATGTCAGGCCTGAGGACTTTGTCAAGTTTGCTTTGTTTCACCTCAAGGATCAAGCTGCTGAGTGGTATCAACAATACAGAGATTCCAGAGGAGGTCGTGTGATTACCTGGGATGATTTCCGCCGAGACTTCGAAGCTCATCACATTCCACAAAGTGTTGCTGAGAGTAAGCGTGAGGAGTTCCGCAATCTCAAGCAAGGCAGCTTGTCTGTGTATAAATACAATATCTAGTTTTAGAAACTCACTCGCTTTGCTAGACAAGACGTCCCTGATGAAAAGAGTATGATTTATCAATTCAGAGGTGGCCTCAGAGAAGATCTGCAATTAGATCTCGTGCTTCTTGAGCCAACTAAGTATGATGAATTCTTCAACATGGCACTAAAGCAAGAAGCTGCGCAGCTCAAGTGTGATGCATCTAAGAAGAGAGTCAGGGATGCAACTCAATCTTCTTCTGCAACTCAAGTGGTAGCTAAGCAACAGAAGTTCTGGTTGCTTCCTCCCCCCTTTCGTCAGCATTATCAGCAGAAGAGTAAAGGTGGCAATGGATCTTCCCGCCCACCCAACCCAGGCTATGAGAACAAAGCTCAGTCTCATACTCCAAGTTCAAGTGCTCCTTATCACCGTCCGCTCTCAGAGGTCACTTGCAACATGTGTCAGTAGAAAGGGCACTATGCAAACAAATGCTTCAACCAAAGGCGCCTTCCGCCTCCTCCTCCTGTGAGATCTACCAGCAATGTAGTGGTCAAGCATAATCCCAGGCATGCTAAGGTCAACATGATGAACGCAGCTCAGGCGGAGGATTCTTGAGAAGTGATCATGGGTAACCTTCTAGTTAACTCTTTCCCTGCAAATGTATTGTTTGATGCTGGTGCATCAATTTCTTTCATTTCAAGACCTTTTGTTGCCAAGCATGAGTTTGTGATCGAAAATATTCCTTTCGCGTTGAAGATTGTGTCCCCGGGTAAGCAAATGACATCCAATAATTGCGTCCCGGATGTGTCTATCGAGATGGGTGACCATAAATTTCTGTCTTCTCCTATTGTTCTCGGTGACTCGGATATTGATCTAATTCTCGGCATGGACTGGCTTTCTAAGCACAAGGCTCAGCTTGATTGTGCTGCCAGGCAGATTCAATTGACACACTCTTCTGAGGATGTGATCATCTATGCCGCTTGGGATCATACCATTCGGCTGTTTTCTCCCAATGAGAAGGGCGAGTTGAATGCCATCTCTCAGATTCTAGTTGTTTGTGAATATCAAGACATCTTTCCAAAAGAGCTTCCAGGAATGCCTCCTCACCGGCCAGTTGAAATCGTTACCGATCTTGAGCCTGGCACGGAACCTGTTTGCAAGCGCCCTTACAAGTTTGGACCAGAAGAGTTGAAGGAGTTGAAGAAACAACTCGATGAACAAGAGCGCATGGGTCTGATCAGACCGAGTTCATCTCCATGGGGTTGTGCTTTTCTTTTCGCCAAGAAGAAGGATGGAACGGAACGACTCTGCATCGACTACCGTCCATTAAACAAGAAGACAATAAAGAACAAGTATCCACTTCCCAACATCAATGAGCTATTCGAGCAACTTAAGGGTGCTCAAGTATTCTCCAAGCTTGACCTCCGTATGGGTTATCATCAGATCCGCATTCGCGAAAAATATATTCCCAAGACAGCATTCATAACAAGCTATGGTTCTTATGAATATACTGGCATGTCTTTCGGCCTTGTCAATGCTCCTCCAACATTCTCTCGCATGATGAACTTCAGCTTCACCCCTTACACAAATGATTTCGTCTTGGTGTATCTCGATGACATCTTGGTCTTTTCCAAGAATAAGGAGGATCATGCCAAGCATTTGAGATTGGTACTCGACAAACTCAGAGAGCGTCAATTCTATGCAAAGTTTTCCAAGTGTGAGTTCTGGCTTGATGAGGTTATTTACCTTGGCTATATCATCTCCACCAAGGGCATCGCTATTAGTCCTGAGAAGGTGTATGCAATTGTGAATTGGGAACCGCCTCAAAATGTCAAGCAGCTCCGCAGTTTTCTTGGGCTTGCAAGCTATTGTCGAAGATTTGTTGAGAATTTTCTAAGATTGCATAGCCTCTTTCCAACCTCCTCCAGAAGCATGTCAAGTATGTCTGGACGCCTAAATGAGACATTGCTTTCAACACCCTCAAAGAGAAGCTGGTCACAGCTCCTGTCTTGACTCCTCCCGATGAATCTAAACCATTCAAAGTTTTCTGTGATGCCTCCCTGCAAGGTCTCGGTGCTGTGTTAATGCAAGAGAAGAAAGTTGTGGCCTATACCTCTCATCAGTTGCAGCCCAACGAAAGGAACTACCCCACTCATGATCTTGAGTTGGCGGCAGTTGTCCATGCATTATTAACGTGGAGATATCTCTTGTTGGGAAGGAAAGTGGACATCTTCACAGATCATAAGAGCCTCAAGTACATCTTCACTCAGCCCAACGTCAACCTCAGGTAGACTCGTTGGGTCGAAATGATTCAAGAATACAATCCGAGTATTGAATATACTCTAGGCAAGGCCAATATCATTGCAGATGCTTTGAGCAGGAAGGCTTACTGCACTAGCTTAATTCTCAAGCCCTTCCAACCGGACCTTTGCGAAGCTTTCCGCAAATTGAATCTCCAAGTTGTTCATCAAGGCTTTCTTGCCAACCTCCAAGTCTCTCCTACTTTGGAAGATCGAATTCGTGAGGCACAACTTCTTGATGCCATGGTGAAGAAGGTGAAAAATGGGATTGCCAAGAGCCAACCCAAATACAAGTGCTATCGCATTGATGACAAAGACACTCTTTTCTTCGAGGAACGAATTGTGGTTCCTAAAGGTCATCTACGGAAAGTCATTATGAACGAGGCGCATAATTCCCTTCTATCCATTCATCCTGGAAGTAGGAAGATGTACCATGACCTCAAGCAGTCGTACTGGTGGACTCGAATGAAGCGAGAAATTTCTCAGTTCATGAATGAATGTGATGTCTGCAGGAGAGTGAAAGGAGATCACCAACGACCAGCTAGTCTCCTCCAACCTCTTGCCATTCCAGAATGGAAGTTTGACCATATTGAGATGGACTTCGTGACTGGATTTCCCAAGTCCAACTGTGGAAATGATACTATCTTCGTTGTCATCGACAAGCTTACTAAAGTGGCTCATTTCCTTCCTATCAAAGAATCTATCACAGTAGCTCAGTTGGCAGAGCTATACACCTCCAGGATTGTCTCTTTGCATGGCATTCCGCAATTGATATCTTCAGATCGTGGAAGCATCTTCACTTCTAAGTTCTGGGACTCCTTCCAGAAGACCATGGGCACTAACATTCGCTTCAGCACAGCCTTCCATCCTCAAACTAGTGGCCAAGTCGAGTGAGTCAATCAAATCCTTGAAGATATGCTCAGGGCTTGTGTCATTTCCTTCTATATGAAGTGGGAAGATTGTCTTCCATATGCCGAGTTCTCCTACAACAACAGTTTCCAAGCGAGTTCGGGCAAGGCCCCATTCGAGATTCTCTATGGCAGAAAGTGTCGTACTCCTCTTAATTGGTCAGAGACTGGTGAACGTCAACTTCTTGGCAATGACTTAATCACAGAAGCTGAAGAAATGTGCAAAGTCATCCATGAAAATCTCAAAGCCGCGCAATCGCGCCAGAAGAGTTACTATGATAGCAAGCACCGTGACTTCGCTTTCGAGATTGGAGACCATGTCTACATGCGCATCTCTCCAATGAAAGGCACTCGTCACTTCGGTATCAAAGGGAAGCTTGCCCCTAGATACATGGGTCCTTTGAAGATAATTGGCAAAAGAGGCGATCTCGCCTATCAACTTGAGCTTCCGTCCAACTTTTGCAAATGTGCATGACGTGTTTCACGTGTCACAGCTTCGCAAGTGCTTCAAAAATCCTGAGCACACCATCAACTTTGAAGAGATTGATCTCCAAGAAGACCTTTCTTATCATAAGCATCCCGTTGCTATTCTTGAAGAATCCGTGAGCAAGACTCGCAACAAGTCTATCAAATTCTTGAAAGTGAAGTGGTCACATCATTTCGACCGAGAAGCCACCTGGGCAGGCAAGGACCACCTCCGTTCTGAATATTCGGAGTTCTTTCAGTCCTCGATCTTGGGACGATATCCTTTCGTAGTGGTGGAGTGTTGTAACACCCCGGATATAACTTGGCATATTTGTAACTCCGACTCTGCCATTTTCGGCTTTAAGTTATCAGATTTCCATCGTGGTTGGGTTTTGTCTTCATTTTTCATTTTGTTCATGTCATGCATTTCATATCATGCCATCATGTGCATCTCATTTGCATACGTGGTTGTCTCATGCATCCGAGCATTTTCCCCGTTGTCCGTTTCGCAATCCGACACTCCTACGTGATCCGTCATACCCCTTTTGTCTCTTTTCATGAGCGGGTGTTAAACATTCTCGGAATGGACAGAAATTTGCCAAGTGGCCTTGGTACACCACCGGTAGACCGCCTGTCAAATTCCGTGCCATTTGGAGTCCGTTTGATACTCCAACGGTTACCCGGGTAACCGAAAAAGCATCTTGTGGGTTGCAGCCCAACACCCCTCCAAAACGGCCAAATAACCCATCCAAGCCACACCCACGTCCTCCGTCGTCGGATCACGATCGTGTGGGCGAAAACTACACTCCATTTGGACACTCCTACCTCCTCCTAGCTATAAATATGCGCAACCCTCCTCCAAATCCTGGTCCAAACCCTAGATCTGCATCCACCGCCGCCGCCAGACATGTCCGGATCGGGCGGGACGCGTCCGCCCTGCCGCCTCAGCCACTCCCGTGCCGCCACGTCATCGTTGCCATCCCGCGCACTGCCGAGGACCGTCGGCCCCAGATCCGGCCCCCGCGGGCCCACACGCCGCCGCCCGCGCCCGCGCACAACGTTGTCGCCGCCTCGCTCCCTCGCCATCGGCCGCCGCCCTGCCATCGCCGCCCCTCACCTATCCCGCACCTCCCACCGGCAGCCG